>NW_012109286.1:306672-335778 GCF_000951045.1 Mandrillus leucophaeus
TCCTTAGGTGTGTGCAGCAAGAGGTGTAGTGAGTGACAGTCCTCTGCTTGGCATGTGACAGACTATCCCACATCCCCTAAGTACTTCTGGCAAGGATTTGCTGTTTCCTTTCGTAAATGTCTATTCGACACCTTCTATGTTCATGGTGTCATGCTAAGTTCTCTAGGAGGTAAGAGGACGAGCATGAAATAGTATGCCGGATTGCACAAGATGTCACCGCACTTAGGTGCTGAATAACTGTGTGCTGAAGAAAGCAAAAATAATTTATGTCATTCCCTCCTAGAACAAAGCATAGATCCCTCGTTTCACCAGAGGCAGATGATCACTCCCTCCTGCTCAAGGTGTGGTTGGAAATAAATGTAGGACAAGAGAAAGACATGGACAAATAAGGTCTCATAGTTATCATCAACACAATGACTCCATAAGATAAAGCTACTTTATTTTTTAAATTTGAAAACTGAGTGTCTATATGAAGAGACTTTCCTGCTTTGCCAAAATTTTCTAATGAACAGAAATAGTGTTCGGCGGCAGCAGTCTGGATGGTTCAGTGACTGAAGTGTGTTCAATCTCAAATTTATATTCTCATCCCTTTTCTCATTGTATACAATAAAGCCAGACACTAACTGTACTGTATCTCATTTTATGTATTAATAAAATTGCAGCATGTTGTGAGGTTTAATTAGACAATAAAGCACTTGAAGACCCCTCCTTGATAAGTCTGTAAGTGAATAATATTGCTAATTTAGTAATAATCATATACAGTGAAAAATTTCCCCTAAAATGTTCAGAGACACTTTTAAAACCCCAGGCAATCACATCAGCTTTGGGTATGTTAAAAAACAAGAACTGTTGAGGACCTTCATCTTGGGATGGATGAACTATGTCTTGCTCACTCTTTTTAAATTTCTATTTATACCCCCTCTTCATTTAAATGTTTAATTAGTAAGAAACACTTCCATGCATTATAATTAAATGCAAGCACAGATTCTTCACCACAAAAGAGTCATTTTCCATTCAGTTTATACAAAGTTTTGTTTTGTCCCTGAATGAATCAATATGAAAATTAAGCTCGTTGTCTGAAAGCCTTAAAAAGAAGTATCGCTTTCATAATACAAGAAGATTCAAATGAATTAAAAGTCTCAAAGCATATCCTTTTAGAATAATTGCATGCTATATTCTTGCAGCCCTTAAAGGTAGCTTTCCCAGAGAAAAGAAAAATGAACAAAGGAGCCCTTTCGTTCCAGTTCATCTTCTTTAGGAGCTGGAACCTTTTCACAGCTGAAGCACAATTTTTCACTTTTAATTGGTTAGCTTGTAATGGGAAGATTGTAGGACAAAAAGCAATCCTTGTTCTGATTAGTGATGGAGGGGACCTGTGAGCGTTTGGAGGTTTGGAGGTAATGAACAGAATAAAGGACCTCAGGTTGACATGTTTATTGGGATCTTCTCCAAACATTCTGACCCTTTCGGAGCTGCAGAATTTGGTTAGAAATCCTATACATAAGAATGTGCTGAATCTAGGAAATTCTCATTTTATCTCTTCAGTCCTGGTCTTTGTGTTCCAAAGTTCCTGTGAAATGTACACATGTCTGTGCGTGTGTCAATGTCTGCTTGCATCTGTGGTAAAGAGAATGACAATTATCCCTGAAATTCCCTTTATGTTGACAATTGTGCTTGATGTAACATATACTGAATTTTTTTTTATCTTAGTACTGGCTTGAGAGCCAAGACTAGAAACATGATGAGAGGTAGAAACCTTTCTCCTAACACCTCTGTTCTTCTGCTAGCACTTCACTGTTTCCCTTCAGCCAGGACCCTAAGTTAAAGATATTCCAACATTAGTAGAGTAACTATAGCTTACAATAATCTGTTTCGTATGCCTCAAAATAGCAAGAATTCTAATGGTTCTAGCATAAAGAAAAACGTTTACAATGATGAATATCTGAAGTACACCGATTTGATCTTTACAAATTATATGAATGTATTAAAATATCACATGTACCCCATAACTATGTACATCTATTATGCATGGATTAAAAAAAAAGATATCCAACATTAAATAGACTCCTTTCCCCTACCTCAAAATATATAATGGGTATGAGTTCAAATTGAAGTGGATATAGGACGGCTCATATTTGACCAAAATGCTTGTTCGTTTTGTTTTGGCACGAATGTGTGTTACCCACTCGCTTTGTTCAAAGAAGAACAGATAATTCCAGGGTTTTCTGTGTACAAACTGCACCGTATTTAAACAGAGACAGATGGTGTCTTAATTACTGTGGTGTCCAGAAGCTAATATGTATGAATCTGTCCACCAGCATTTAAATAGGAGTGGTCTTTCTCTAATGATAGGGGAAAGACAATGGAAATCACCATACCATTAGAAAAGGGAACCACAAGCCCACCAACTGCATTGATGCCATATCAGTTTATGTTCATGTGAACTAGGAAGCTGAAGTAGACTGCATGGATATGGGTTATGTTGAAAAGAAATTTATAAATAAATAGATGTATAGATAGATCTTTTTTCTCCAATAATTTGTTACACACTCTATTGCCCCAAATGCTCACACCATGATCCGATGGAGACAGTCAAATAATTTTTTAAAACACTCCCTTCACATTTTATTGGTGACTTTAACTCTGCCATTTGTGCCTGGAGCATCAATGGGTTTAGTTAATAAGCAGGTCTGCATAGCCATGGAATGCCCAGGAGGGCTGAGTCATCTGCTGATGTGGCAGCCATGAATCAAATGCACTTCTGCAAGGAAGGCAGGATAAAAACCCTTTCCTTCACTCCCAGATGCTGACATCTGATTGGAGAATCTTTTGCTGACAACTGTGGCCAGCAAAGTGCTCTTCCCTTGACTACTTCTGAAGTATAGTGCAGCTCAACTATGCTTTCCAGGCACCAATGTCCCTAATCCCAGCTCTGATCAGCTGCTCAGCACAATCATAGTCAGACATCTGTGAACACGTGTTCTCAGGCCAGAAGACATTCACCTTTCCTCTCCCAGGAGAGGTCCTCTACCCTTCCCTGCCTTGTGTCTAACTCAGTTCACACTCTGCCTCTTGGTAGAATCAGATAGTTGGCGCTTCTCTAACCCTTGCAGTCTAAGCATAGTTAGACTCCTCTCTCTGGGGTATAATTACTTGTTTGAGAGACGGACTTTTTAAAGTCATGTTTAAAATTACTATGATACACATAAGCGTCAACTGGCATAGTCAATTGTGAAATACATGTTTCAGAAAATGAGGAAACAAAGAATAAACAGTTACTAATAGTAAAATTAGTTTGTGAAAAAATTATGGAAAGCAGAATGTATGCATTCTCTCGAAGTACCTCCACATGAGATACTTTCAGAAGGAAAAAGTGGCACTACTAGGGTGGAGAAAGATGGCAGATGGGTTTCGAATCAGGCCATTCTAGCATTGTTATGAAGAAATGCCTGAGGCTGGTAATTTATTTTTATTTTACTTTATTTTTTTGAGACAGAGTCTCACTCTATTGCCCAGGTTGGAATGCAATGGCGTGATCTTGGCTCAATGCAACCTCCGCCTCCCAGGTTCAAGTGATTCTCCTGCCTCAGCCTCCCGAGTAGCTGGGATTACAGGTGCACACAACCACCTCCAGCTAATTTTTGTGTTTTTAGTAGAGACAGGTTTCATTATTTGGCCAGGATGGTCTCAAACTCCTGACCTCGTGATCCACCTGTCGCAGCCTCCCAAAGTGCTGGGATTCTAGTCATGAGCCACTGTGCCCGGCCTAGGCTGGTAATTTATATAAGAAAAAAGATTTAATTGGTTCATGGTTCTGCAGGTTGTACAGGAAGCAAAGTGGCATCCGCTTCTGGGGAGGCCTCAGGAAGCTTCCAATCATGATAGGTGAAGCGGGAGTGGGCACATCACATGGCAAAAGCAGGAGCAAGAGTGAGTGTGGGGTGGGAGGTGTGACACTTGCAAATGACCAGATCTTGCAAAAACTCACTATCATGAAGACAGCACCAATCCATGAGGGATCCTCTCCCAAGATCCAAACCAGGCCCCCCCAGCCCCTACCTCCAGCGCTGGGGATTAGAGTTCACAATGAAACTTGGGACAAACATCCAAACTCGATCAGATTGTAACCCCGTATTAAGGTTACATCCCCAGTGATGACACAATCAGCACCCTATGGGCTCCATGACATGATGCATTCGGAAGGACATCCTCATGCTTCTGTGGCTGTCTTTCCAAAAATGGACAACCTCAATCTAATCATGAAAACTCACACAAACTCAAATCGAGAGACTTTCTACAGATATAACTGACTTTAAAGTGTCCAGGTCATACAAGAAAGGCAGACTAAGGAACCCTACTTGACCAGAGGCGCGCAATGTGTTACAACTAAGTGCAAAGAGGGATTGTAGAGTGCAGAGAGACCCGTTCAGAGGAAGCTGCCAAAGTCTGAGTAAAGCCTGTAGGTTACTTAATAACAATGGAGCAGTGTTGTTAGCACTAGAAGAAACTGAGCGAGATACGCAGGGACTCTGTACTATTTTTACAACTTTTCTGCAGGTCTAGAATTATTTCAAAAGAAAAAATTAGAATATAAATGCTCCTTGACTTACAATAGTGTTATATCCCAATAAACCCATCCTAAGTTGAAAATATGACCAATCCAAGATGCATTTAATACACCTCACTGACCAAACGTCACAGTTTAGCCTAATCTACCTTAAATGTGCTCAGAACACTTGCCTTAACCTACAGTTTAGCAAAATTATCTAACACAAAGCCTGTTAGAGTGTTGAATATCTTATGTAATATATTAAATACTATGCTTAAAGTGAAAGATGAAATGGTCATGTGGTAATTCAAAGTATGGTTTCCACTGGATGTATAATTGCTTTCCCACCATCATAAGTCAATCTATTAAGTTGGAGACCATTCATAATTAATTTTTATTGATGACCATGTGCCAAACACTATTCTAACTCATATATATGTAATCTCATATATATGCTTTCAGTTACTCTTCGGAAAGTCTGAAAAGATAGGGAATAGTATTACCCGCATTTCAGAAATGCAGAAACTGTGGCACGAAGAGATTAGGTAGCTTGCTCCAGTGAAGAGATTAGGAACGGCCAGAGCCAGGATTGGGACCCAAGCCATCTAGATCTGAAGGTCATCTGACTTCCTCCAGGTTTCTTTTCTGACTTTTAATAAGAATCAAGTTAATTGTAATCCCTTCAGGTGCGTGTTCAAGAAATAATTTAGGTTCCCACATAGCCAGAAATGGAAAGATACGGTTGAAATGAAAGCTTACCTAGAATAGCATAAATGTGGGCAAAGAAACTCTGCATGTACTGATGTGGCTTCTTCAGCCTCTGGTACAGAATAACCTGTGCATTGCTGAAGAGGGGAAGTTTTTCCTATACCAGTCAATGGTGCTGGTGAAAACTTGACCACTGGCTCTCTGCAGAAGGTGGGTAGGGTCCTGCAGCATTTGCCTGTTCTCTTGGTGAAATGTTCCCACCTTGGCCAATTTCAAGCAACCAATATCATTGACATCGGCCTCAAAATTCATAAAAAACTTTAGTTAGCTTTTGAGCAGGCTCTAGCATATTACTTAATTAACATTACAAAGGCCATGGCATCTTGTTTATTTAAAAAAAATACAGAGAGAATGAAAAGTAGGTGGAAAAATGCAAAATATGCCTTCCATTAATACATCTCATTTTTGTGCAAACATCAAGAACATAAAAGCAGCTCTGTTTCTGTGGGGCTGATCCGTGTTATGAGTCAATTGTTTCTGTAAGACTAAGTCATTTACAATAGTTTTGAAATTTGATTTTTTTCTTGCTTACCTCGTGACCTGTTCACATTTACACAGCAAGCTGTCTGCTCATGCTACAGTGTCTCAGGGCACGGACAGGAGGATCCCAATCAGAAGCACCTCCTAGACACAGTGACTAGGATTTGAAGGTTTTTTAAAGAAGTCACAAATTTAAAAATAAAGTGTATAAATACGTAACTCATACTGAAAAATATATCCATGGAAAACACAGAAGCAAAGCTGTTGGTGGGAGAAATAACCTCACATTGTTTATTTTTATTTTTGTGTGTTTGTGTATTCCAATGCAAATCTTCTTGGACAGGAAAGTGAGTGATTGGCTATGGAGAAAAGGATTTCTTGGTGACTTCTGAACCAGATAGAATGCCTGGTGGCACACTGAATTATCCCACACTCAACTCCTTCACTCTCCTTCGCAACATACACACAACTACTTTGATGACCTAGATTACTCTCATTCATTAAAAACCACAAATTTAACGATTTTCTACTACCTGCTAGGCATTTTTTCTAGACCGAAGACAGAATATTGAATGTTTTCTGCTCTCACAGAGCTGGTATTCAAAAAGTAATTTTTTTTTTTTTTACATTTTTGATAAATGTTATGGAATTAAAGGAAGATACATGACTGTATTCTATTTTCGTGCTGCTGTAAAGAACTGCCCAAGACTGGGTAATTTACAAAGGAAAGAGGTATAATTGACTCACAGTTCAGCCTGGCTGGGGAGACTTCAGGAAACGTACAGTCATGGCGGATGGTGCAGAAGAGGCAAGACACCTTCTTCTCAAGGCAGCAGGAAGGAGAATGAATGCAGGTGGAACTACCAAACACTTATAAAACCATCAGATCTCGTGAGAACTCACTCACTATCCCGAGAACAGTATGGGGGGAACTGCCCCCATGATTCAAATACCTCCACCTGCTTGCTCCCTGATTCAAATACCTACACCTGCTCGCTCCCTTGACAGGTGGGGATTATAAGGATTACAATTTAAAATGAGATTTTGGGTGGGGGTGGGAAACACAGCCAAACCACATCAGTGACTTTGAGTAATGAGCAATCTAACCTAGCCTGGAGGCATCTGGCAAGGTTTCCCTGAAGGAGTTTCCAGAGAAAGATTCCTAAGAAGCAAAGTATGCTTAGGATTTATCTACATGAAGCCCAAGAGAAAGATTCCTAAGAAGCAAAGTATGCTTAGGATTTATCTACATGAAGCCCACCACTGAGCAAAAAGGTACATCAAGTGTAGGGAACCCCATGCTCAAAGGTTTTGAGGCAGAAGGAGTCAAGAACTGAAAGGTCATTGGGTTGGGAGCTTTGAAAGCCGAAAGCACAAGCAGGACCCCCTCATAAAGGCTCTTGCAGGTCATGTTCTGGTATTTGTACTTTACCCTAAGAGCAGAGGAGACCATTAAAGAGTGAAGCAGAGTGTGACGTAATCAAAGCTGCAATTAAAGTGAAAGCAGAACTTGCTTAGGTTAGGCTATAAACCCTTCAACTATGAACTCCAGAGTGGTTCGGTTAGTTCATATTGAAAGCAGGTGACACCAGCATTCTGCTAAGCAGTTAACTACTTTTAGTAGAAGTGAGGGGGTGGACAGGGAGCTAGCATACTTTGTGCAAAACCAACTATTATTTTAAGTTCTAACTGGGAGCTCATATTTCCCAACTGAAAACCTGTATTATTGTTGTAATCAGAATTCTTAAGTGTTTGCTTTTTAAGTTTATGTTTTGTTTTTAAAGAAGAGTCTAGATTTATAAGGCCTCACTAAGCATTCCAAAACTACAAATAGAAGGAGATGAATGTATTTAATTCCTTTGGAACATATAAAGTCTACCACTCCCATATGGGTTGATTTTCCTCATCAACGGATTTTCTAGTATCTATTATTTAATGAGCACTGGCTTCTGTTTGCCAGATGGCAAACTGAGCCCATGGTAAGCCCCAAACCTCACCCCAAATTCCATGGCAATGACAGAAGACATATAAAAATAAGGGGGAAAAGTCTGTGACACCCTGGAAATCACAGGTTAGGCCCATCAATGGACAAGGAACTTTGGGGAGTTTCTAAGAGATGTGAGGCACCTGGGATTAAAAAGGAGGACTAATGAGTGAAAAAAATCCCAGGAGTCAAGACAAGCCAGGGCAAGCTGGGCCTGAAGGGGCACTGGATGTCTTTGCCAAGAAAACCCCCCAAAATGTCCCAAAAATCGGTAGTGAGAGAGGTCTTACAATCTTAGGGAAAGGATCAACATGGACTTTATAAAAAGTAAAAACTTTGGTGAGGCAAAAATGAAGTCATTGACAACTACAAATACAAACAAGAACTGCAAATGGAAAATATTTCTGCAACACAGAGACAAAGGCTTAATACTTTTATTATATAAAGTGTTTTAAGAAACATTAAGAAAAATACAAATACCACAATAGAATAATGGCCAATAACCAAAATGGTAAGTTGTAAAAGAATACAAGTGAGCATAAATGTGTTTTGTTTTATTTTAATGCTCAACTTATAAACAATCGAAAGAATTTAAAGGAAAACAATAAACTGTTTTTAAACCGAGCAGTTTAACAAACATGGCGCTACCCAGTGCTGACGAATGTGGAACGCTACTCCTGTGGGAGCGCCAGCTTTTAGGAGGAAAACCTGGAAATCTGTAGTACAAGGCTTGGAAATGTGACAAATTTTAATCTATCAATTTCTTTTTTAGGGCCAGGCGCAGTGGCTCATGCCTGTAATCCCAGCACTTTGGAAGGCCGAGGCGGGTGGATCACTTGAGGTCAGGAGTGCAAGACCAGCCTGGCCAACATGGTGAAACCTCGTCCTTACTAAAAATACAAAAATTAGCCAGGTGTGGTGATGGGCGCCTGTAATCCCAGCTACTCAGGAGGTTGCGATGAGCTGAGATTGCACCACTGCACTCCAGCCCGGGCCACAGAGGGAGACTGTCTCAAAAGAAAAAGAAAAAAATATTTTCCTTTTTAGGTAACAATCAGCCAAATGTGCAGATTATCTGTTCTTTGGAGCTTTATTTTTGGTAATTTCAGTCAGTTGGATACCCTCCCCTCAACTTCTTGACCCCATTCATGTCCTTCCCAGAATCTCAGAAGGTGAATTTATCTGGAAATAGGGTCATTTAGTTAAAATCAGTTTTATTGGAGCAGTGTGGGACCTTAATCCAACATTATGGGTGTTCCTATAAGAAGAGAAGAGACACAAAGACACAGACATATGGGCAAAGGTCATGGAAAGACACAGATTGGAGTGATGCATATAAAAGGAATGCCAAGAACTGCTGGCAACTTCTAGGAAGGAATAAGCAAAGAAGGGTCCCCCCTTAGCATTTTGGAGGGAGCGTGATCCTGCCAACACCTTGATTTTGGTCTTCTGGCCTCCAGATAGAATAAATTTCTGTTTTAACTTCCCAGTTTT
The DNA here is from genome assembly GCF_000951045.1 of Mandrillus leucophaeus. NCBI lineage: Eukaryota > Metazoa > Chordata > Mammalia > Primates > Cercopithecidae > Mandrillus > Mandrillus leucophaeus. Next base: position 315,948 of record NW_012109286.1, read on the forward strand.
GATACTTTGTTATCACAGCTCTAGGCAACTGGTGCAAGACTAACATCAAGAAATTACCCAAATGACCACCGATGCGAATTGATTAAATAATGATAAAAACTCCGCATAGCGGGACCCTATGAACCCAGTAGAAACAATGAGATATATCTGTGTGGATGGATATAGAAAGCTGCTGCAATGTATCAGGGGAAAATGCCTGGTTCTATAGCAACATATATGTGATTTTATTACAACAATAAAGTTGCATGTGAAAAAAGAAGAAAAAGATATAACTCGAGTTGTTAGCCATGCCTTGTATTTTCTATTTGATAGGCTTCTGTATTGTTTATATAGTTTTGTTTGTTTGTTTGTTTTTTTAGAGGCGGAGTCTGACTATCTTGCCCAGGCTGAACTTGAACTACTGGTCTCATGGTGAGCCTCCCACCTTTGCCTCCTCAGTAGCTGAGACTAGAGATGCATGCCACCACACTCAGCTCTTACTTATTTTTCTTTCTTTTTTTTTTTTTTTGAGATAGGGTCTTGCTCTGTCATCCAGACTGGAACACAGTGGGACGATCTTGGCTCACTGCAGTCTCAGACCTCCTGGGCTCGAATAATCATCCCACTTCAGCCTCCCAGGTAGCTGAAACTACAGGCATGTAACACACCAGGCTAATTTTTTTTTTTTTTTTTTTTTTTTCAGAGATGGGGTTTCACCATGTGGCCCAGGCTGGTCTCAAACTCCTGAGCTCATGGGATCCACACACTTCAGCCTCCCAAAATGCTGGAATTACAGGCGTGAGCCATTATACTTGGCCTCAGCTCTTGTTGATAGTTTTTAAAATGAGAATATATTACTTACAAAATCAACAAAATTCTTTAAGATATTTCCATTTTGGTAGAACAAACACCTTAAAAATAGTAATAAAGCACTATCCTGAGAAACACTGGTCAGTATCAAAATAATGTCATTAATATTTCTTCTCTGAATGAGTCACCTCTCACTCTCAGAATGATATTTTATTTGTAGATTTTTTTATCCTAAAATTGAATCAAATTAAAGAAATTGGTGGCAATTCTCTTTTCATATAGATGTTGCTGGAAGGAAAATCTTGAGATAAAAATAAAAGCTATAAAAATACATTTGCTAAAGAGCCTCCTCATTAAAAGATTTTCACTTGCCATTTCTGTCTCTCTCAATGCATCAGCCGATATAGATACCTTCATATTTTTATGTGATTTATCTCATTGAGAGTATCATTGTTATTATTCTTTCATTTTCCTCCTTTTTATTCTTCTCCTCTTTTGGTAAATAGACCTTTTGCTGGAAAATAAATTGCTTTTAATGCCTCCAGTGAAAAATAATCAAGTTGCGAATTTGCTAGATTAGAAGCAGTGCCCGCAAATCAACCAATGTGTTTTCAGTACCCTTTTAGGATATAGTCCTAGAAAGATCTAACTTTTTAAGCTATTCCTGACAAAAGCTTTGAAAATGGTATTTGTCATGTCTCTATACTGGATTTAATATGCTGTCTGAGTTTCCTCTCTTCAAGAGATATGTGCCATTCACTATGTTTCTACTGCACTCCATGCATTTTATATATAATATGTCATTTAATCCTCATAATAAATCTAAAAAGTAGCCATTGCCATTCTTCCTTAGAAATGAAGAAACTGAAAAATCAGAGGGGTTAGTAAACACCTCAGACCACACAGCCAGGAAATGAACAAGACAAGCCTGAAATCAATTTTTTTTTTATTTCCAAGTCTATGCACTTTCTATTACATACTGAAATCCCTCAATATAATCTACATAATAAATGTGTCCCACTACATTACATAAGTCACGTGGTCTCTTTGCTTTGTTTTGGAAATGCTCACCGCTTTATTAACTGGAAATGGAGGAATGTGAGGGCAGGTCTTAGAAGTTCATGCTAAAGCAAAACATCATCTGTAGAACAAAAATTAAAAACAAATAGAAAATATGATTGTAAACACCTGACGTGAATAAAACATAGCATAAGACATTGTAAAGAGTGAACCTTAGTACATGAAATACTACACGCTATGCATTATAAATATCTTTGTTTAAGTATATGAAGCTTGTCCTGTCTATAATAATATACGAATTGTAGAAGAAACAATATTTTTAAATGATATCCTTTCTGTTCCAGTCAGAATATAAAATGTCAAAGAACTGACATTTCAATGTTGTAAAGATCAAATATAACTTCTCTTAAATCTCTTGTTAAAATGTAAGTTTGTTACATATCTGAGTGGGGTTTGGAACAGAGTTTGTTAATAGTGTAAGTTTGTTAAACACCTGAGCAGAGTTTGGAGTAATGCATAGGTTCTCCTACAGGGCACTTGCCTGTGTCAGCTGTGCCTTTTGCTTTTATGTTTGTTGCAATGATGACCATACCCTCAGGTGGAGACCCCCACACATTTGGAGGCAGAAGTAAATGTCCTCATTTTGTGAAGGTCAGTTTAGTCAGGGCTTCCACTAACACGTGCACCCTGAACATCCAGTCTGCAGATCAGAGAGCCTGAAAGGAACTCGACAAAATGCAAATGCTGGGAAGACTTGACCGTGCTCTCAAACCTAACCTAGCGGTAACTGAGCAGCTTGTTAGCCAACAAGCCAGCAAGGCAGGGGTTGTATTTACTTGTTTATGTGGCTGTTTCCTCTTTCGGACTCTGAGCTCCCTGAAAGCAAGAGGCTCCTCTTTCTCATTTCTGCTTTATCCTCTGTGCCCGGCGAAGTGCCTGTCAATAATGGAATGAATGAATGGGACTCACATCAAATTAGGGCAAATGACTTGAAAGTGAGGTGAACATAGGACCTCAAAGTTGTTATAATTATTGTCGGTTCATCATTATCCAACCAAAGCACATGAGACATGAAAATAGTGGACAAATGCATCCAGAACTTTCCTGAGTCCTAGAGATAGGAAATACAGCAAGATGCCAGGAGCTAGAAAGGGTGATTTGGGGAATGACTTAGGTTGGAGGCTGATAAAAGCACTTTTCATCGCTCTGATGCCTTTGATCCCAGCTTTCGTGTGAACAACACTATAAATGATGGAGAGGTAATTCAATCTTTTTGATTAAATATATTTACATATAACAGAGTGACAATGGGGCAGTGATTGATCTATGAGGTAAAATGCAATTGGAGGAAGTTGTCAATGTATTAATTAAACAGTGAAGGGAACCATCCTTCTGGAAGTTAGAAGTAAATAAATCTGTCTTGGGGGAAGGCATGTCAGGGAGGGCTGTTGAGTGGCCATGGCCTGGACGCGAGTGAGAAGCACTGTGAAATTTGGATCTAACGACCAATTCAGATAATGCGCAAAGAAAGATGGGGCTTTAATGAGAACGTTAAAAAACCCCAGCACTTTGGGAGGCTGAGGCAGGTGGATCACCTGAGGTCAGGGTTTCGAGACCAGCCTGGCCAATATGGTGAAATCTCGTCTCTATTAAAAATACAAAAATTAGCCGGGCGTGGTGGCAGGCACCTATAGCCCCGGCTACTTGGGAGGCTGGGGAAGGAGAATCCCTTGAACCCAGGAGGCGGACATCACAGTGAGCCGAGAACCCATCATTGCATTTCAGCCTGGGCATCGCAGCGAGACTCCCTCTAAAAACAAAAACAAAACCAAAAAACAAATAGGGATAGAACTTGTTATCCTAAAATCAATGGTTCATTGTTCATTTGGATGCTTAATTTTTAAAACAAGGGCCAAGATATGGTTACACAGAGCGTGAATTTCTGCAGAGTAGGAGACGGGATGAAGGGTTGTTGCTGAAGAGGCTAGCTTTGTCTCAAGGGTAATTTAAACAGTGCCCATTAAAGTCTCAGGTCTCAGAGGAAATGGGGGACCATGTGACCTCTCCTACACATCCCTGCCTGGCGGCTGGAGCGGTTCCTCCGTGTCCGAGGAGAAATGGGACACAAATATTTATGGGATGCTGCCATGACACATCAGCATATGAGCACCCTCACTCTAGCCCACTCACCGTTTCCGCTCATTTCGGCTGCCTCGGGTGAAATATCACAGCAATTATAAAAGTCAAGGTGCCGGGTGGGAGAGCTTTAGGAATGGCTCCAGCAAATTGCTTCCATTTTTCAGCTCACAGTGAGAAGAAAGGCAGAAACAAAGAGAGGTAAAAACGAAAGCCAATGAGCATGCCTACTGCAGCCTGTATATCCTGCATATGTACATATATAAATATATTCAGCTTCCCTTTTGTGCCTTGGAGAGAAAAGAGCAGCAATCAGCAATTCAGGGATGATCAAATAGATTAAAGTGAACATCATATATGTCCCAGAGGAGCCAGCGATAACACCTTTATTCTTGCTTAGCTACCTTCTCCTCCACACTGTGAGGGAATATATTTTATTAAAAACATTTCTTTTACCTGGAGGTCCTGTCAACTAACGAACAGAATGAAAAGAAACTGAGAGTCTTCTTTGTGTGCCAAAAAATAAGCTAGTTGAGAAAATGTTATTTAAAAATACATATATATATATCAGGAGAGAGCAAAGAAATGGCTTACATTTTTCCCCTTGTAAAGTTGAACAGCATTTCTGCTTCCTTGTTGGCCTTCCTTTAGTATTTGGGAGACGTTTCCTCATCAAAAATCAACTCCCCACTAAAAATGGGCAATTTGCTTTTTAAAATCTCTTTTCAAAGATACATGAAGGCTTTTATTTGAAAACTTTGTTGTCATTACAACATTGGAATTCCTTGATCTTATTTTTACTAGATAGCATAGATTTTGGAATGCATTTTATTGACAAGAGTCACGTAATGCAACTTAATCTAATTTGACCCAATGTATTCTGATGTTTTCACTACAGCTGTCATGTTTTAAAATGTTAGCGAGGTTTTCTGTAGATCCATTTAAGTCTAAGGTTTTTATTTATTTATTTATTTTCATTTTTTTGAGATGGAGTCTCGCTCTGTCTCCCAGGCTGGAGTGCAGTGGTGAGATCTTGGCTCGCTGCAAGCTCTGCCTCCCGGGTTCACACCATTTTCCTGCCTCAACCTCCTGAGTAGCTGGGACTACAGGCGCCCGCCACCACGCCCGGCTAATTTCTTTTTTTTAAGTAAAGACAGGGTTTCACTGTGTTAGCAAGGATGGTCTCAATCTCCTGACCTCGTGATCCACCCACCTTGGCCTCCCAACCTGCTGGGATTACAGGCGTGAGCCACCGCACCTGGCCAATTTGCTTTTTAAATAAGTCTGCGTTTTAAAGATAAATACATATATGCCCCAAAAATATCTAAGTTGATTCTGCTTTATAGCTGAGAGCTCCTCAATATCAATAGGGAACAGGGCAATAAAAGACCTTAATTTATCCTTCTAAAATTTTCTTTCAATTTCTGGATGTTAGACTATGGCAATAAACCATAACTGCAAATTTCATTATTTTAACTAGTCTTTACTGCTGGCTGTTGAAAGGATAAACACATAAACATCAAATTCCATTTTATAAAGATCACAAACGCTTTAAAAGAGAGAGTGTTACCTTATAAATAGAAAATTTGTGTTATTTTCCTCCAAATCTCTTAACCAAAATTGAGTCCCTCAAAGACAAACATCTAGCTGGGATTTTCATAAATGTTGTTTCTGATGCAAAGTCAGTGTGGCATTGCTAGAGGAAGGCTTATCACACATCACACACTTGTGCCTTTCAAGCAATCAACTTAAAACCAGTTTTTGAATAGATTGCCACCCGATTTTATAACAATTGTTTCTCCTGATTTATTTTCCTTACTCACAAAATGGGGGCTTGCACAGGGGGCGGTAGCTCTGACATCCTTGCCACTTCCCCTGTGAGTGCCCATCACGTGCCAGGTCAAACAGGAAGCCAATAAAGCACGCTTTTCCGTTGATGTGAAACCAAAGCATAACGATTTCACGTCATCTGCCAAAAGTGAAGAAGATGTAGAAAGAAGATTTGAATCCAGCTCTGTCTGCCTCCAAATCCCATGAGTTCTGTGCTCCAAAGCCCATGGGCGGCTGCTGCCTCTTCCTCAATGCTGAGTCTGACATTGCTGTGTTCTTCTACAGTCCTTCATTCTTTATTTTTAGGTCTTCTCCATTGTACGCTGGCTAACTTTGTTTGGTCAGCCTTCTGTCTATTCCACAATCTCATGACTTCAAATGATCATCTTTTTGCTTTCAAGACAAAATGTCCCAAGGTGTTAGAACTCAGTGAATTAGATTTCCAGTTCTTATGCTTTGCTGGACCAGAGCATATCTCACAGGGCTTGGTGATTATCTGCTCCTCACCTGTGTTAGTGGAATCCACTGAACTAGAGAGGTCAGAGATGATGACTTCCCAACATCATGTTCCCTATCATACCTACAATGCAAACATATTTGCCCTACAATGACAGTTGGCAGATGTTAGCACGGTCTCCAAACATAACCAGGACATCCTACATGTTTAGAAGATGTTTCCATATTTCTTCATGCTTGAAAAAAGAAGTCCGTCCCTGCCTTCTGCAGGAGACTGCACTGTACGCTGGTCCTGCAGATGGATTTGCCAAAATACGCTTACACTAGCCTGATCAAGAACGTAAGAAATCAACGTCTTGGGAATATGATTTCTACTAATAGATACATAGCTACTATATTAGATTCCTAGGGCTGCTGTAACAAATGGCCACAAACTGAGTGGTTTAAAATAATAGAAACTTATTCCTTCACAGTGAAGGGGCCAGAAGTCTGGAATAAGGCAGGGCTGGTTTCTCCTGGAGGCTAGAGGAGAGAATTTGCGCCATGAGCTTCTGGTGGTTGCAGGCAACAGGTGGCATTTCTTGGCTTATAGATGCTTCACTTCAATCTCCGCCTCCATCTGCAGTGGCCTTCTTCATATGCTTCTCTGTAACCTCTCGTCGTTTTTGGTTTTTTTTTGTTTGTTTGAGACGGAAAATTGCTCTGTCTCCGAGGCTGGAGTGCAGTGGCGTTATCTCACTGCAACCTCTGCCTCCCAGGTTCAAGTGATTCTGCTGCCTCAGCCTACCGAGTAGCTGGGATTACAGGCGCGTGCCAGCATGCTGAGCTAATTTTTATATTTTTAGTAGAGACAGGATTTCGCCATTTTGGTCAGGCTGGTTTCAAACTCCTGACCTCAGGTAATCCACCCACTTCAGACTCCCAAAGTGCTGGGATTACAGTCATGAGCCACTATGGCAGGCCCCTCTCTTCTTTTTAAAAGGACACCAGTAATTGGATTTAGGACACAGCCTAAATCCAGGATGATCTCATCTCTAGATCTATAATTTAATTACATCTGAAATGTCCTTATTTTCATACAGGTCACATTCTAGGGTTCCAAGTGGACATAAATTTTGGGGGACACTATTGAACCAATGGCATAAGTGCATACATATACATTATATATTCCTGTGATCATAGACATGTAAAGAATAAAAATCCTATTTTTGTCCTTTGTTGCTTTTTTAAGGGACCCTGCTAGCATGGCAAAAGAAAACTTCTCACATACATAAAATTCAAGAAAAAATTTTAGCAATTACATTTTAATGTATTTGATTTTATGTAGTGTTACTTTATTTCTTGCTACACTATTTTCAGAATCTTATTTGGAATAAAACAAATTAAACTAAAAAAGGGTAAAGAGTAAATGGATGGCTCTGCTCATTGACTAAATTCTAAAATAGTCTTAATAAGATAACACTCATCAATTTGAATAACACTTTTTACTACTTGAAGCATACACAAATTTGAAAATTGCTTTAAAAATAGTTCAATGTGCTGGGCGCGGTGGCTCACGCCTGTAATCCCAGCACTTTGGGAGACCGAGGCGGGCAGATCACGAGGTCTGGAGATCGAGACCATCCTGGCTCACCCGGTGAAACCCCGTCTCTACTAAAAATACAAAAAATTAGCCGGGCGTGGTGTTGGGCGCCTGTAGTTCCAGCTACTCAGGAGGCTGAGACAGGAGAATGGAGTGAGCTCGGGAGGCAGAGCTGACAGTGAGCCGAGATTGCGCCACTGCACTCTAGCCTGGTCGACAGAGCGAGACTCCTCCTCAAAACAACAACAACAACAAAAGTTCAATGTGCTACCGATCATTTACTAATATAGAATTTGCGTATGAAATATGGGCTGTGCCAATTGCTATACATGTACACTGGAAGTTACTAACAACCCATGCTTTTGTGAGATGTTTTTAGAACGATGGTTCTCAAATGGGAGCAATTTCATACCCCAGGAGACATTCAGCAATGTCTAAACACATTTTTTGGTTTCACAACCTGTGGGGGAAAGGTGTGTGCCAGGGCCACGTAGTGTGTAGAGGCCAGGGATGCTGTTCAACATTTTACACTGTGCAAGACAACCCCACCGCGAAGAGCTGCATGACCCGGAATGTCAAGAGCTCTGAGGGTGAGAAATCCTATCTTAGGTCTGTACTGAAGCATTTTCACTCCTCCAGCCTTCCTCTCATTCCTCTTATGACCAGTGATATCCACTGTTGAATCACTAGCTTGAATCAAAGTACGAACTGCTCCGAATAACTGCACCTAACACTTAAGCTTTATTTCCACCATGAGTTTAGCTGGTTTTTATCCAAAATCAAAATGCAAATGCACAGGACATACACTAATCATTATTTTTAAATGACCAGAACACCTGGTATGTAGAGTAGGCAAGATTTTCCTTCTCTCCCAAGTGTCTCCTAGGAATTCTAAGGAAAATCATATTATATGCATGCTCAGGTATTAAACAGATCCTTATGCCTCATACGTCTACCCTCACTCCCTTCCTCCATCCCATGTTTTAGAATGGTGATTAACAGCTTGCACTTTGGAGTCCCAAAATCTAATTTGACTCGGATCCACTCCTTTCTACCTGTTTGTCCTTTGACAAATGACATCATTTGACATAATGACATCATTTGACTCATAAGGACAGCAATACTACTTATTGTAAACATTAGAATTTGTTATATTTATTTTCATTTTGCTCATAGACAATATGCTGAATCCTGCTCTTTAAGGATGCTAACATGCTTTCGTGTGTGTGTGTGTGTGTGTGTGTGTAATTACATTTGACACCTTCCCAACAACCTTGTGAATCAGGTAGGTAAAGAACTGATACTTGTATTGTGTCAATAAGGAAACTGGGGCTCATGGAATTAAATTGACCTGTCCCAGATTGCTCAGGCAACCCAGAACCTCTGCTTTCCAACTCCTACTCCAGAACTTGCCCTTGACCCAGATGCTCTTGAGTATTGCTGGGCTGGAAAACTACGTGATGTAAGGCAGTGATTTATTCAATTCATATCTGAAATCCTATGTCTGGCCAATAAACTAAGACGCATCAGGCTCAAGTGAATTCATGTCCATTTGGAAACTGTTTACCCAACAGAGCTAGAAGTTTAAAAATATTGGAAGATAGAGTATCCTTCTGTCATCTAATCACTGTTTTACACTTCATGATGCATGTGAGTAACGAGCTGGACGACTTCAGCTGCTGCTTTGATCATTTGTTCTTTTGTGGCTTCCACCTTATAATAAGCCTGCCTCTGAGACAGGTATTATTAATTGCATATTGTTTTGTGTTTCTAATGTTTCATTTCACTGACTCCTCTTTCTCTTCCCCTCTTGGTTTTAAGATCCCTGCTGTTTTTAATATTTAACCATTTCTTCACAGGCATCTTTTTAATCCAGCTTAACTTTGGACATGAATTGAAGTTGACCAAATTGCTTGCTACAGTCCTGTCAGCATTTCTGCATTCAGAACTGTTTGTTGACTCAGTTGCAGTGATATAGATTTTCCCACACAGTCTATTTGACATTTGCAAGTCCAGTCTGCACCAACTTCTATTGTATTAAGCAAATAACCATACTGCACTGAAATTCCACTCATTGTTAACTCTAAAGCAACAGGATTTTCTCCAGTTCACCAACAGTCAAACCTATTGTTATCATAAAACCCTCTCCAGATGAAAACTGAAAAGAATCATATGACCCAGAAAAAAGATTAGCCTTCAGGAAGTCTTTGGGTTTTGCCATTTTTGTCAAAATATCCCCAGAGGCAGTGGAAAATAATAAAGTAAAACCTATTTTTGGAATAAAGCCCATTTCAAAATAGAGTCTACAGACTTTCAAATTTGCAAGACAGGACTTCTCAAAATGAAAGGCACAAAACTGGGCTATGGTAAACCTAAAGGGACCAGAAGCAATTCAAAACAAGGGATTTAGTAACTTTTAATTGCCTCATTTTCAATTCAAAAGGGAGTGTAAGTATTGATATTATGCTATAGCTCAATTGCACAGACCAATCAGCTAGTTTGCTGTGACACAGGAATCCTCAGAGATTCGTCATTACCCAGGATTTCTGTCATTTCAGATGAATTTTCCACCTTGTTGGAAACAACACGCTGTACTTCCCCAATCTTCTTTTTCTATGCTTCTATCTGGGGAGACTGATTTAAATTATAGTGTTCCAAATAAAGTCTGAGTAGGAAACAAACCCAGTATTTTTTATATACGAAAAGGCAGGGTGTAAAAAGCTTTTTCTAAGGACACAAGGTATTTGTTTACCAGAAGGAACACAAAGGTTTACGTCTCAAGATTGGAACGTAGGCAAAACCGTAAAACCTGAATTATAAAAAAGTAGAAAATAGTGAATAAAAATAGCTAATAAATTGCCAAGATTTATGTCCCAGTACCAGCTGCTGGGATTCCAAACCAGTTCCAGAGATGCTGGGGTTCTCAGGACACTACTTCAATTAGAGAGCTGTATGGAAACAGGATCGAGTGTGCACCCTTCTGGTCCACAACATCTCCTGAGGCTTCATGGATAGAGCAGGCGGCAGCACTAACATTCTTCACTTCGAATCATTAAGAATAACCAAATATTCCATATTGGTCTGTTTGTATATTAGCTATCTGTGATTGCATAATAAATTACCACAAAATTTAGTGGCATAAATCAGTAACAACCATTCATTACCCTACTGTGATATCCAGCTTCCAGGATGGCTTACAGAGATTCCCACTTCCTAGTTTTCACACCCTTCTGCAGTCCACACTTACGTTGACTATGACTGACATGTGCAGCCAGTTAGATCATATGGAAAAGACAACACGTGACTCCCAACGTTAGGTCATAAAAGACGTCATTGTTTCCATATTTTCCCCTCTCTTGGATTCCTTCTCCTGGGAGAAACTGGCTACCATATTGTGAGACACTCCAGCAGCCTGAAGAGGGATCCGTAGGGAGAAATCAAGTTTTCCTGCCACTAGTCAGTGAGGAACTGAGGTCTCCTTAACATCCACATGAGGGAGCCATCTTGGAAGCAGATCACCCAGTTCCAGTCAAGCCTTCAGGTGACCACAGCCCCAACCGATATCTTAACTGCGATATCAGACACCTTAGCCAGTAACACCCAGTTAACCCCCTCATAAATTCCTGTTTCACAGACACTAGGGGGAAAGTGTTTATTTCTTTAAGTCACTACATTTTGGAATAATTGGGTATGCATCAATGAGTAACTACTATAGTAGCCTGCATATTTGGGAGTGGCTTATCTGAATGGTTCTGATCCAGGGTTTTTTGCAAGGTTGGCAAAGCTGCAGTTTTTTGAAGACCTAACCATCTGATGGATCTGTTTTTACTATGTCTCACTTATATGGCTGGCAAGTTGGTGTTGGCTGTTGATGGGAAGCCTCAGTTTCTCTTCCTGTCATCTCTGTGCAGTCAGCTTTGGTGCCTTCACAATGTGCAGGCTGGCTTCTCCCAGGGTAACTGAGCTGAGAAAGAGATCAAGGAGGAATTAGTACAGCCTTTTAGGACTGTGGAGGTTAATTTTGTGGCAACTTGACTGGGCTAAAGAATGCCTAGATAACTGGAAAGACATGATTTCTAGATGGGTATGTGAGGGTGCTTGCAGAAAAGATTAGCATTTAAATTAGTAGACTAAATAAGAAAGACCCATCCTCACCAATGTGGTGGCCAGGCATCAACTAATCCATTTGTGGCCCGAATAGGAAAAACAACAGCAGAAAGGGTGAATTTGTTCTATTTGAACTGGGACATGCATGTTCTTCTGCCTTCAAACATCAGCAATCTTGGTCCTCAGACCTTTGAACCTGTCCTGAATTACCATTGGATTTCCTGATTCTTCAGCCAGAATACTGCAAGTCGTGGAACTCCTTTGCTTCCATAATCACATGAGCTGGTTTTCATAATGATTTTCCCTCTCTCTCCAGATAGATATAAAGAGATAGATAGAAAGATACAGATAGATATATGTATAGATCTGTCTCTCCAAATATATGTATCTGAGTGTTTGTATATACATGTATGTTATATAGACACATATACATAAAATATATATATATACACATATATAATATATATAACACATTATTTGTTCTGTTTCTCTAGAGATCCTTGACTTATATAGATTTTGTTACTGAAAGTAGTTCTAGGGAAACAGTTTTAAGGATGAGTTTTATGAATTGGTTTTGTGGCGTCTAATTGGCTCTTGTAATCTGACCTGATTTCAAGTTGCTAAGGACTCTTTAAAGTAGTAAAGACAGCATGATAGTTCATGCTGTAAACTTTATAAAGATATCCAAACTATCTAATATCTGCACTGGGTATCACTAATCAACCACTTAGAAAAAGCAGAGTGAAGTGACTTTATATAACAATTTTGCACATTTTTTGAAAATGACACAATTCAATGGCATTGTTTGCTTATTCCTAACATCACTGAGCAAATGGGGGGGAAAAAAAAGTATGAGTTCAGGAATTCAAATTTCCACCTCAAGCACCACATAAATGACCTAAGAACTTCCAGATGTTCCTTGAAGGAGATCCTTATCTTCTGTTACTAAAGGGTTGAAATTACTGGAAATCAAACTCAGAATCTTATCCTGTGATTGGCTGGATTACAACACAAGTTGAACTCCCAGCCTTAAAGTAGGGTGTCTACTGTTAAAGTGAGAACATTGACTAGGAAAGAATGAAAGAATGAGATCCCGTAAGTTGAGATGAAGATGTGTAAGGAGAACATAATGAAACTGGGAACACTGAGCCCCTAAAATTTTTTTTTTTTTTGGAGAGTCTCACTCTGTCACCCAGGCTGGAGTGAAGTGGCACAGTCTCAGCTCACTGCAGCCTCTGCCTCTTGGGTTCAAGCGATTATCCCACCTCAGCCTCCCAAGTAGCTGGAACTACAGGTGTGCACCACCACATCAGGCTGATTTCTGTATTTTCAGTAGAGATGGGATTTTGCCATGTTGGCCAGGCTGGTCTTGAACTCCTGACCTCAAGTAATCTGCCTGCCTTGGTCTCCCAAAGTGCTAGAATTACAGGCATGAGCTACGGTGCCCTGCCTGAGCCCCTAAATTCTGATGAGTCTTCTCTGCCAGTGGACAAGGTCTCCCTACTCACAGTGGTAGAGGCTTCTCCATTCACAAGGGCTTGGCCTTTCTACTTCCCTTTGAGGATAGTAATTTTGTATTGCCTGAGGAAACCGTAATGTCCTCCCCTGAGGCAGTTGCCCTGCAAGACAGTACTGATACTCTTCATGACCTACGCTCATCATCCCTCGTTGCTTGTAGACACATAACCAGGCTCCAGTCCCAGAAGATCCCTAAAGGTGAGGCGAAAAGTGTAATTCATGGGGAAGTGTACTACACTCCAAAAGAACTTAATTGAATTTTCTAATTTTTATATGTAGAAGTTTATGGGACACGTGTGAAAATGGATATTAATACAGTAGAATAATATTGGGAGGAACATACATTTGGATGAGGTCAAATTTATTAATATGTACTCAATAAGAAGACATTTTGCATTAAATGTTGCAACTCAAGGAGTTAGAAACAGCTCTTAGAGTTTGGCTGGTTGGCTGGTTGGAACGTGGCACAAAAGACAACCCACAGTAAACACACTGAAAACATGCAACCTCTCTTGGTTTAATATAGAGAAAGGGATTCAAAGATTTAGGGATATTGGAATGTAGAGTGGATTTGTCATTTGAGACTTAGACCCCCAGGGAGGGTCCAGAGGACACTACTTTCACCAATTCTTTGAGAAATAAATTTGTGAGGGGAGCCCCAGTAAGTTCTCTATAGGCGAGACCTGACAGTGGGAACTACAGACCTTGATTAGAAAATGTAAATGCAATGGGAGTAATTGGAACCTAGGAGGGCAGAGGCTAAGGGGAAGACTCAGTTGCCAGTGCCAAGGTGGGCAGTGGCTACCATAATGGACAGCAAAGTTAAAGCAGCAAACAGAGCAGTCAGATCTGTGCAGATATGTGGTGTTGGCTAGTTCATCATGGTGATGCTAGAGATGAAATAGATGGAAATCATACCCAAATTTTACTTGATCTGTATAAGGAGAAAAATTCTAGATGAACTGAACAAAAGCCTAACTCAAATCATAAAAACAGAGAATCACAGCACCTGCATCAAGTCTCAGAATCAAGCCAGTTTGCAGACCCAGAACCGCTTTAACAAAGCAAAGGCTAGGTCCCTTGAGGAAGAGCCCTGGGACTGTACATCTTCCTCCCAGCCTTCCCCACAGAAACCTCCAGCCTTTTAAAAAGGTAACTGTGTGTGGGAAAAAGGAAAATATCAGAACTCTGGGGGACTTCTGGACACTGGCTCTGAACTGTTAACTGATTTCAGAAGAGCCCAAAACATCGCTGTGGCCCTCCAGTCACAGTAGGGGTTAGTGGTGATCAGTTACTTTTAGCTCAGGTTCATTTCACGGTGGGTCCAGTGGATCCCTGAGCCCATCCAGTCATTATTTCCCCAGTTCCAGAATTGATCATTGGAATAGACATACTCCGAAGCTGGCAGAATCCCCACACTGGTCCTCTGACCTGTTGACTTAGGGGTATTATGGTGGGAATGGCCAAGTGAAAGTCAATATGACTGCCTCCACCTGCAAAAAGAGTAAATAAAAAACAGTACCCTGGAGGGATTGCAGAGATTAGTGCCACCATCAAGGACTTCAAAAATGCAAGTGTGGTGATTCCCATCACGTCTCCATCTAGCTGTCCTATTTGTCCTATGCAGAAGACAGTGAATTTCTACGTGCTCACCCAAGTGGTGACTCCTATAGGAGTTGTTGTATCAGACGTGATTGTATTGCACGAGCAAATTAACATATCCTCTGGTACCTGGTATGTAGCTATTGATTTGGAAAATGCCCTCTTTTCCCATCTTTGTCCATGAGGTCCACCAGAACAGTTTGCTTTCAGCTGGCAAGGGCAGCAATACTCCTTCACCATCCTACCTCAGGAATACATCACTTTTCCAACCCTAGGTCATAATTAAATCCACAGAGATCTTGACTGCCTATCCCTTCTGCAAGTTACCATGCTGGTCTATTACATTGATAATATTATGCCTATTGCACCTTGTGTGTGAGAAGTAGTAACTACTTTAGACTTACAGGTAAGACATTTGAGCATTAGATAGTGGGGAAAAATCCAGTGATAATTCAGGAATGTTCCAGCTCAGTAAAATTTTTAGGGGTCTTATGATGTACAGCATGTCAAAATATCCCTTCTAAAGTGAAGGAAAAGTTGTTGAATCTGGCCCCTCCTATAACTCAGAAAGAAGCACAATGTCTAGTCGGCTTATTTGGATCTTGGAGGTGATGTATTACTCATTTGGGTGTCTCTCTCATCCGTTTACCAAGTGACCCAAAAAGTTGCTAGTTTTGAGCAGAGCCCAGAACAAAAGGCGGCTCTGTGACGGGCCCAGGCTGCTGTGCAAGCTGCTCTGCCATTTGGATCCTATTATCCAGCAGATCCAATGGTGCTTGAAATGTCAGTGGCAGAAAGGGAGCAGTGCAGGCCTTTAACATTTTGGAGGAAGGCCTTGCCATCGTCAGCAGATAACTACTTTCTTTTCCAGAGAGAGCTTTTGGCCTGCTACTTGACCATAGTAGAATTGGAACACTTGACCACAGTCCATCAAGTTAACCTGTAACATGAGCTGCTTTCCATGAACTGAATGTTATCTGACCCATCAAACCATAAAGTTGGACATGCATAGCAACACTATATCATTAGATGGAAGTGGTATACACATGATCGCGAGCCAAGCATACCTTGAAGGCACAAGCAATTTATGTGAATAAGTAGTTGGAATGCCCATGGTCCCACTCTTGCTACACTGCCCTTTCTCTCCCAGTCTGCATATATGGCCTCATGGGGAGTTCCCTACAATTCGTTGAAAGAGGAAGACAAATTCAGACCTGATTGAGAGATGGTCAACATGCAGGCACCACCCAGAAGTGGGTAACTGTAGCACTCAGCCACTCTCCAGGACATCCCTCAAAAACAGCAGTGAGGAAAATCCTCCCAGCAGGCACAACTTTGGCAAGTGTGCTTGGTTGTGAACTTTGCTTGGAAGGAGAAATGGCAAAATGTGAAAAATGACCAGTGGATCCTAGATGCAATGGCTACAGCCTCTGAATTGGGTATTAATGGGCTGTGGCTGGTGTTTGACAGAATGGTCAGAAACTTGAAAGAAAGATGATTGGAAAACTGATGTCAAGTAAATATGGGGAAGAAGTGTATGGAGAGATTTCTCTTAAAAGGCAAAAAATGTGAAGCTATTTGTGTCCCATGTGAATGCTCATCAAACGGTAACCTCACGAGAGAAGAATTTTAATTAAGTGGATGGGATGACCTTTCTGTGTATGTCAGTCAGCCCCTTTCCCACCTCTGTTATTGCCTGATAGGTTCATGAGGAAAATGGCCATGGCAGCGGAGATGAGCTATGCCAGGGCTCAGCACTACATACTTCTACTCTCCAAGGCTGACCCAACTATGGCCACTGCTGGGTGGTCTTTGCTAGCAGAAGAGACCAACACTGAGGCCCCAAACAGCACCTTTCCTCAGGGTAACCAACCAACTACCTGGTGGCAGGCTGATTACACTGGACCACTTCCATCATGGAAAAAGCAGTACTTTGTCCTTACTAGAAAAGATGCTCACTCTAGATATAAATTTGCCTGTACTATATGCAATGCTTCTGCTAAAACTACCATCCATGAATTTACAGAAAGGCTTATTATTCAGCATTATGGTACTACACACCATGTGGCTTCTGATCAAGGAACCCACTTGCAGAGAAGTGCAGCAATGGGCCCATGCTCATGGAATTATTCACTGGTTATAGTACGCTCCTCACTATCATGAAGTTGCTGGCGTGGTAGAATGGCAGAATGGCCTTCTGAGGAATCAGTTACAGTGCCAGCCAGGTGGCAATATCTTTCAGGGCTGGGACAATGTTCTCCAGAGGCAATATATACTCTGAGTCAGTGTTTAATATGTGGTACCATTTCTCTGATAGCTAGGATTCATGGGTCCAGGAATCAAGGGATGGAAATGGGTGTGGCTCCACTCACTATTCCCCACTAGAGACCCACTAGCAAATTTTTGCCCCATTTCCTGTGAATTTATGCCTTGTTGGCCTAGACATCTTTTTTTTTTTTTTTTTTTTTTTTTTTTTTTTTTTTCCTGAGATGGAGCCTCGCTCTGTCACCCAGGCTGGGGTGTAGTGGTGCAATCTCTGCTCATTGCAACCTTTGCATCTCAGGCTCAAGCGATTCTCATGCCTCAGCCTCCCAAGTAGCTGGGATTACAGGCACATATCACCATGTCTGGCTAATTTTTGTATCTTTAGTAGAGATGGGGTTTTACTACGTTGGCCAGAATGGTCTCAAACTCCTGACCTCAGGTGATCCACCCGCCTCAGCCTCCCAAAGTGCTGGGATTACAGGCATGAGCCACTGGCACCTGGCTAGACATCTAAATTCCAGGGGGAGAAATGTTTCCACCAGGAGACAAACAATGATGCTATTGGATTAAAAGTGAAGATGGCCACCAGGCCACTCTGGGCTCCTTATGCTTCTGAGTCAACAGGCCAAGGAGGAAGTTACAATGCTGGTTGGGGTGATTGATCCAGACTGCCAAAGGGAAAGGTGACTGCTGTTCCACAATGGAGGTAAGGAAGAGTGTGTCTGGGATACAGGAGATTCCTTAGGAAATCTCTTAGTACTGTCATGTCCTGATTAAGGTCGATGGAAAATTACAACAACCCAATCAGGCATACCAACTAATAGACCAGACGCCCTAGGAATAACAACTGGAGTCACCCCATCAGGTAAAAACCAACTGAGGTGCTTGCTGAAAGCAAAGAGAATATAGAATGGGTAGTATTAAATAGAAGAAGGTAGTTATCAACATGAACTGTAATCACATGACCAGTTACAGAATTAAGAACTGTAATTTTCATGAGAATTTCTTCCTTTATTGTTATAAATATGCCTTTGTATATATATGCATATATTAAGCAAATATCTGTTTTTTTAATCTCTTATGCCCTTATATAATGTTAGATGTATTGATTTTACAACAATATTCAAGCATTGTTAGTTCTACATCATAGTATTTAAGTTACAGAATATCAAGAGAAGAGTACACATCTCTCAAGGACTTTACTTTCTCTTTTGAGGGAGGGATAATTGTGTATTTTCAATCATACACAGGATAATTGCATCATGTTAGCTAGAATTATGATGTTATTGTCTTTATTTGGAGATTAAATGCGGTTTTATTATATGATAAACTAAGGAGATATGTTTGAGTGCAAAGTTGGCAAGGGGTGGATATGTGATGGTTAATTTTATGTGTCAACTTGACTGGGTTAAGGGATGCTCAGGTAGCTGGCAAAACATTATTTTTGGGTCTATCTGTGAGAGTGTTTCCAGAAGAGATTATACACACACACACACACACACGTATATGTATGTATATGTATATATATAATTATATATGTGATATAATTCTATGTATAGGCACCTATATCTATGGATACAGGCACATATATATCTCCTATTGATCCTGTTTTTCTGGAGAAGCCTAATACAATAACCTAGTGTTAAAAGATGCACATTGTTATTTCTATGACATTCTATTCATTAAAAGTAAGTTTCTGAGACATATTTTAGGTGAGGGGATTTAGATTCTACCTTTTGAAAAGAAGAATATCAAAGAATTTTTGTACATACCATAAGACCACCAGAGTTCACCCTCTGGCTACAAATTATTAACCTTCCTCTTGCATGCCAAATACATATATTCCCTTCAAAATTCCCCCCAAATCTTACTTATTACAGCTCAGACTCAAGTTCAAGGATTTGGGTATCTAAATCAAATCCTGCTTTAAGTGAAAGTCCTTAAATGTGGTTTCTTGAGTACAGCTCCTTCCTAACTGAAGACTTGTCAGCTAGAGAGAAATTGTCTGTATCATACACCTATATATAAAATGATGAGACAAGCCTGAGATAACCTGTGTAAATACTTTCAAAAATGGGTAGAGCAAGGAGACACACAGGAATCACTGGTCCATAGCAATTATGAAATCTAGCAGGACACATATCAGCATTTCTTTGATCAGGAGTCAAGGCCTGAGAATAATTCTTCGTAACTCTTCGCTCTGTCCTCTAAGTTCTTCACCTGAGTCATTTCTTCTTTTCCATGGAATATAGCTTGTGTTTTTAGCAGAATAGTATTCTTAGCCTGCTCCTTACCTGTAGAAACTTTGAATTTCAAAGTCTTCTTTTTAAATTGTACAGTTTCTGCACCTTGCAGTTCAAGCAAAATGTTTTTGTTAATAAAATTATCTTAAAAACTTTGGGAGTCTCCTGTGATTCCTGTTGGTATTCACTCCATTAGAAAAAGCCACACACACAAATGTGGAATTAGCCCTTCTCTGTCTTTGGCTTCTACTGCATGTGGTGAGGGACAATACTTTTTTTTTTT
>NW_012109286.1:337393-340847 GCF_000951045.1 Mandrillus leucophaeus
AATTGCCCATTTATTTTTTCAATGACTGTTTTAATGCACTCTGGTCAAAATGTAGAGTGATAAATAAAACACAAAATCTAGGAATAAAAAAGGAAGGGACATAAATTATTCTTATTTCTAAACATTGTCATTAGTTTTTAAATTGAAATTATATACAAATCATTCATGTGGTGTTTACAATGTCAGGAAAAAAAAATCTTCTCTGCATCTGCTACATCACATTCAAGTCCACTGTGTTGACATCAGAGAAATAAGACTTTGCAATGGGTGAAATTCAAACTTTTAAATCTCTAGAAAAATTAAAATTCAGATTTTGAAGTTAATCTCTTTCATTTCATAAGATGGTCTTTTTGTGTTTTTTTCACATAAATGTAACAGTTCTATGGAAAGAAAAATAGTGAACAAGAAACTAGATGGTGTTCGCCTTGCTTCTCATGTAACTAGTGCCCTGCGGTAATCTGGGTGAGCTATGTCTGCACAAACACATATTTCTCCCTGAAAACAGGAAGAAAATTAGCAAGAAAATTAAACATATCTTATTTCCTGACCTCTGCTCTGTGTTGATTACTGAAAGAAAGGAGACTTTAAGAACATAAGATACTGCTGGGCGCGGTGGCTCATGCCTGTAATCCAGCACTTTGGGAGGCTGAGGTGGATGGATCACCTGGGGTCAGGAATTTGAGATCAGCCTGGCCAACATGGTGAAACCCCGTGTCTACTAAAAATATAAAAATTAGCCTGGCGCGGTGGCGGGTGCTTGTAGTCCCAGCTACTCGGGAGGCTGAGGCAGGAGAATCACTTGAACCCGGGGGTCGGAGCTTGCAGTGAGCCGAGATCGCACCACTGCACTCCAGCCTGGGCAACAGAGCGAGACTCCATCTCAAAAACAAACAAACAAACAAACAAAACAAGATAAAAATATAGGATCCCTTTTTCTTCCCTTACAGGACTTCCCAGCGAGGGGAAAAGGAGACAAAGGGCACACTTGCCTTGGAAGCTGCCCACGGCTTCCCCTTCTCCATCCTGGGGGACTGTTTACTTCTCTCTGATAGAGCTGTTTCTCTGTGGATTACATCAACATTTTGTGCTCCATCTCAGTAGTTTCCTCGGGCAGCACAGAAAGACGCTGAGCTATTGTGCTCACTAAATCATGACGCTCACACCCTGGACATTCTGTGTGAAGGCAAGAGGCACCCTGGGAGCCAGTGCAGCAGTTAGCTAACTTCTTTGGGGGTAATCACCGCTTTCCAGAAGAGAATGGAAGAGAAAACATCTAACAGCCACTGAGCCACCTGTGCTCCACCCCTAACCTGCTGCTAGAGTGACATTTTTTGAGGACAACAGTCGGCCACACTCCACGGTCCTGCATCTGGGAATGGATCCAGGCATCTAGGCTGCAAGAGCCTCTGAGCCTCAGCATCCTTGCCTCATACACCTGTGATGTGCGTTCTTCCACTGACAAAAACAGATAGCGGTGTTTCTAGCCATCGCCTCCAGCGGAAAGGTAGATGTGAACGCAGATGAGAAAAAGAGCCTGGAGAAAACTGCAGGAGTGAGAGGAGCCATTTGCGCTCAAAGTGAAATATGAGTGAAAACAGGTTCACACTGGAAATGTTCTGCAGATCAGTTAGTATGAAGAAGCAACAATTATAGAAGA
Organism: Mandrillus leucophaeus; assembly: GCF_000951045.1. Taxonomy (NCBI): domain Eukaryota; kingdom Metazoa; phylum Chordata; class Mammalia; order Primates; family Cercopithecidae; genus Mandrillus; species Mandrillus leucophaeus. Next base: position 339,051 of record NW_012109286.1, read on the forward strand.
TGTATTGCAAATATTTTCAGTGCAAAAAAAAAAAGAGAACAACAATAGTGTTTCCTTTCTGAAACGTGTCACACTGAAAGCTACTACATATCAGGATCACCTCACTCAAACATAGACTCTCAGGATTCAACTATTTAATCTGGACTCGAGTTTTCCCCCAAAATTCTTTTCACCATCTAGCTGCACAGTACAGAGCACATGAAAACATTAAACCTACAATTACATTGATAAATCGACCTTCAGGAGGCATCCCCTATACCTTAGCTATGGAGATTAGAGTATTTTTTAATTTATTAGATTGTAAAAATCTAATAACTTACAGAATAGAAATCATGCTTAAAGTTTACTTCAATAGAAAAAGCAGAACATGGAATTGCTGGATTATATGTTAGCACCAGTGTACACATATGTCCAAACTCACCAAATTGTATACATTATGTGCAGTTTTTAATAGCAATTACACCTCCCTAAAATCAGAGAAAAAAGAAAAAGGCAGAATGTGAAGAAAAAGGGGGGAAATGAAATGACTTAAATATATTTCCTGTAAAAATTGCAGTATCTTATGACATAACCAAATATTTGCTGTGACTTAGTCTGAGGCTTTGAAATGGATAAGGGCATGGTTAGTGCTATTCTGGTGCTAGGGTATGTTTCCTGTGAAAGGACCACCCTTCTCGGTGTGCTATCTTCCCCTGAAATGTGCTCCTGAAGTTAGATCACCGGACGAGTGGCCGTATATCAAAGTGAAGAGCGTAGTTAATCTCCAAAATAAAAACCCTTGTAAATATCAACCAGATGATTGCTCCCAGAAAGTTCTTTCCAGGATACAGCGGCACAAGACAAAGTCGATGCAAATACCAAAGAGAGATTTGATAAGACGATGGCAGAGGACCTGAAAAGACCAGTTCCTGCTGAGGACTTTTTCTCCATTTATTCAAGAAGCACGTGTAGTTATGTTTGTAGCCAGAAATGAAGACGGTGAAGCACCCAAGCAACCTGTGAGCCCACAAATGTGTGTCTGCAATTGTAAGTACCGCACTGGAAAAATATGCCAAGATGGGCAGCATGAGGGGCTTGATTTCAGCAGATTAGTCCTGCAAGCACAGACTGCCCTCAAAAAGAGCAAAGAACTGAGGCTATACCTGGACTATGATAGATTGCTAGTAAATGATAGGAAATTCATAAATACATAGATACGGTCATGCACTGTGTAAGGATGCTTCAGTCAATGCTGAACCGTGTATAAGACAGCAATGTTTCAACCAGATTACAAAAACGTATCTTTTCTGTGTTTACATATACAAATACTTACCATTGTGTTACAGTTGCCTACAGCATTTCTTACGGTAACATGCCGTCCAGGTTTGTAACCTAGGAGCCATAGGCCGTACCGTACAGCCAATGTGCGCAGTAGGCTATATCACCAGGTTTGCGTTAAGTCCTCTGTCATGTTCACAAAATGACTAAATCACCTAATGATGCATTTCTCAGAATGGGTCCCTGTCATTAAGTGATGCATGACTGTATTTTGCAAGTCATACACTGTCTGTTACTTTCACCACTCGTCATTTCATCTTAACAACACCAGAGGGAGAGGCGGAAGCCAAATTCACACCAACATAAATATCCAGGCATCTTTTCTTACTCTCCCCACACAGTAGCCCCACGATAGATAAAACTGTTAAAACCATCCATGGTTGTTAACAACAACTATTCTACAATGGAACATGTTTTTGTTTTAATGGTCACATTGAGAGTGACTTCATCTCCTCCCCTCCCTTCCTCACTCTGATCCTT
>NW_012109286.1:341982-343613 GCF_000951045.1 Mandrillus leucophaeus
TGTTAGCCAGGATGGTCTCGATCTCCTGACCTCGTGATCCGCCCATCTCGGCCTCCCAAAGTGCTGGGATTACAGGCTTGAGCCACCGCACCCGGCTGGGACAATACTTTTTAAGCTTCTCAGAGGTGTCACTGTTTGAATGGTTGTCTGAGGTACACATTAGATATTTCCAAGCTCTTAACAAAAGGTTTACAGCCACATCCTCAACTGCTTCTTCTTACCATGTTTTGTTGACAGCAGTCTAGATTTGATCTTTGTCCTGGAGCCATTTTTAACTTTAGCATCATTTTACTATCTAGGAAGTCTAGTATTTTTAAAAGTAGCAATTTTCATCTCTCTTATGCTTCATAGACCTTTTAGTTTGTATCTCTTCTTTTCCATCTTACTATAAACAACAAGTAAAAGCTATGTGATGCCTTCCGCAGTCTGTCTGGAAATGTTATTAGCTAGATCTGACAGTTCCTTGGGTACACTTTGTACTTCAACAACACTTTCACCAGTTGACCAACTGGGGCAGGTATCCAGGAAAAGTCGAGTGCTTGTTTACCTGGCCAGTGTCCTGGTCTCACAAGCACTAAGTATGCTTATCCATCAAAGAAGGGAAATGGCCACTAAAAATGCATGAAATAAAGTGATTTCCATGGCTGGAGAAGTGGGTGAGGTGGGTATGGTTTCTGAGGTCAATACTTAAAATTCTCTGTAATACCAACTAGTTTAAACATTGCGCTTTACAATTTCCAAAGCACTTTCACATGCATTTCTATGTGACTGTGCAGTATTTCTTTTGAGACAGTCATTGGGGATTACTGAATAATTGGATATTTTGGTAGGTACTTGTTTGCATGAGTCAGAAGCAAAGTTAGAGCTGATTAACGTTCTATGAAATATTCTCAATAAACGTGAACACTGGAAAACAGAAAAATTGAGCAATACGCATATACATTTAATAAATGATACCTATTTCAATTCAATACGTTGGTATTAGATTCAGTCATTCAGTGTTGTTTTCAAAGCTCTGACCTCTCACGGAGAAGGCGGCAGTAATATACAGCTCTCTATAATGCAAAGCAAAATATCTCCATATACACAACAGAGAAACTAACCAGTTTTACTGAAGTTCACTTAAAACATGAAGGAGAAAACTCCAGAATTAAACTCATTTTCCCACCATTTTTTCTAGTTTTTCCCCAAGGTATTTGTTTAACGATTAATGGCGGAGGAGTGGGACGTTATACCCCATGCGTGCTGAGGAAAAGAGCAATGCAGCTAAAATAAGCAGATGAATGAAAAGGTAAGAATCAGACCAGCCTGCAAGGCAGGCTACAGTTTCACGGGCAAAAAAAGTCTAAAACATGAGGGGAAAAAAAAAAAAGATGAGTTTAAAGAATGTAACTAAACACAGGATATGATACAGCCTACTGTACAGTGATTACAAATGAGATGATAAATGGGAGAATTGCCCATTTATTTTTTCAATGACTGTTTTAATGCACTCTGGTCAAAATGTAGAGTGATAAATAAAACACAAAATCTAGGAATAAAAAAGGAAGGGACATAAATTATTCTTATTTCTAAACATTGTCATTAGTTTTTAAATTGAAATTATATACAAATCATTCATGTGGTGTTTA
>NW_012109286.1:344938-352301 GCF_000951045.1 Mandrillus leucophaeus
GCGGTGTTTCTAGCCATCGCCTCCAGCGGAAAGGTAGATGTGAACGCAGATGAGAAAAAGAGCCTGGAGAAAACTGCAGGAGTGAGAGGAGCCATTTGCGCTCAAAGTGAAATATGAGTGAAAACAGGTTCACACTGGAAATGTTCTGCAGATCAGTTAGTATGAAGAAGCAACAATTATAGAAGATGTATTGCAAATATTTTCAGTGCAAAAAAAAAAAGAGAACAACAATAGTGTTTCCTTTCTGAAACGTGTCACACTGAAAGCTACTACATATCAGGATCACCTCACTCAAACATAGACTCTCAGGATTCAACTATTTAATCTGGACTCGAGTTTTCCCCCAAAATTCTTTTCACCATCTAGCTGCACAGTACAGAGCACATGAAAACATTAAACCTACAATTACATTGATAAATCGACCTTCAGGAGGCATCCCCTATACCTTAGCTATGGAGATTAGAGTATTTTTTAATTTATTAGATTGTAAAAATCTAATAACTTACAGAATAGAAATCATGCTTAAAGTTTACTTCAATAGAAAAAGCAGAACATGGAATTGCTGGATTATATGTTAGCACCAGTGTACACATATGTCCAAACTCACCAAATTGTATACATTATGTGCAGTTTTTAATAGCAATTACACCTCCCTAAAATCAGAGAAAAAAGAAAAAGGCAGAATGTGAAGAAAAAGGGGGGAAATGAAATGACTTAAATATATTTCCTGTAAAAATTGCAGTATCTTATGACATAACCAAATATTTGCTGTGACTTAGTCTGAGGCTTTGAAATGGATAAGGGCATGGTTAGTGCTATTCTGGTGCTAGGGTATGTTTCCTGTGAAAGGACCACCCTTCTCGGTGTGCTATCTTCCCCTGAAATGTGCTCCTGAAGTTAGATCACCGGACGAGTGGCCGTATATCAAAGTGAAGAGCGTAGTTAATCTCCAAAATAAAAACCCTTGTAAATATCAACCAGATGATTGCTCCCAGAAAGTTCTTTCCAGGATACAGCGGCACAAGACAAAGTCGATGCAAATACCAAAGAGAGATTTGATAAGACGATGGCAGAGGACCTGAAAAGACCAGTTCCTGCTGAGGACTTTTTCTCCATTTATTCAAGAAGCACGTGTAGTTATGTTTGTAGCCAGAAATGAAGACGGTGAAGCACCCAAGCAACCTGTGAGCCCACAAATGTGTGTCTGCAATTGTAAGTACCGCACTGGAAAAATATGCCAAGATGGGCAGCATGAGGGGCTTGATTTCAGCAGATTAGTCCTGCAAGCACAGACTGCCCTCAAAAAGAGCAAAGAACTGAGGCTATACCTGGACTATGATAGATTGCTAGTAAATGATAGGAAATTCATAAATACATAGATACGGTCATGCACTGTGTAAGGATGCTTCAGTCAATGCTGAACCGTGTATAAGACAGCAATGTTTCAACCAGATTACAAAAACGTATCTTTTCTGTGTTTACATATACAAATACTTACCATTGTGTTACAGTTGCCTACAGCATTTCTTACGGTAACATGCCGTCCAGGTTTGTAACCTAGGAGCCATAGGCCGTACCGTACAGCCAATGTGCGCAGTAGGCTATATCACCAGGTTTGCGTTAAGTCCTCTGTCATGTTCACAAAATGACTAAATCACCTAATGATGCATTTCTCAGAATGGGTCCCTGTCATTAAGTGATGCATGACTGTATTTTGCAAGTCATACACTGTCTGTTACTTTCACCACTCGTCATTTCATCTTAACAACACCAGAGGGAGAGGCGGAAGCCAAATTCACACCAACATAAATATCCAGGCATCTTTTCTTACTCTCCCCACACAGTAGCCCCACGATAGATAAAACTGTTAAAACCATCCATGGTTGTTAACAACAACTATTCTACAATGGAACATGTTTTTGTTTTAATGGTCACATTGAGAGTGACTTCATCTCCTCCCCTCCCTTCCTCACTCTGATCCTTCAATGCCAAGCCCATCTCCCCCAGGACCAGTGCACATGCTGTTTCCTCTTGCACACGAGCACTCTCCAGGCATCTGCGAAACTCCCTCCTTCAGTTCCTCAGGTGCTGTACAAATCTCTCCTACTAGAGGCTTTCCCCAGTCACTCAGTAAAATCATACCCGCTCCTGGCCCTTGCGACACTTCCTCTTTCTCTTTACTTATTTTACTATTCTCCAAATATGTGTTACCACTTGACAGGCTATATATATTTTTGTTTGCTTGTTTGCTATTGTTCTTACCTCCTAAAATGCAAGCTCCGTGAGGGATGTCTTTCCGTTCAGTGCTGGATTTCCAGTTCCTGGGCACTTTCTTCCACATGGCAGATTCTCAGTAATTCTGTGCTGAATAATTGAATAAAGTATTTAATTCTAATGTAATTAAAACTCCACTAAACTTCATGTTTTCTATCCTCCTCCACAAACTAGCAATGTGGTCATCTTTCTAAAGCACAGATAAGATCAGGTTTCTCAATCCCCTGCACTGGTAATGTCAAAAGCAAACAGGGACATGAGTAACTTAGGAGGCTCCCCTAGGAAGACAGAGTCTCAATTCCTTAACCTAATTTGCAAGACTTTTAATGAATTTTTAATGATCTGCCTTTTGGGTGTATCTCCAGATTGATTTCCCACTATTTAATTATCACGTGTTAAAAGCATGGATTTTGGAACTTAATTTATTGGGTTCAAACATTGTCCTCATCACTTATTACCTGTGTGTTTATAAAATTTCTGCAGTTTTGTTTTCTCAGCGGTAAAATGAGGATGATAATAGTATCCATCTTGCAATTTGTGTTTTGAGAAACAAGTGTGTTAAAATATGTAAAGTACTTAAGGAAAAAAAAACCTACTAAATACATACCTAGACAGTGATCTAGCAGGTCAATTCCTAGGGATTTACCAAAGAGAAATGAAAATATCAATTTACGAAGAGACTTGGACACATTTTCATAGCAGCTTTATCCATGATAGCCCCCAAATTGGAAAGAGCCCACATGTCCATGAATGGGAGAACAGATTTAAAAATCTGTAGTGATGCTGGCAAGGCTGTGGAGAAACAGGAACGCTTCTACACTGTTGCTAGGAATGTAAATTAGTTCAACCATTGTGCAAGACAGTGTGGCGATTCCTCAAAGACCTAGAGGCAGAATACCATTTGACCCAGCAATCCCATTACTGGGTATATATTCAAAGGGATATAAATCTTCCTATCATAGAGATACATGCATGCGTATTTTCATTGTGGCACTGTTCACAATAGCCGAGACATGGAATCAGCCCAAATGCCCATCAATGATAGAATAGATAAAGTACTAAATAAATAATGTACTAAAATGTAGTACATATACACCATGGAATACTGTGCACCCATAGAAAGCAATGAGATCATGTTTCTTGCAGGGACATGGATGAAGCTGGAAGCCATTGTCCTCAGAAAACTAACACAAGAACAGAAAACCAAACAACACATGTTCTCACTTATAAGTGGGAGCTGAACAATGAGAACACGTGGACACAGCGAGGGGAACAACACACACTGGGGTCTGTTCAGGGTTGGAGGGAGGGAGAGCATCATGATAAATAGCTAATGCATGCTGGGCTTAATACCTAGGTGATGGGTTGATAGGTGCAGCAAACCACCATGGCACATGTTTACCTATGTAACAAACCTGCACGTTCTGCACATGTATCCTGGAACTTAAAATTAAATTAAATTAAAATTTGAAAATAATAATAAAAATAAAAATCTGTAGTATAGTCATACAATGGAATACTACTGAGCAATAAAAAGGAATGAACTATTGATACAGGCAACGACAGGGATAAATCTCAAAGACCTCATGCCCAGTGAAAGAAGCACTGCACAAAAGCGAACAGTGTATTGATAGAAGATTCTGGAGGAGAAAAAAATAATCATGGGAGAGGAAGAAAATCAGAGGAGTGCTTGCCCCTTAGAAAGTGGATTGAAGACTCACTGAGAAAGGCTTGAGGAACTTTCTGGGGTGGTGTTAAGTTTCTGTATCCTGGTAGAGCATTGGGTTAGAAAAGTGAGATTGTGCTGAAATTTAGAGAGTGTACACTTTCAATTTGTGCAATTCATTTCACATAAGTTTTACAGGAAAAGAATACAAGTAAATGCAAAATTTTAATTTGTGATAGGCATACTTCAATATTTAGTAGGAATTTTAATGATGTCTGCAATTTACTTTCAAATGCACTGAAAACAAATGATAATTAATTTCTGGATAGAAGGTTGGAAGAATGGATAGACATGAAAAAGTTTAGTTAAATGTTAATGGTACCATGGAAGTGGTGAGTATATGGATTCTCACCTAAAAATTCCTTTAACTTTGCTGTATCTGAAAATTTTCATAATAAAAATTGGGAAAAATACAAAAGGAGTGTAGCAAAAATATTAATTTAGGTTATCATGTAAAATGATTCCACATTTACAATTGCCCATAAAAGTAAACCCGAGCCTCTTTCTTTTAGATCTTTGAGACTCAGTATTACATATTGCCTGACAATTATTGATGTATTTATCCTACACTAGCATTAACCATATCTTTCTTCATTGACTATTTTTATAGAACAAAAGTTAAATGAGCCCAGTGTTTTGCAATTAATTTTTATAGCATCATTGATTAGATTTCCCCAAATAATTTATTTCTCACTTCATACCCTAGAAGGTAATTCCACTTAATATTGTGGTGTAACATTTTAAACCAGACTGCCTCAGTGTGCCATTGAAAGATTTACATAGGTCTGAAGCAAGAGCTATTTCTGCCTAATGATCTGTATGTAAAAGCAACAGAAATATAGAAGGTAGGAATAATCAATCTATAAAATGTTATATATCTCCTAAGAGTTGTCTAAGTAATCAAAGATTTCCTGGTGTGGGTCATAATACATTGCAGTGACTCCAGTTAACTAAACACTTAAAATATATGTTTCTTTGGAATTTAACATTACCTCTGCACTGCTGGGATAGTAAACCATTTTGTGTGGCCCATTCAAATATACAACCTAATTATCTAATTCAGTCAGTAAATAAAATAAAGCTTTATTTTTATTTTTATTTTTATTTTGCAGGCTGCAGGGCACCAGCTAAACTCTCTGGGAAGTTGCAGGAGGCACAGATACAGCCTTAACCTTGAAGAGTCTTCCATCAGAGACATTTCAAGGTGGAGCGTGAAAACAAAGAGAAAGGCTCTGCTCTAACAGAACTTTCTGCCCAGCCATAACACAAAGATACCATGAAAAAAATAACAAAATACTGTCATAAGAAAATGTAACACAAATAAAGATACAGTACTCCAAAGTACCCAGGATACCAATTATAACTTACCAATATAACTTCAGGTTGTTAATAAATACTTCATAGGTCTATAATTTCATAGTAATAGTTTAATATTGAATTTAGAGGAAAAAAGAAAAAATATGTTTTTAAATCCTATACTCAGTAATGGCTAACATTTATTGACCAATTATTTTATTTTATAACATTTTATATAACTCATAAAACAATGCTTATATAAAAATTCACACAAAGTGACTAGAAAACGTACAATTTCCAAAAATGTCCTGGGTTTTTGTTACATCCAGTTTTCCAAAAATGCACTCAAATTAATGGTAAAATGCAGACATTATGTGATATTTCATTCTTTGGTAAAACTATTCTTATTATTTTGTCTCCTCAAAAGATAAACTCTGACATTTCCTTTGTGTAGGAGCTGCTATTAACATCACCAGGAGAAAATTGTTAAAGCTGGATCTGGGAGAGGCAAGTATTTCCACACAGCAGTAATAGCTCCTTAGTCCCCACCCTCACTTCAGTACCTCCACCTGGTCCGTCTACACTGCCAGGTGGGGTAAGAGCTCAATGACTTCCAAGCAGGAGGCTAGAGACCCCCTCTCCACTAAGCAAGTTGCAAACGTTTGGGGGAAAGCTGGGAATGGAGGATGTCTCTGCAGGAACCCAAGTCACCGTACTGTGGTGTGGTCAGGCCAGTGACTCTCACCATGTAGGCGGCCAATTGTTCACCACTGAGTAGATGCCAGTGGCTGGTGGATGGCTGCTGCTGGTATGATGTCCCCTCCCCATAAATTTAAACTTAAAAGACCATCTTTGATGGTCACAAGCTGTGTGACCTCTGCTCAGCCACCTTGTTCTGATCATTTCCCAAGTGAGAGCCATGACTCATATTTCAACCTCTATGATCTTTATATCCACCACCAAGGATCCTTCTGACTACCACCCTTGCATTATGAAAACTGGGCTAGAATTCCTCTTGATTCCAACTTAAAAGCTTCATATGCTGTCTATGACACATTTCTATGTACTAAATAAATAAACAGATTTCAAAACAATCTGTGCTATAGCATCGTGTAATCATCTAAGCCATAAAGTTCTATATTCAATAATTTAACAAAAATAGCTCAATATTATCTTCAAAAATTTTCTGAATAGAGACACAAAGCAAATACATCTTTAAAACCTTTGGAAAAGAATCACATAAAAATAATTATAATCTATAATTCAGAGCTTTGTTTTTCACAAAGGTAATAAATTAAACATTCTCCTTTGAGATTTCTTTACTGTGCAAAATGAGACCGATTAGGTCAAACTGTTCTTTTTACCACTTTTTGACATGCTAGTCAGAGATATTAACATTTCCAAAGAGAAGTGGAAAATATACCAGAGTTTGAAGAAGAATTTGGGATAATTAACCTAAAAGTAGATGTTGATTATATTCTTTCCCCTTCCTTGATTATATTGTTTATCCTTCCCCGATTCCTATGAAATTTTCTCCTATAAAGCAATGGTGAGTTGAAAGAAAGGACAGCAATATGTATTCACAAATATTTTCTTTAAATTCAGTCTAATCATCCCACCAAAGAAAGAAATGGCAGGCTAGCACAAAGCCAACATGCTCTCAGGAATGGGGCCTCCATGTGTTTCCTCTCCTCTCCTCTCCTCTCCTCTGCAACACGACTTCAGCCTCTGCACTAAGCATAAACCTGCCCTATTTCATCCTAGATCCTTCTGTGGTCACAGAGGAGTCAGAACTGGGCAGACTCTTCCTTTCATGCCTGAATCCTCCTGGCCCTTCCAAGTGTCTTTCTAATTTCAGTCCTTCAACATATTCTGCTCCTTTCTTCCTTCCTTTCTTCTGCTTGCTTGTTTGCTTTCTCTCTCTCTCCTTTCTCTCTCTTTTCTTTTTCTTTCCTTCCTTCCTTCCTCTTTCCTTCCTTCCTTCCTTTCTCTTTTTCTTTTTCTTTCTGTCCTTCCTTCCTCTCTCTCTTTCCCTTCCTTCCTCTCTTTCCCTCCCTCCCTCCTTCT
>NW_012109286.1:352426-409038 GCF_000951045.1 Mandrillus leucophaeus
TTCTTTCTTTCTTTCTTTCTTTCTTTCTTTCTTTCTTTCTTTCTTTCTTTCTTTCTTTCTTTCTCTCCTTCTTTCCTTCTTTCTTTTTCTTTCTTTCCTTCCTTCCTTCCTTCCTTCCTTCCTTCCTTCCTTCCTTTCTTTCTTTCTGACGGAGTCTTGTTTTATCACCCAGGCTGGAGTGCAGTGGCATGATCTCAGCTCACTGCAACTTCCACCTTCTGGGCTCAGGCAATCCTCATGCCTCAGCCTCCCAAGTAGCTGGAATTACAGACGCCCACTACCATGCCCGGCTAATTTTTCTATTTTTAGTAGAGACAGGGTTTACCATGTTGGCCAGACTGGTCTCAAACTCCTGGTCTCAAGTGATTTGCCTGCCTTGGCTTCCCAAAGTGCTGGGCTTACAGGCATGAGCCACCACGCTTGGCCCGATATAATCTATTTCTGCCAATTCAACATAATACACAAAATATACTTATGGACACACACACACACACATACGCCCATTACAACGTATTTTTCCAAGGCATATTAAAATATTTTTTTCTCCTATTTTAATGCCAAAAATATGTTTTCTTCTCCTTTGATCCTAGGTAGCCAATTCCCTTCATAGAACTGTGCTGTTGAAAGTAGTATTTGTTGAATAGTACTCATGTTCTATAATGAGTTTAAATAATGATGGTCATTGACCATTGTTTTAGAGGTAGACCCTTACATTAAATGCATGTTAGTCCACATGGCTTGCTTCCTTTTTTCTTTTGAGACAGGGTCTTGCTCTGTTGCCCAGGCTGGAGTGTAGTGGCACGATCATAGCTTATTGTAACCTCAACTTCCCAGGCTCAAGCGAGTCTCTCATCTCAGCCTCCCAAGTAGCACGGGACTTTGCCATGCTTATTAACCCATTTCCTAGGTATTAAGTCCTGCATGCATTAGCTATCTGTCCTGATGCTCTCCCTCCCCTCACCACCCCCGGCAGGCCCCAGTGTGTGATATTTCCCTCCCAGAAATAAAGATTTAAAGAAATGTCTATGAAGAAATACTAGGTAGCCATTTAAAATAAAGATGTAGACCTGGTGCAGTATGGCTCACCCCCCTGTAATCCCAGCACTTTGGGAGGCCAAGGCAGGTGAATCACTTCAGGTCAGCAGTTCAAGACCAGACTAGCCAACATGGTGAAAGCCCATTTCTACTGAAAATACGAAAAAAAAAAAAAAAATTAGCCAGGCATGGTTGTGCATGCCTGTGTCCCAGCTACTCAGGAGGCTGAGGCTGAGACTGGTGAATTGCTTGAACCCAGAAGGCAGAGGTTGCAGGGAGCCAATATCATGCCACTGCACTCCCACCAGGGCAATGGAGCCAAACTCCATCTCAAAAATAAATAAATAAATAAATAAATACATAAATAAATAAAAGTTAATGTAAAATAAAGACAGATAAATATTAGCTGGCGTGGAAAGACATCTATACTATGTTGTTCAGCCAAAGGAACAGGCTACACATAACATAATCTCAACTTTTATTAACTTAAATATAGGATTGTAAATGCATGGGAAAAGGGTCAGAAAAGAAACACCCCAAAATGTCAACATCACTTATATCTGACTCGTGAGGCAACAGGAGATATAACTTGACTTTTCTGTTTAAAAAATTCTAAAATAGTTTCTTCAGAGAACACAAGTTATTTTTATAGAGTCAAGATATCCTTTAATTGGAAAAATGTTTCACAGAAATTATTGATTTTCTGCCCCATTATCTCCCCCAGCCCCACCCTGTGCAGAAGGATTAGCGAGTTCACATGGTCACTCACATTTCGTGACCCGTCACATCACGGGTGAGGCTGCTGTGTGTGCAGACATCACGCTTATAAATACGTGCCCTTTTTCCTTCTTCTTGCTTCTGTTCGACCAGGGATGCTTCCCAAGCCTCAGGTCTCCCTGCACGCTCCCTATGCTGTTTCTGCTGCCTGGACCCTTTCATCCTCTCCACCCTCATGGTAGGTCAGCCTGAAACAGAGCCAGGAGACCCCAAAACTGAGTTTGGGCTCAGTGTAGTGAAGAGGATGTTTGTGGCTTTAGGTCGGGCACCATTCTCCAGCCATGCTTGCTAAAGTGCTCTGCAGATTTTGCGTACAAGTACAGCTAATAATCGAATGGTATACCCAATTTATTTCTCTCTCATTGTCTCCTTATGTCTGTAACTCCCTCAGGAGTGCCCTAAGGAGAAGTCATGAGGATTTGAGGTAGGACCAGGCATTCATCAACCCCCTAAGCAAATACCACTGAATAACTCTAGGATTTTGCCCCTGCCAGGGCTGGCTTCATGAGCCCTTGATCTGGGTTGTCACAAAGAGTTTCCACCTTTAGAAGGGCTCTGGGCTTGGTTCTGCTGTTGCTATCTTGAAATCCTTAAAATTTTTTGAGCAAACGGCACTGGGCCCCACAAATTATGTAGCTGGTTCTAACCCTCGCCCCAAACACTGAATTTCTTTAAAATAAAAGTGACAAAGTCAAAATTTACATATCGGGGAAAAGAACATAGGAACATTCCTTTCTTTTTGGATTACCAAGTAGTACAAATAATAGTGAGAAGAACAACACTCTTTCCTTCCTAGAAAACCACCTGAGTCCTTACCTTTTGAACCTGACTATAGATTTGCATTTGAGAATCATTTTCAGAGAGGTGAAGTAAAAGCTCTAAGTGGTCTGCACTGTTATCGAAAGAATGGAATAGAAGTTCCTAAAAAATGAAAAACTGTTGATAATCCATGATCTCAAGATTCCAGTTTTGTAAATATTTTTACTTAGACAGAGTGACGAGTGTTTGGGGGTTCTAAACTCATGCCAGGATTAAATTCACATTGTAAATAGGAGAGCAAAGCTTGTGCGATGAAGCCAATGAAGCGTTCTTGGATTTTAAACAGTCATTGATTGGCCAAGAGGTCAGCTAGTAAATCAAATTGTGACACCGTCGAATGCTACCACCATCGATTTTTTTCATGCCATTTCAGAGAAAAATAATATCACTCATCCTTCCCCAGAATTTAGTTCAGAGGTTTATGGTCATGGCCTTTCTAATCAATGTCAAATTTCCACTGGGACAAGGTTAAAAAAGCTGTCTTAATTGAAACAATAACTGGAGATCAGAATAAAATGTTTTTCTATCCACAGTCAGCATTCAGTTCTGTTTGTCTCTTTTAGTCCATTTCCCTGCCAACAAATTTATGTTAAAATGCATGTAATATTCCAATCTGTTAAAAAGATTTGATATAAAGTGAAAGAATAGTGTATTATGAATAACTCTGTTGTTGACAAGCTCTAGGGACGTACTGTTCTTGTTTTAATTCTATTAAAATGGATATGGGTCCCAAATGCTAGACTCTTTCTTATATGTTTACAGCAAAATGGGTCAAAGGACCATTAATTCAGGTCCAGAACTGTCATATCTGGTCCTAGGTTCCGTACAACTAATGAGACTTCACTGGTATTTGCTCACATGGCCTGCCCAGCCCTTAGCATTCACAATTTCCATTGACAAGGTTATTGGATTCAAAATGAATGTTTACATTGAAAGGGGAAACAAGTGTCAAATATGAAGCTCAAACAGATACTCCAAGCTGGAGAAGCTTATCATGGCTTAAACCGTCTACTGTTTATTCCCCCTAATGAAAAGCAAAGACAATAGGAGACATGGGGATAAGTGTAATGAAGAGAAACAATACCAGGATTCTTAGAGGTTAATCCAGGCACAACAGAGTTAATCTGGAAGAGGGCAGGGGAGGTTTTAGGCTAAAGACTCAGACAAAAACTTGTTACTTTTGATCCAGTTGTACCCAATGAATGGCTCTATTTGCAAAGAAGATTTTGGATTTTCAAACCAGTGGGACAAAAGTTACATCCTTGATTTTTCTTGTTAAACACACTTGTGCTTGTTTCCAGAATAAATGATGTCACAGATCTTCATTTTCCTCTCAAACAACAAAACAAAAGGAGCATAACAATACAGATACTTAAGAAAGCACAGAATTTGTCCTAAGACTGAAAAGTCCCTGAGAGCCAAAATGTATTTTCAACAGATGCTACAATAATTACTTTATGAAGCAGAGAAGAAATGCTATTTTATTTTAATATCCCAAAAGTTAAAAGATAAAAACAACACAGTGGATTCATCATCACAGGTAAATATAGTGCTTGGAAATATTAATTTGTTTTAAAATTGTATATTCTGCATTATTATAACTGAAATATAAAGTCAGATCAATGAGGTTATAGGAAAATGATTAAATGTAAGTGTACGGCTTTGCTTCGCATATTTGCAAAATCTCTGCCTTGCAAAGCTAAATGTACAAACTTTCAAAATATGAGTTAATTAAATTCACTTAGGATTTTCCTAAGGTAAGAAACCAAACATAACCTGGGGTGGGGAGGCAGGATATTAAAATCAAATTAATATTTCTGAGAACTAACCATGTTATTTGAATTCAATAGCATAACTTCAAACATATCACTGAGCACACCCTTATATGAAAATCCCCATGGATTAAATCTGAGCCTCTATCACATAAATCATAAATTATGCCATGCATTACATCTGAATGAACGGAAAAATCCCAAAACAAAATAACTAAGACCAAATAAAAGTAATATCACAGCCTTTTGGTGAATAGGTAGGTATGAAAGGGGAGAGAATGTTACTGCCAAAATGTTAAACCAGAATTGTCTTAAACACAGCTAAGTATTTTTATGTGATTTTTCATATTTCTAAAAGACAGATTTTATTTCTAATGGCAACTTTTTAATTTTCCTTTTCTAATTTGAAATGTTAATATGAAAATGTATTATATGGAATATGAAAACAACCTTCTTACAAAAGATTATTAAATGTATCTGCCAGTTAAAAAAGCGTATCTTAATCTAAAAAGGTAACATAAAAATTATAATAAACCTTAAGTGTTATTTTGTATCTATCATTGTTATTCCTATTGTTTAAAAAACGAGTTTGAAAGCAAACAGGTGCATTTGGAAAGGAAATATGTTTATAAGAGATTCCTCTTGAATCCTATTAGTGAAGTCATATTTGATCTTATTATTTAAATTATTGTCATGTTCTAGGGTATCATCTTTATACCGAGTAAGTTGAAATAAACACAATTTATAAAGCAATAGTTAAAAATACATTTCTCATAGATATGTTTTGTTTTATGCTTAGCTGTTATTGGGTGGTTCTGTTTTTAAAAGTAATTTGTAGTATCATATGCTCAATTTTCTCAGATTATTCAAAAGTTTCTTGGCAACAACATTCTTAAAATAAACAAATGGATTAATATGTAAAAATAAATGTTTAGGTAACGTACTTAGAAAAGCTTGTCCACTGGAATATGAATAAGACCCTCAACAACTGATATTATTTCATCCAAAGAACAAAGAGAAACCAGGAAGTTGTCTGAATTTACAAGAAAAACATATTTGCTTGTTTTTGTGTCTGTCTCCCTCCAGAGGACAGAACAAAGGTCAACAGACTCAGGTCAATGTAAGTCAAGACTTTCAGAATTATAGCTATACAACCATCAAAATGGCTGTGTTGAGGCATGGCGAGCTTCACATCACTGCAATTATTTAAGAGAAAATGGATAAACTAGATAAATTGCCTTTCTGCTAAAAGGAAAGTCTTTATGAGTTGGAAGTTGAACTAAATGACCCCAAAGGTCTCTCAGTATATTACATTCAACAAACATTATGACTAAGCCAAAGGGGTATCATTTCAGATGTGTATACACACATTTACTCAGAATTCATATAACTTGAGGAACCATGCTCAGATTCAGCTGCTTTTGGAAAAAAATCGTGAGACCCATCCAGGCTAATACTAGAGGTAACTAAGTAAACATCATCTTGTAAAATGTGACATTCTGAATGTCCCTGAAAACGTTTAATCCTTTTTCCCTTCAATCGTCTCTTCCTCAGCTTACAGCACATGGGTGTAACTCAACTAATATCTCTTGTGGTGCTTCCCCACCCACCAGTGTTTGTGGAATGCCTTCTCCACCCACCAGTGTTTGTGGAATGCATATACATGATTGGATTGCTTGGGCACATCCTGTTTCCACAAGAATTCTGGAAAAGGTGAAGGGCAGAGAGTAGGTGAAGGGAATGGGGGAAGGGGAAGCAAAACAAACAGGTCCTGTGGAGGGAAATAAACCCCTGAGATTTTCACAGGAAAAGGAACATGCTTTAATTTGGCTTTAATACAACTAATATTCCCTCTGAGAAGCCTTTCCTTTCCCCCAGTTCTGATTGGGGACCCTGTCATGTGGTCTCCAGCCTCCTGGACTTCTTCCTCTCCTATCACCTTTGTCTCTTCTCCTATCACCTTTGTCTCTTTGCTGAAAGTGACTGTCTGAGCATCTGTATTCCCTATGGAAGGTAAGATTAGTGAGCCGGGGGCTGTTTCCTGTTACAGAGCAAACACGCATCAAATGCTCACCGGGTATCCTGCATATGGTGTCTCAATGTCACATCAACTCTCTGAGGCAGCTGCTAGTTATGATGCCTCGGAGACATCTTAATACCGTGGTTAGGAGCAGGGACTTCAGAGCCAGAGGGCCTGGATTCTAACCCTTAGGCAAGGCAATTACTTCATCATGCCTCCATTTTGTTGTCTGTAAATGGGTCTAAAAATGGTGCTTACTTCAAAGAGTTAATGCGTACTAAATAATTTAATAGGTATGTGGCACTTTGAGCAGTGCCAGGCACAGAATAGATGGTACAGAAATGTTAGCTGGTATTACCTTCCATTTTGCTGATAAGTAAACTGTGGCTTAGGGAAACCAAGTCACAGGTGGTGAATGCAGAATTTATCTTACTCTTACAGGCTATATCTACAACACTGCCTTAAACATAAAGTATAAAAATGTTTATTCCAGAAACAGAGAACAACCATAGGTAATCAGTAAGTGTTATTAGAGGCAAGGAATGGTAGAAGCACATCTCCCTCAGTACAGCCGCCAAGGCAAGCTGGCCAGGGAGGGACAGGTGGAAGCCATGCCGGAGGACGGCAATGTGGCAGGGCAGGGATCCACAGACCCCAGGTGTCATGACTTTGAGAAGTTTGTCTCACTTGGAAGCAGCCTGTGAGACTTTGATGGTAGGCATTAATTCCTAGCATCTGACTACTGTTTCGAATGTTAGTTTTTTCTTTCCTAAGCATAATCATTACGCTCTTTTGATTTAAAGCTCCATCTCCAAAAGAAACAATTGCACATACGTATCAGTTAGTTAGCTGTGACACAGGAATCCTTGGGGATTTGTCATTACCCAAGGCTTTCTGTCATTTCAGATGAATTTTCCACCATGTTAGATGCCAGGGGCAGGCAACAGGTTCAATAAACATACATTTACTCAACAAATGTTTAATTGAGCAACTGCTATAGATCGACACAATATTAGGTGTAGGCATTTATGATGCAAAGGTAGGCAAGACAAGTTACTTTTTAACTAAAATCTTTCTTTAATGGTTGGTGCAGGGGAATGATTAATTACTTAAGGATAGAGAATATATCTAGATTCTCACCTTGTGCCATACATTAAAATTAAATTTCAGATGACTAAAATAATTAAGTGTAGAAAAAAACTAATGTAAACTATAAATGAATGATTTGACTTATTGGTGGAGTAGATCTTTCCAAACCAATAAGCTCAGAAAAAAAAATTGAACATCATACAATGAGATTAACTCAAAATTGATATGTGTGTGAATCAAAATATCAAGATAATAACAAACCAGGAAAATATTTACAATAAATATGAAAAAGTCAGCAATCTGGAATCTGTCTTGCTGCTCTACACCACACAGAGGCGTCTGGGAAGCCCAGCGTGTGGCCAGTTTATAACCAATCCCGCCACTGACTGCTTTACTCCAGGGTCTGGATTAATGCTGAAGTGTTCTGATGTGTGCTTAAGTTCTAATACTGGTTTTAGACTTTTTCCCCAAATCCCTACTGCTTGGTATTGGTTTTTATACCCAGTGGAATTCTTACAATGCTCCTTCCCCAGTCTGGACCCTATCACATACCTGCAGAGAACAGCATAAACTGGTCAGTCCAACACAAACATCTGGTGGGTCACCTAGAACCATCTCTGAATTAGGACTGACTTGGTCCCACTTTCTTGGTGACAGCAGAAGTTATGTGATTGACACTCTCCTTTGGGAATGAGCTCTGCCAGTTTTCTATCCATCCCCAGATTCTTCCCCACCGGCCTCCTGCTAAGATGCAACCAGGTCTCAGAACCTAGCCTATCTGGGAAATGACAAAAGAAAGAAATCACCTATGTTTATTTTATGTTAAACAAAAAAAAATTAATTTTTTCGTTCTCAACTCAAAGGGTTGTCCTAGATTTCAGTTATAAAATGTGGAGTATTCAAAGGACATGAGAAACACGTGGAGTAGAAACAAGAGTTTGATCTCGCCTGGTAAAGGGTAGGCATTAGGCATGTGAACACCTGTACTCAGCATTTATAAAGTGCTTACAGAAACTAGGCAGTGAGCATCATGTGACTTGGACTTCTTAGTACATTATAAAAACTTTCCTTCCTCACAATGTGATAATATTTGCTATTTTTAAAGTTGCACTGTCTTTTAAAAGTTGCCATATTAAAGAAGAAAAAAATTAGGTGTTTGTTTCCCATTGTGTACATTGCATTCCCTCCCGAAATTCATGTCAAATCAGAAAGTTGGGAGGCTAACTGAAGTGGAAACAGGAAATAACACCAATACACTTCTAACCCACAGGTTTCCCAGCCCCATTAAAATTCAGCATGTGGAGGAGGTGCTGGAGGGAACTAACAAGAGCGTCCTGTAACCCAGGAGGCCAAAGATCAGCCTCCTCCATTGATGGAACTTCCATTAAATGATGTTTATTTGTACCTAGGGTGAGGTTACTAATGGAAAGGCCTGCAGCCTGCAGTATTTAGTGTCATTTTGCAAATTTGTCAATGAATTACAAGATACATAACATCATCCTGAGTTGAGGCTGGGGGATTTTGTTACGTTTGAGGGTATGAATTTTTTTTTTTTTTTTTTTTTTGAAGGGCAGGATGTGAGAAGGATTGTTTTGAATATATTATTGAAACTCCAGTTCAATCACGAGAAAAACATTAGACAATTGTTAATACAGAGACATCCTAAAAAATACTTAGCCAGTCCTCCTCAAACTGTCAAGGGGATCAAAACAAGGAAAGTCTGAGAAACTGTCACAGCCAAGAAGAGTCCAGGGAGACGTGATGGCCAAATGTAATGTAGGATCCTGGATGAGATTCCAAAACAGAGAAAGGACATTAGGTGACAGCTAAGGAAATCTAAAGAGACTATGGAGTTTTGATTAAAACAATATATCAATATTGGTTCATTAATTGTAACAAATGTACCATGTTAATGTAAAGTGTTAGTAATAGGGAAAAATGTGAGAGGCTGAATGGGAACTCTCTATACTATCTTCTCAATTTTTTGGTATATCTACAGGTGCTCTAAAAAATACTCTTTACAAATTTAAAAAAGTATTATTGAGATTAAAGTCTGTTACTAAATCTTAAGCAAGATAAAGATAACTTCGACTGATATGTGATAATCACTATCCTTTTCAATATATTTTTTCTTTTTGTTGAGCAAAAAGAAATGTGACAACTTATATTCACATTTTTCTTTTTTATATTTACAGTCTTATGTATTTTATTGATAATTTTTTTCTCATTTTAAGAGTAATGATTTGCCATTGAGGAAAATTAAGAATATACAGGTAAAAAAGGAGAAAACTAAAATCCCATAAACACACACAAGTCAGATAGATTGAGTAGAGAAAGGGTATCTCATCTGTTTGAATACCTGAGTTTATCTTAAGAATATACAACAAACACATAATTTATACAAACGTAATTTATAATGACTGCATGCATTTCATTATATAATGGGCCATTCTTATTTGGCCAGGGTCTCATTTCGAGATATTAGAGTTCTTTATAATTTCTAAATTTTTTTCTAAACCCCACACAGCTGAGCATTCTGTTCATTGTTGCATATATCTGTAATTATTTCCTTAGCATAAATACCTAGAAATGGGACTTCAGGATCAAAAGCTATGAATAATTTTAAGCTGCTTGTTAATGTTGCAAATCACCTTCCCAAATTGGTGCCATTGTATACTCCAATAAACTGCAAGTTCCCTTCATTAATCAAATCAGCCATACAACAAAAATACTTAAAGAGACCTTTCTGTGTATCATGTTCTTGTCATAAAAAACTCAAAATATAAAATAGACTACAAAATAACTTTCCAAAGGAACTCTTACAATCTTAAAATTCCAGCATTTTGCACTAAAAAAATTGGTTTCTTTCCCTTGTTGCTCTGTTATGAAACGTAAATTAACATTATTTAATATTAAATATATTAAATAATGAAGGAACAGACATTTGATGAAAGCTATATGTATTTTTTCCACTTCCCCCAATAACTAGGCTTTAATTAAAATCCATTTATAAGCATGTTTATTTTGATAAATTGGTAAATTGAAAATTGATCAATTGAACTCATTGTGTTTTATGTAAAACAGTAAATATAACATAATTATTGTAGAAGGAATTACTTTCAGCCAACAGAAGGAAGTGGGGAAGAAATGTTACTTCATTCTCTGCAAACTGGCTTCCCTGGCTTTGACCCCCACCCCAGGGCACCAGCATTTTGGGGAATGCAATGTTAGATATTACTGTGTTATCCTCTGTCCCCAGGGCTTGTGGAGATCTTTCCAGGCCCCATGTGGTCCTTGCAGGTCTAGAGGCTCAGCCGCCTCCGCATAGCCAGGGCGCAGGTTCCTGCAGGTCAAGGACCAAAGACCTCCTACTCCTAACTCTGGGAACAGCTCTTTCCTTCAGCTGGGCTCTAGGCCTGCTCTCCAAAGCCCACCAGGTGCGATCAGGGCAGTCTCGTTCTGCAAATACGTACACTTCTGCAAATGAAAACCAGAGCTTGGAGGAGAAGCAGCTTCTGTTTTCTAGCTCTGAACAACTTCCTCAGGCAAAAGCTCCCAAAGCAATGGCTGCCTGCTGGAATCCTGAGTAGGGAAAACCATACATGAAAAAGAAGACACAAAATAGAGTTCAAGCCTGCCTCCCCTACCCCGCCTCCACTCCCCATACACGGAAGTGCTTGCTTGTCTTTAGTGTAGATAGTGTTATCAGCTCTCCTGAGAGGACTTCTCTGGTAATCTTAATACCAGAGGAATTGAGGAATTAGCAGATTAGGGGGAAAAGAAGTCTTAGAACAATTTAAATACAAGGAAGCTGTGTAGACAGCATGCTGGACTTGGAGTCAATTGAGTTCACAAAGTTTTATGTCAGGATCTTCACATTCCATTATGGTTGTGCTCAGGCTTTGCTGAAGACACAATTTTAAGGCAAGGAGGTCTGCTGTGCTTTCACCTTCCTAGAGTGTCACCATGCACCTGACCTACCTCCTGGCCTTAGCTACGCAAGCTGCTCGTATTCGTGCCCTCTGTTAGCTCCGGAAGAGTATCCTGGACAGACATTGTTCCATCATGAGTGTGACATTACTTTCTTTACTTGAAAAGTGGCAATTAACACTTGCAGAGCTGTGCTGAGGGTGGGAAATACAGTTTGGAGGGTTTCTGGAGTAATTAGGTAACTGGGAAAGCGTACTTTTCTACATAAAAGGGTTCTACCCTCCCCCTACCTCACACTTAAACCAAATCCCCTTCCTCTCCCACATCCAGCCCTCTTTTGGAGCCAGAATTATCTCACCGTCTCTAGACCGTGTGTGCACGTGTTTCTGTGTCTATGAGTGTGCTCAGTTTGGTTCTGTCATAGTTGTGTCCACACTCATCTTCTTTATCAGACTGGATTCTTCCAAAGCCAGGCCTTCCTCTAATATTCACTCTTTCATTCAAATGATGTCATTTTTCCTGCTGTAAGGGAGAGCCTAGGTAAGAAAGTGAACTAGACACAGGCAGCAAATATAGGCCATAGCAGGCACATAAATATATGCAGAGGATACTGATCCTCAAATCCCAAAACATAGCACAGTGCTTGGCACATACTGAATTCTGTTTGCTGAGCTAAGTTAAATAGTGGTTGTGTCTAAAATTGAATTTGGATTCTGATTCTTGTCCACATCCTGCTCGTCATACACTAGGCAGCCCTTGCCCTAATATGTCAGTTTATTAACATTGTAAACAGATGATTCAGTATAAAAATGAACTTTATCCTAAAAAATGACATTGTACTAAAGGCATGTGACCAAGCTTTTCTTTTCCCTTTCCTTTCCTTTCCCGTTCTTTCTCCTTCCTTCCTTCCTTTCTCCTTTCTTCCTTCCTTCCTTCCTTTCTCCTTCCTTCCTTCCTTTCTCCTTCCTTCCTTCCTTTCCTTTCCCTCCCTCCCTTCCTTCCTTCCTTCCTTCCTTCCTTCCAAGTCTCAGCATGTCACCTAGGCTGGAGTGCCATTCTCCTGCCTCAGCCTCCTGAGTAGCTGGGATCACAGATGCCTGCCATGATGCCCAGCTAATTTTTGTATTTTTAGTAGAGATAGGGTTTCACCATGTTGTCCAGGCTAGTCTTGAACTCCTGACCTCAAGTGATCTGCTTACCTCAGCCTCCCAAACTGTTGGGATTCCAGGCTTGAGCCACCATGCCTGGCCTCTTTCCTTATTTTCTTTATGAGAAATTGCTCTCATGCTCCAAACAATAATTATGAGATAATAGTAGTAAAAGGAGATAATGACTGTAAAGAGATTATCTAGAAGTTAAATCTTATTTTGTGGGTGGGAACACGGAGCCTGGGTAAATGAGAAGGGCCGATGATGTAAAACATTGATGTTGTCGCCTCTGTGCAACTATCATGAAGGAAATGCATCTGTCTCAAGTTCTTGGATAGTTTATGTATACCTTCATCATCTCAGCAATTACTATGTACAGATTACAAGATTTTCATATTCTGTCTTGAAGTGTATTTAGGTTACTTTAATCTTATATTCATATCCCTTCCAAGACTGTAGAGATTTTGGTGCAGGGACTTAAACTTTTACATCTCTTATATTAATAACTTCATTGAATGTTATATGAATTAATGGAGTGAATGAATACCTTTGATCCAGATTGAGTGCTACTTCTATTTGAATTTCTTAGCTGTTCTCACTTTTCTTCACTTTGATCCTATTCACCAAATTTAAGAAAACCTATGAGCTAGATCCCTTTTACTGTCAAGAATTTTTTTTTTTTTTTTTTTTTTTTTTTGGACCTCAACAGAATTTTGTTAGCAAAGATCTGAGCAAGGACCTATCGCATGTAAATTTAGCAAATACATACGGATGCCTATAAACAACTTGTTTTTATTTTATAAATCAAAGCACTAAATATTTTATTATTTTGTTCTTACACCATAAACAGAATCATTAACTTGACATATTTCAAAGAAAAGCATGTGAGATTGTATAAGTAATCATTATAGAGTCGCTGAAAACTAATCATAAACACTCTTCATTTATAAAAATTGACCCTGCAATATTTTGGGAAAGTTACCTCTTCATTTTGTCAGAAACAAATGATTTCAAATACTTCAAAGACATCTTAAAGATAAAAGTTTTAAGAAATCACAAATGACCATTCATAAAACAGAGTCATTGTGTCCCGATGAGAAGCCAATCATGTTTGGACAAATTTAGGAGATGACACGCTAGACCTAGCAACACCCTGAAAATCTTTTCACACATCATTTGGGATTTTTTTTTCTTTTCTTTTTGATGGATGGATGAGCAAACTTAAGGAGTTAATGGGCAGATAAAAGTTGAAATGGGAAAGGACAGTAATAGTCAGGCCAGTTAAAAGCTCTTTCCGACACCAACTCCCAGCCCTGCCTCCCCAGTCGATCCCCCTGTGAACTTTTTGTGTTTCATTCATTTTGCTGGAATTGGAAATGGAGAGGCCAAGAAAAGGCCATATCCTGCTTCATTGACTAAAGCTATCCTGTAAGCGAGTTTAATGGGTTAGAAGTTAACACCAGTGACAGTTGTAAGAAAAGTTACCAAGTGTTTCCAGGGCCTGAAGAGACTCCCTGCGGCTCAGACTTCTTTGCGCTTCCTTCCACTCTCCTTTTCTCTTATCTGTGGAAGCGTCCATGACAAACAGGGGGCATCTGTTAGGAAACAAAGCGGGGGGCTGCTAGAAGTGAGCAAATCCCCCTAACCGCAGGGCCTGGCAAAGAACAAGCTCCAATTACAGCCGATTCAGCAGTGGTGATCAGGTGAACAGATAAGTACAAGCAAAGGGAAATCAAGTTTCCCTCAAATTTACAATCCATTGTTTCCCTTTATTTGTCCTCTAAGAGAGGGCCATCATTCTCCGTGAGACGTGAGCCCCCTCAGTTACGCTCACTTTCTCTGTGTGGCTTTTATTGTGACCGTTTCTGAACATCGTGTTTTCACATGGTTCCTCTCCAAGTACCTTCCGAAGCACAGGAAGACAGTGACCACAGAAGAGTGGAATTCATCCTGCCAGCTGAGCACGAGAAACGGCTTTTTCCAACACTTCCTCCAAGCATCTGCTTTGTGATATATATTTTCTGACCCCTTTGTTCAAGTGTTGTATACAAGAGAAACATGCACAGTTGGTAAGTCCACAGCTCACCGAATTTTCACAAGCTCTCGTGTAACCAACATTCAGCCCAGGAGACTTGTGCGTTTGATTCCTAGGGCTGCTGAAACAGAATCTCACCAACTGGGGGGCTACAAACAGGAATTTACTGTCTCACAGTTCTGAGGCTAGAAGTTTGAAGTCAAGGTGTTGGCTGGACTGGTTCCTTCTGGTGGACATGGCAGAGAATCTGTCCCGTGCCTCTCTCCGAGCTCTGGTGATGGCTGGCAGGGCATGCTGTTCCTTGTCTCATTCATGCATATCCGCATCTCGGCCTCCAGCTTCACTTGGCCTTCTTTCTGTGTGTCTGCGTCTCTGGGTATCCTCTCCACTGGTCATATTGAATTAAACTTGATGATATCTGCCAAGATCCCATGTCCAAATGAGATCACATTTTCAGGTACTGGGGATCAGACTTCAACATATTTTTGGCAGGGGAAAGGAGGTGGAACACAATTCAATTCATAATAATGACTATTCCAGATACTCCCCCATCCTCCCTTCCAGTAAACACCCCCACCCCTAAGGGCAGCCGCTTCTGACTTCTGATAGCATACATTGCTTTTCTTTTAAGTTTATTTAAATCATGCATATTGAGTCTTTGTGCTGTAATGTGATCTTTAAGGATGGCTTTCCAAACTTTAGGAGTCACTCAGGTTCCCTGAATGGGTCTCACCATTGACATTCCTGAATAGCAATCTACTACATAAACAGCAGATAGTTTTAAAAGTCAGATAATCTATCATAAAATCCCTTATTTCAAAAGAGAAGAAAGCAAAGTTTCCTTACCGCAATACAGCAATCATTCTATGGAAGTGGTAAAACTTTAAATGAATGCATCAGATACATTCATGTCAACCTCCTGACATGCATAGCATCAGGCTGTGGACAAGAAATGTAACCGTCTGTATTTCTCAACAATGCATCCACTTTCTTAGTTTAAGCCATTACTCCATGAGGACAGGAGAACCTTAATCTCAGTCAATTTTGTGTTTCTTTCAACTTTTCTTGGGAATTGTGTCTTAGCGTGGAAAGGGGACCCCAGAGAGGGTTTGTGGCTCTCTCAGGTCACCTGGCTTTGCAGGTATCTGCTGGGATGTCTATAGGCCTCTGTGATTTTAGGCTGGCGATAGACCTGTGTGCCATGAAATGATGCTAGTTTCTGTCCGTCGGCTTCTCATGTCTTGTAGCTCTACTTCTGAAGACCCCGAGAATCCTCCTGTGACTTCTATATCATTAAGAGTCCTGGAATCACTGAGGCCATTTCTTTTTTGACATCTGCCTTGGGTTTTCACCAAAAGAGCCTTTCTTGGGCTTTGCCACCTGCCCAGAACTCGCTGGGCGGCACCCTGTGGAGTCCCCTGCCTGAGCCTGACACGTCTGCTCTTATTCCAGCCCCTTGCTCTCCGGCAGTCCGCCCAGCCCAGGGAAATCTTTTTCTAGCAGAGAGGGAGGACAGCTCTATCTTACTCTATCTCAATCATTCTCCCAATCATTTTGTCTAAGCCTCAGATCTTCTAAGTTCCTTTGAAGATGTTTTTTAACACAAGGTCATATTTTAAGCTAATAAACACACCTGGTTGAGTAACTTCGGACAAGTTAATTATTCTAATTAAAGACTATCCTCTTTGGTAAGGAAGAATTAAAAACAGTATCCACCTCACAGGATTTTTTTTTTTTTTTTCTGTAGAGGGGGTATAAATTAACTGAGTTGACCTGTATCAACACATAGAACTGTGCCTGGCACATACAGAGTCTCTATAGTGGAAATTATTATTATTGTTGTTATTTTGAGATGGAGTCTCGCTCTGTTGCCTAGGCTGGAATGCAGTGGTGCAAGCTCGGCTCACTGCAACCCGCGCCTCCTGGGTTCAAACAGATTCTCCTGCCTCAGCCTCCTGGGTGGCTGGGATTATAGGCATCCACCACCATGCCTGGCTATTTTGTGTGTGTGTATTTTTAGTAGAGATGTGATTTCACCATGTTGGCCAGGCTGGTCTCGAACTCCTGACCTCAGGTGACCCGCCTGTCTTGGCCTCTCAAAGTGCTGGGGTTACAGGCGTGAGCCATCACGCCCGGACAGTGACAGTTATTATTAATTTATTTATTAACAGCTTAAATGGACAGGGAGAGAAAAAAACAACAGGACGGGAAAAAATCACTGCATTTTCAAGTTAAGGTAACAAATCATTATTTTGGAAACTTACAAAAGTAACTGTAAATCTAAAAACAGAATGATAGAAATGAAGAAGTGCAGGGAGACGTCGAGAGTGGAACCATTAATTCAGCGGCATCTGCTCCATTAAGGTAGCTAATGGTATTGTGAGGGATCGGGAGAAACCCACACATGTGTCTCAGACAGAAGATTCCCCGCTAAGGGGTAAAAAACCAATTCATTTCAGTCAGGTTAGGTCATTAAAAAAAGATAAAGTTAAGGTAACCCATTTCGCCTAAAACTGTGGAAGGAGAAACAATGATATCACGGAAACTATAATTAACATTTCAAAAGATCACAGAATTAGCCAAGTAGAAGCCCTGGGTTGTCAACACAACCATTAGCTCGCACTGGCTGAGTAAACACAGAGGGGAAGTAGCTACTTCTAAATGTTTTTCCATTTTATCACTTTCAATGGTGTCAAATATTCTACAATGGAGACTTAAGTAGCACGTTCAGTGACACTGGTTTCACTGAACCTCAAGACGGCTTTCACGGTAAACACTTTGTTTAGAGTGCCATACACCCCGTGAGTGAAAATAAATATTACATGGAAATGACACCACCCCGTAAGGTATCATGTGTCTGACATGTTGACGGTCATCTCAGCTGGAATGCCTGGCAGCCCACCTGCAGGTCTATTCTACTCTGCAAGTTACTCATCAACACATTGGAAAGCATCTTTGAAAGAAAGAATTAGCGACCAGATGTTCTTCCTCTACAGTAAAATGAACAGAGGAGGAGGCAGCAGGGAGGTAGCCAAAACGCTGTGGGAGAGATTTAAGTTATACGGGAGATACAATGAATTCATGTGTTACCAGAAAGGGGTCCTGATTCAGACCCCAAGAGATGGTTCTTGAATCTCTTGCAAGAAAGATTTTGGGGTGAGTCCATAAAGTGAAAGCAAGTTTATTAGGTAAGTAAAGGAATAAAGAACAGCCACTCTACTGGCAGAGCAGCAGCTTCAGCTAGGCAACCAATGATACTTACTGTTACTTCTTGATTATTTACTACACAACGGGGTGGATTATTCATGAGTTTTCTGGGAAAGGGGTGGACGATTCTAGGAACTGAGGGTTCCTCCCCTTTTTAGACCATATAGGATAACTTCCTGACATTGGTGTGGCATTTGTAAACTGTCATGGCACTGGTGGGAGTGTCTTTCAGCATGCTAATGCTTTATAACTAGCATATAATAAGCTGTGAGGACGACTGCAGGTCACTCTCTTCACCATCTAGGTTGTGGTGGGTTTTGGCTGCCTTCTTTACTGCAACCTGTCTTAACAGCAAGGTCTTTATGACCAGTATCTGGTAGCGACCTCCTATCTCATTCTATGACTTAGAATGCCTGACCTCCTGGGAATGCAATCCCGTAGGTCTCAGCCTCCTTTTACCCAGCCCCTATTACCCAACAACTCAAGATGGAGTTGCTCTGGGTCAAACGCCTCTGACACATGGACAGTAGAAGTTATTAAACACAGGCAGGTGCTAGTAAAGGCAATTGTAGAATTTTATTCATAGATGTTAAAAAAAAATGAGAGACAAAAATCTGTGAAGATTTCTGTATACTGATGTTTCAAATTAAGATATGCAAATTAAAGTGAACAGATTATGGTGAAATGGGTGAACTAGGTCCTCTGTTGAGATCTCTTTTTATCTCTCAGTACTACATTGATTCTATAGATGCAAATATTAAGAAAGTTATATGGTACATGGACTTATTTTAAACTTTCTGCAAATCTTAGGAACTTGATTTCAAGTTCAATTATTACAGCTCCATTCTCTGTAGGAAGTCACAATCATAAAATAATTTGGTGACTTATTATGACCCCTAAATTTATTGCATGCCTTGTGCTATAAATCATGAATTACCTAGAAAGTGCTTTCCCAATCAATGATTTAAACAAGAAAGTGCTAGTGCACTTTGTTTTCCTTTGTTAATGTAAAATGTTTATTAAAATATAATTTAATGCAGCCATTAATATTATGTAGAATAATATTTAATGGATTGGAGGAAAGTTTATGATACATTGGTTTTTAAAAAGCAGGTTACCCAGTAGCAAGTACATTATCTTTCTTTCTTTTTTTTTTGAGACAGAGTCTCAACCTGTCGCCCAGGCTGGAGTGCAGTGACACGATTTTGACCCACTGCAGCCTCTGCCTCCCAGGTTCAAGCAATTCTCCTGTCTCAGCCTCCTGAGTAGCTGGGAGAACAGGCACCCACCACCATGACCAGCTAATTTTTGTATTTTTAGTAGAGACAGGGTTTCACCACACTGGCCAGGCTGGTCTTGAACTCCTGACCTCAGGTGATCCGCCTGCCTTGGCCTCCCAAAGTGCTGGGGTTACAGGCATGAACCACCGCACCTGGCCCTGCATTATCGTTTGTAAAAGATGTTTTTATAAGCACAAGAAAAATAAAGGACTAGAAGAATATAAACGAATACATTAGCAATATCTCTGAACCATGGAAACAGAGGTGACTTTTCTTTCACTTACTTAAACTTACTATGATGAGTATGTACTTTTTTTTATAGTGAGAAACAAAACCTATTATGAAAGTAAAGAACGTTGTGTCTTAATGGTGAAGACTAGATTAATATTTTGAAAAAGAAATGCTATCGTAGAGTAGAATATTTCATTTGGTAAAATCTATGAGTCTAATGTGCACACATATCATCCCCTAAACTTCTAGCCTAGGTGGAGACAGATATGTTTGTTTAGCCTTAGAGGAGAGGTGATAGCATCTACTTAAAAATATCAGCTGGCTTAACCAAATGTTTCAGAAATAGCCTGGCATTTCAGGATATGATGAATCAGCTGGGTGGGAACTTACTCTGACGAAATAGCTCTGCTTTCAGGAAAATTGTCCATATACATTCAAACTCAAATGTATCTAATGCGATTTGTAAATAGAGCTGAACTTTACTAATGGGACTCCAATAATATGGGATTTCTTAAAGTTTGAACCAGGAATGAGCCAAATTTTGACCTTAGCAAAAATTTTCCCTACATTACAAATGAATGCCAGGGCTAATGTTTAAAATTCATGAAAATCTCTTCAAACAGCATCATTTTTATATTTATTGAAGCAAGTTCCTTATGGAATACTTTATTGACTAAACTTAATTGTATGTTCTTAGCAGTAATCAATTGCGTTTTTCCTTTCAAATATAGTAGTTTTTTGCATAGTCATTCATTTACATAGAACCTTCACATTAGACCCATAGGATGACCATACAAAGCCTTGAACGTTATGTTAGTTGCTAGCTAGTTAAACCTCTTCAAAGATTCCCAGCAAAGAGGCTGGAGCCACTGCTTGTGTACTTTGCATGCTAGAAACTGTCAACATTGATTTATTAAATAAAAACTTATTGAAAAAGAAGACTGGACATGGGTAATATCTATTGCCTGAACTTCAAAAGCGACCAGCACTTTCCCCACAAGCATGAGCTTGTGGTGGAACAGCACTGAAATAATATAAGCTCCAAGAGAAATGCCAGATTTCTTTAAGGGAGTGCAGGGATGCATGCTTTATTTCCCAGAGTGAGTCTCCAGAGGCAGCAAGCTTCTTAGAGAAGCCTCACAAACCCACAGCTTCTGAGCTGTAGAGTAGCAGCTCTCTCCACCAACAGCATTGCCTTCACCTGTGAGATGCAGATTCCTGGACCCACCTCACACCTATTCTGGGTGAGGCTCAGCAATTTGTGTTTTGAAAAGCCCTCCTGGTGATTCTGACACACACATACACACACACGCTCAAGTTTAAGACCAAAAAAGGTGTCAAGCAGGATGACTGCAGGGATCATGAGTAATTAGCACTCTTTACCAAATAGTTCCTGGGCCTGCAGTGGAAGTACATTGCCTTAACCTAAAAGTTAGGCATGCTGTGTGATTTACTTTGACCAATAAAATAGGAGTGAAAATGGCATGTTTCATGTTCAAGATGACAACTGCCACATCCGATGGGCCTTGGAGTGAGGCAGAGCAAAGCCCCAGATAAAGTTGAACGACATAACATAAGCATGAGATAAACTATTGCTTTCTGAGCCACTGATTTTTGGGAGTTGCTTGTTATCATAATGTAACCTAGTCTATCCTGACTGATACAATAGGGAGGAGGAGTGTGCACTGCCCCCCAGACCATAACGACCAATATAGTTGATGATGCTACATACATCCTAGACACAATTTTCATCATCAGTGTAGCATTAGATCATTTCTGGGTGCTATTGTTTGGATATGGTTTATCCCCACCAGAACTTACATTAAAATTTGTTCATCTATGTGGTGTTGTTGAGGGGTGGGGCCTAGTGAGAAATGTTTGGGGAATGGGCATGGATCCCTTATGAATGGATTAATACCTTCCTGAGGGTAAGTTCCTTCTCTCTTGGATGGATTAGTTCCCTCAGGAGTGGCTTGTTAGAAAGAGCCTGGTTTCCTCGATTTCTCTCTGGCTGCCTCTCTCTCCATGCAATCTCTTTGCACACACCCACTCTCCTTCCATTTTCTGCTGTGAATGGAGGCAACCTGAGGGCCTCACTACATGCAGCTACCCAGCCTTGGGCTTTTCAGTCACCAAAATTACGTGCCAACTAAACCTCGTTTCTTTATAAATTACCAAATCTCAGGTATTCTGTTATAGCAACGCAAAATGAACTAAGACACTGGGCTTCCCAAGAAAGGAGGGGCAGCAGCAGAACAGGGAAGATAAGTAAACTGAGAGGCAAAGTGTTTTCAAAGATTTTTAAAAATGTGGGTGTCATGACCATAGGTTACAGCAGGCACAACAGATAACTGCAGCCAATCTGTACATGTGAAGCTCAATAACGAAGTAGCACAGAACCGCTCGGCAAAAGATCAATTTTTTTTGAGAGGCCTTTCCATTGATGCCATGAAGAGGTGAGCCCTGGTTGCCATCTCAGAACAGAGAATGAAGATGGCAGGAAAGATTGAGCATTCATCTCAAAAACAGAATGGATGGAATGAAATTATGATTGACTGTATCACCTCCAATCAGACTTTTTGTTGCTGTTGTCTACTACAGAAGCCAAATGAATGCTCAGGAGCATGTTAGTGATAAATGTAGAAAGCTACCTATGTATACATCCAATTTGTGCCTATAATTTTAAAAATCTAGATAAGGGCATCAAATACACACACACACACACACACACACATCTATATATATATATATCTGCTTATCATCTCTTATGATCTATCGATAGATAGATAGATTGATTGATAGACAGATAGATCGTAAGAGATGATAAGGAGAAAGTAACAGGGTTATAGGATAGTGGTAGCTTGGCAGGTGAAGCTACCTTAGAAATGGGGGTTTTGAAAAGCCTCTATGGGAACAGACACTTTCATGAAACTTTTGAGCTAAGTCCTGAGTGATGGAATGAGCCAGGTCTGTGAGTTTCTGGGGAAAATGCAATCCTTATGAAGAAAAGCACAAGTGCAAAGGTCTAGGGGCCGGGATTCATGTTCAAGTGACAAGAAAGAATATCTATGTCCATGTGTGCAGCAGTGTCTCTCCACCAGGGTTCCCAAGAGAATGAGACTCTATAGGAAATGACCTGCAAGACTATTTCCCAAACTCTCTCAAGTCTGGGATGGAATGAAATTATGATTCTAGAGGAACAAGAGAGAAGTCACTATGTGCAATGCATGCTTTATGGCATTCTGGTTTCATTCTCTAAAAGAACCCCAGCTGAGAAGGGCTGACTGCAGGGAGGCAGGTTGGAAAGGGATTCCAATGAAGTCAAAGAGGCAGGCAGGGGCCAATAAGGATTTGGGGTTTGATTCTATGTGCAGTGGCAGGCACCGGAAAGTTTCACACAGTGGAATGGCACATTCTCACAGGTTTGTGAAGGATCACTGGCTGCCGTTTGGAGAATGGACCTGCAGAAAGACACAGGAAAGACAGCCAGTCAGGAGGCATTTGTATTACTGCAGAGGAAAGATGATAAGGCTAGCATGGCTGGGGTGGAAGAAGAGACACATTTAGAATATGGTTGGAATGTAGAGTTGGGCTTGGTTATGGGCTCAGTGTGAAGCCAGGTGAGGGAAGATAAGAGAAAGTTATGAATCTAACAGGATTCCTGAGCAATTCCTGATTGGTGATGCCATTGGAGAATGTGGGAAAGACTAGGGAAAGAGTGGAATTGAGGATGAGAGAATCATGAGATAATGAGTCAACAGTGGAATATATGAGTTTGGATCTCAAAGGAGAGGCAAGGATGAGATACACAAACAAGGGAGTTATCAGTGTATAAAAGTGTTTAAACCATACAATAGGATGAGATCACTGAACTCTGTCAACTTCTCTTCCATTTTCCCTCAAATTTATTTATTCCTCTTATTCCTGCTGCCATTAATCTTTGTTTCCTAAAGGATCTACTGCAGTACTTTTATACCAGGCCTGCAGTCTCTCTCCTTAGCAATCCCTCCTGTACATAACCATACCTACCATTCATGTTCCTCTTCCACAAATTAGACTATTTTTTTTTATATTCAATAAAAAACTGAGTACTCATGTACAAATCTCTCTGTTCAGTTCTTTGGGTGATTCAAAGATGAACAAAAATTAGATTCTGACATTGAAAGCTTTTAGTCTATAGAAAGGATGTGTTTGTAAAAAAAAAAAACTATATTTCTGGTCAGGCGCGGTGGCTCATGCCTGTAATCCCAGCACTTTGGGAGGCCGAGGCAGGTGGGTCGTCTGAGGTCAGGAGTTCGAGACCAGCCTGGCCAACAAGGCAAAACCCTGTCTCTACTAAAAATACAAAAATTAGCCAGGTGTGGTAGTACACACTTGTAATCCAAGCTACTCAGAAGGTTGAGGCAGGAGAATTGCTTGAACTTGGGAGGTGGAGGTTGCGATGAGCTGAGATTGTGCCACTGCACTCCAGCCCCGGCAACAGAGTGAGGCTCTGTCTCAAAAATAAATAGATAAGTAAGTAAATAAATAAATAACTATGTTTCAGGGTAGAGAGTGACAAGGACCTCAGGAAGGAAAAGAAAAATAAGTATTATGGCCATTTTGGGGGATGAAGAAGTGACTCTTTGCTCCACAAATCTGGAAAGTTTTTGTTAGGAAAGTTGTCTTTGAGTTGGACCAAGAGGTCAAAATTACTTCTTGACTTGTCGATTGAAGTGTGTGGTCCTTACGATCCCTAGTCTCTGAGAATCTTCTCAATTAGCTTCTCTCCCACTCTCTGATGTTCGAATGCTGGCATTTTTAATGGTTCAGTGTTAGGTGATCTTTCCTGTGCCACACTCATTCTCTAGGCAAGCTCATCGACGCGGATGGCAAATCCATCATGTCCCTTCAATTCACTGCCTTTCATTTAAAAATGCAAATCTGCCCCTGTCAGCGTGTGCTCAAAGCCTGGCAATTCCATAGCTGTCAGGATTAACATGAAACGTCAGACCTCCCTCCCACGTCTCTTGCTTTTCTCCTCCGCACTCTCTGAACTCTAACCACTCCAAGTTCCTCCAATGATATACACCCCATCCTGCCTCAGGGGCTTTATCCATGCGATTCCTGGTGTTTGTTAAGTTTTATTTCCAGCTTCCATATCACCCAGGGAACTTCTACTCCTACTACTTCTCAGTTTAAATGTCAACCCCAGAAAGCCATCTCTGAAGTCACAGGGACTTATTGTAATATCTTCTCGCCACATTTTGCATCTTTTCTTTACTGAAATATCAGAATTATAATTGTTTCGTTTATTTGTGTTATTTGCTTTCTATTTCTCTGTCCCTACAGTCTATAAACACCCCCAGGCCTGAAATGAGTTGCCCAGGTTCATCACTGCAAGACCTGGACTGCACAGGTGCACTTTAATTTTTATTGCTGAATGGAAGCCTGCTGTTCCACCGCTTCCTGATTTCACTTTGTGCTCCCTCACTTCTTGTACATACCTCCCTCAGCATTTCAGTGCAATTCCTCCTGTAATGTTATACATGACATTTCCACCTCTTAAAACTCTAGCCATTCTGAAGGGTCATTCTGTCTTCCCGTTTGACCATGAAGCCCTCCCACTCACTCCTGACCACACCTGATCCTCACTGCTGACCACACCCGATCCCCACTCCTGACCACACCTGATCCTCACTCCTGACCACACCCAATCCTCACTCCTGACCACACCTGATCCTCACTCCTGACCACACCTGATCCCCACTGCTGACCGTACCCGACCCCCACTCCTGGCCACACCTGAGCCTCCCTCCTGACCACACCCAACCCCCACTCCTGACCACACCTGATCCCCACTCCTGACTGCTCCTGATCCCCACTCCTGACTGCACCTGATGGAGGTGGTCTCCCCCACCTCTAAACTTGTGGCGTATTCTCAGAGTTATTCTAATTAACATGGATCACTACTGTCAAGCTCTGCAGTGATTTGTAGGCAAGCGTTACCTCTGACTTTCAGATTTTTAAACTGTCAAGTTTGGCATTACTATATATTCTATAAGTTTGTATGCACTGACAGAATCTACCATAAGACTGTAGAAGTGGGGAAGTTTCACACTTGTGAAATGACTGAAAAGCTACCCAAAAAGCCTTTGGTGCTTTAACGGTTAATATTCGGAAAACTCTCAACTGTAGAGCAGCAGATTTCTACATAACGTTGGATAAAAAGAGAATTACCATTCTCACCTGTGGACTATAATTTCCAAAGAGCCAAAGGATGTTTCTAGTCTGATTTTAAGAAATGTAGTTGTTCCTCACCCATTTGTTGTCAGGATAACAGGATCTTGCTGGAATCATGATAGTTTACGTGACCTCCCATGCCCAGACAGTCAAGGGACTTAAACCATATTGTAAGAGGACCAATTAGAGACACCTGACTGTTTAGCTCATGAGGAAATGCAATATGAAAAAGAAACAGGCAACCTGACTATCCTCAAATATTAAAAGGACTCTCAAATAAAAGTAAAATTAGATTTATTTTAAATGGCCCCAAGAAACCTTTCTAGGAATAATGAATGGATATTTCAGGGAGACAGATATTTACTTAAGGTAAAGGAGAACATTACAATATCCAGAGCCCTCCAATGATAAAACGAATTACCTTAGAAGATATCGAGTCTCCTTTTGCTTGAGGCATTCAAGGAGAAGTTGTATAAATATTTAACAGGAATGTTAAAGGCAGTTTCAAACACTGCAAGGTTGTACCTACCATCTTTCCACACCTGAGATGCTTTGATTCTATCATAACAACAGCTAAAATGCACAAGGCACAAATCCCATGCCAGGTTCTGTTCTAAGCATTGTACATGCATTATCTCATTTAATTGTCACAACAACTGTTATTACATCCGTGACTAAAATTAAGAAAACTGAAGCACGGAGACATTAAATGATTTGTCTTAGTTCCCATAATGTTTACGTAATTTGACACCTAATTCTTACCTAATTTGACACCAGGAGATCTTTTTCCAGGGCCCAGCCTGTGATTTCACCTTTCATATTCATACGGCAGCTGTATGTCCAAAACAGAAAGGCCTTGCCTCGGAAAGTGTCAGGCTGATTTCAAACTCCAGACCTCAGGTGATCCGCCCGCCTTAGCCTCCCAAAGTGCTGGGATAACTAACAGGTGTGAGCCACCGTGCCTGGCCGTATTGTAATTCTTATAAATTAGCTGGGCATGGTGGCTCATGCCTGTAATCCCAGCATTTTGGGAGGCTGAGGTTCGTGGATTGTCTGAGGTCAGGAGTTCGAGACCAGCTTGGCCAACATAGTGAAATCCCGTCTCTACTAAAAATACAAAAAATTAGCTGGGTGTGGCGGCAGGCACCTGTAATCCCAACTACTAGGGAGGCTGAGGCAGGAGCATGCTTGAATTGGAGAGATGGAGGTTGTAGTGAGCCAAGATCGCACTACTGCACTCCAGCCTGGGCAACAGAGCAAGTCTCCATCTCAAACCAAACCAAACAAAAACAAAAACAACAACAATAACAACAACAACAAAACTAAGCTTGAATTTTAGTGCTCCTGCAAAGAAAAAAGGAGCTACTATCTAAAACCCAGAAAGTATATAGGGCAAGGAGAAGGAGGACATGATGTAGGATTGTTGCTACCAGACAGGAAAGGGAAAGAGCATGTTAGGCAACAGTGAGGGAAATCAAAGAAGAAAGCAAGGCGATTAATAGTACAGGCATGAAACAAAGCTAAAACTTGAAGGAGTAAGATAGAGACATCCCAGCTATGTTGAGACTAATGCTGAACACAGAGGTCTCCTGTCCCGCTTCCTGTTTTGGTCTCTGAAAGGAAGTGTCTTGCACAATGTCCCTTCCCTGCACCAGCACAAGGGACATGAGGAGGGAACCTACTGCCATCTAGAAGTTACTGAGCATTCTTAATGGGGGATGTGAAAAGTAACAAGTGACCCAGAAGGGCTGTAAGAAGATTCCTTTATGAGGGGTGACATTGCCCCCTAGAAGCCAAAGGGTAGAATACCCAAGCCGGGGTTCAGGTACGGAGTTCCACGGAGGCCCATAGCTGTTGTTGTTGTTGTTTTGTTTTGTTGTTTTTGAAACATAGTTTCGCTCTTGTTGCCCAGGCTGAAGTGCAATGGCACGATCTTGGCTCACTGCAAACTCTGCCTCCCTGGTTCCAATGATTCTCCTGCCTCAGTCTCCCAAGTAGTTGGGATTACAGGCATGCACCACCACGCCCAGCTAATTTTGTACGTTTAGTGGAGACAGGGTTTCACCGTGTCAATCAGGCTGGTCTCAAACTCCTGACCTCAGGTGATGCACTCGCCTCGGCCTCCCAAAGTGCTGGGATTACAGGTGTGAGCCACCGCGCCCAGCCCCGTAGATGTTATACTCCAGCAAGAGCAAAGTGAGACTCGTTGGTTGGGGAGATTGAAAACATTGCTCATGGCCAATGTTGAGAGAAACAAGTTTACCAGAAGTGACTCCATCAGCTGATACCAGCTTATGAGAGACCAGGCATGACAAGGTATAGTCCCGGCATGGCATGGATGACTCAAGGGTGCAGGAAACAGCATAAAATCAAGCCTAGACTTGAGACTCAGTCATTAACACAGGACAAATAGTTTTTCTTTGTACTGAAATGCTATCTTGAGAAGAATAATTGTGTATATACACTAAAATAATTTTTTCCAATTAAAAAGACAAACCTGAGCATTTAGACAAAAGAGACTGAACTGACCAAGAAGAAGCTAATTTAAAACAAAGACACTGTTTAATTTAATTGAGGGTTTAAAATACTTCTTGACCATCCAAGAGGGATCCACAAAGAAGTCTGGACCAGAAACATATATAACAGACTAATGTATGTGAAATGATGTGTGTATGTGTGTACATACGCATTTGGCACATCTTAATTTGCTGGGAGTTAAGTTGCTCCCTCTAAACATTCCATTAAATAAAGGAAGTTGAGACCAGTGCAGAGACTCACGTCTGTAATCACCTTGGAAGGCCGAGGCAGGTGAATCACTTGAAGTCAGGAGTTCAAGATCAGCCTGAGCAACATGGTGAAACCCCATCTCTACAAAACATACGAAACATTAGCCAGGCGTACTGCACCTACCTGTAGTCCTAACTACTCAGGAGGCTGAGGTAGGAGGATCACCTGAGTCCAAGAGGTCAAGGCTGAAGTGAACTGTGATCACACTACTGTACTCCAGCCTGGGCAACAGAGCAAGACCCTGTCTCAAAAACAAAAAAATTAAAAAAAATAAAAGAAATACAGTTGAGCTTCTTGAACTACTTATACATGAGGTTTTAATTTATAAAAGCGTTCAGTTTATTTGAGAAACATTTCTTGTTGTTCTATTGAAGCAAATCTAATTGAGAGAAAAAAAAAAAAAAAACCAGAGTCAGTGTCCAGTAATGGCTCTGTGATACGCACCCCTCTGAATGTGACGACCACATGCTCTGCTTTGCCTTTTACCTGACTGCCAGCACCCTGCGGAGCAGCACCAAAGGTAAATTTCAATTCTTGATGGTTTTCTAACTTTTAACATTTACTAAATGCATTTTCCACCAGAACCTTGAGAGTTGCCCAGCAATTTCATTTGGGATTTATCACTAAATGTCTTTGAGCTCACACATGATATTAAAAGTGTGCAACTGCAATAAGGATTACATTATTTTAATCCTGTAACTAGTGCTTACAGTTTGCTGCTTCATTTCAAGTTATTGTACTTGCTGGAAAATTATACATATAACAATACAAAAATATTTCAAATATGAATGGGTTATATATGTGTTTTAAGCATATAAAAAGGTGATTTTCAATGTCATAGTGAGAGATATTATACTTCATATAGTTTATAAAATGTGGAGATAACTAATACAATGTAAAGTGATAAGTGAAACATAGATTAAATTCACACAGTGCTAGGTTTTTGAAAACATTTCATTTTAACTCAACTTGAGTCAAAAATATAACATGGTTGCACGAA
The DNA here is from genome assembly GCF_000951045.1 of Mandrillus leucophaeus. Taxonomy (NCBI): domain Eukaryota; kingdom Metazoa; phylum Chordata; class Mammalia; order Primates; family Cercopithecidae; genus Mandrillus; species Mandrillus leucophaeus. The sequence goes on from NW_012109286.1 coordinate 381,779, forward strand.
AAAAAGAAATCTAATGCAGGAAACATTTTATCCCCTGATACTTTAGTAGTCAATTGCTGAATTACAGTCTCATACTTTGGGAAACACTAAGATATAAAATTAAATTATTAACCAACTGAAACACGAATAAATGAAGGAAAGTTTTAGAAAGGCAACTGGAGATTATGCATATGTTAAAACTTTATTTATTATGTTTGAAAAAAGTAGAAATAAGAAATGCATAGATTTTAGACTTGGTGTATATATCAGTAGCATGAACTGTGAAGGATGAGGGTCTCAAATTCTGTTTTGACTCTCTGGGTGAGACTAGATTCACAATGTAAAAGGTAGAACAAATGTTAGTGAGAGGAAACCTCAAGTAGATGAAGGCATTGTAATGTAGTATCCAGATACTCCAAATGAATATATGTATTTTTGATCAATTAGTTAAAAATTAAATCTCTGAATTATTTTTGTAATCTTTGAGAAACTATGGCCACTGGAGGAAGAAGAGGGATAATGTGAACTCCATAAACTATAAACAGGTAAGCTATATATCAAATCTTAAAATAGATTATTAAAATAATTGTAAATAAGGAGTTAGAAAAAAAATGTTGATTTGTTAGATAATTTTCTTTATGTTCCTTAGAGGAAAGTCCATCAACAGAATGTGACAAACACGACATAAATACTTTGTTGCAAAAATTCTGTAAAGATCTACTATGGTATCATTATAAACAAAGAAGAGGGGTAAGTTCTCAGCTAATGGAACGATTCTTAAACTATGTGGAATAATTGATTGCTCTCAATCTAAAGTGATATTTGCACTGAAAAGCTGAAGCCATTTTTTGTCGCTGTCTGATGGGCACATTCGTGTGTTGCTGATTTTTATTTTTCGAATGAAAAGAAGTTAAGATCTTTTGACAAATATATTGGATGAAATAATTTTTTTTTTTGAGACAGGGTATTGCTCCAAACATCGCAATTTAGCCTAGCCTACCTTACACGTGTTCAGAATACTTACATTAGCCTACAGTTCAGCAAAGTTCTCTAATACAAAGCCTATGTTATGATAGTGTTGAATATCTCATGTAATTTATTAAATACTGTGCTGAAAGTGAAAGATGAAATGGTCATATGGGAGCTCAAAGCACGGTTTCTACTGAATGTGTATTGCTTTCCCACTCATAAGTCAAACCATTGTTAAGTCGGGGAACATCTGTAATTAGTTTTTAATTGATCAGTAACTATGTGCTGATCACTATTCTAACTCATAGATATATATACATATATATATGTGCTAAGTATATACATGTGCTAAACACTATTCTAACTCATAGATACATATATATATGTAGTATTATTATTATTTTTTGAGACAGAGTCTCGCTCTGTCTCTCAGGCTGGAGTGTAATGGTGCAATCTCCACTCACTGTGACCTCCACCTCCCTGGTTCAAGCGATTCTCTTGTTTCAGCCTTCACTCACTGCAACCTCCACCTCCCAGGTTCAAGTGATTCTCCTGCCTCAGCCTCCTGAGTAGCTGGAATTACAGGCATATACCACCATGCCCAACTAATTTTTGTTCTTTTACCAGAGACAGGGTTTCACCATGTTGGCCAGGCTGGTCTTGAACTCCTGACCTCAAGTGATTCTCCCTCCTCAGCCTCCCAAAGTGCTAGGATTACAGGCGAGAGTCACCACACTGGGTGGATGATAGAATTTTAAAGAAGCAATTTAGAAGGTGTTTAGTCAAATTTCTTTCAATTGTACATTTTAGAAACTCAGTATACAAAAACTTAAAATAAGAAATGAAATTTATTGGCTTATGTAAATTGGAAGATACATAAGGTTGGCTCATGGGGTTTGAATTATATTATTGGGGTTCTACGTTTCTCTCCATCTTTTAGCTTTGCTTTTTCTCTGACAGGCTTAGAGTGACAGACTGCCACTAACTATCTTAGTCTTGTATTTACTTTACCATCCATGGTACCAGAGAAGGAAGAGTGTTTCTCTTCATGGTCCCAGCAAAAATCCTGTGGAAGGTGTTGATTGACCTGATTTGGGCCATGTCCTACAATCATGGAGGCCAGAGCCATTGGATATTTCAATTGGCCAGGCTGAGAGCTAGAGAACATCTTTGTAGTGAACAATGAAGAGAGTGAGAAAGAAATCAGATCGTAACTAAACCACATGGCATGTTTACACACAAGAAAGGAGGACTTGGTTGACAGGTGCATGGAGGAGAGCAAGTGAAAAGGCAGATTGAAAACCATAGATGCCTGTCTGTGCTTCGCCATCTACTCTGTTAGTAAGGTTCAATGTGAAGCCCTGTGCTAGGATCCAAAATTAAAGTCAAAACAAGAAAATGAAAGAAATATGGCTTTACAGTGAAACACACACAAAAGAAGAAGAAAAATTTAGCGACTGTAAACTGGATGTATGAAGGTTGCAGTTATGTCGTAGCTAGGAAAAAACAAACAAGCCAACAGGAACAACAGCCCGCAATGCCTACGTTAAAGAAGAAAATATTTAGATGCAGGACACTGTGGGGGAAGCATGGAACTCTTATTTTTCAGCTCACCACAAACAGTAGATGTGGTGGCAGGATCTCTAGGAAAGAGTTAAAATTCAGACAGAACTTACTATTCAGGGAAGAATAGCCAAGATGGCAAAAAGACTGGACACGAAGTCCTAAGAGTGAACGATGGGTGCGTGGCTGAGTAGCCGATTGAGGCTGGAGACCACGGCTTTTGGGTTCTATGAAGGAAGAATCTGGTACAGCTGATCCAAGGTTGGGAATTTTCACCCCGAGTGCTGTGGAAGGACAAGGGGGCAAGAGAATTGAAGGACCCACAGAAGAAAGGTGGGAGTGCTTCTCCCTGGGGTTCATCTGTGGAGGAACTGAAGCCAGGAGGGGAGGACAGGGAGGAAATGAGACAAGGGATTGATGAATGAAGTCCACAGTTCTGGGGTCCTGGGAGGAAGAGAGTGGGAGGTAGAGGAACAGGCAGGGCAAACCAGAGATTTTTGTGTTTCAGCTGAATATTCCAAATGTGTAATAATTTTAAGAGTGGCACCAAGGCCAAGAATGCAGTCACGGAAGTGGATTTCTGAAACACAGTCAAGCGAAGACCAAGTTTGTTGGATTCTAATCAAGGAACTTGGATAGAAGGTCTTAACTGGGTGAACTTCCTCTTTGGTGTTAAAATCACAAGACAATGACTGGATTTAGGATGGAAAAACATGACTCAGAAGCTGAAGTCCACAGTGACTTGAGGGCATGTCCAAGAGTTGGGTCGTTGACAATGCAAAGAAAAAGTACATGAGGGTGTAACCTGCGAGCAGCACCTCAAAGGAGAAAGATGAATATGAAGTTCTAACTAGTACTTGAGCAACTGAATTTCTTTTTTATACACTGATAGACTTTCAAAACTTTATTTTCATTTAATATGAATGTCATGTAGGATATATAAAAATTAAAACTAAGAGACACATTGGCTTTGTAAATCTATGTTTTTACATAATGGTTTTGTTAGATTTATTCTTCCATCAGTGAAAACATTTCTTAAACACGAATTCCATTTCCATTTAAACAATTTGTAAGCAAAGTCCGGGTCCGATTACTTTTTGGATATATTTAATGTTTGTCTCCTGAAGTTTGTCTTGGTATACTTTAAGATGTTGATTTGTCTTTCCATGTCTTAAATGCATGATTATATGTATTTTGTTCATTTTTCAATAAGAGATAAAGTCCATCTAGGAAATAAATAAATTTTATAAAAAATTTTTAAAAAGTGAGACAATAGTCATAAGTAGCAAAGGGGTAAGTTTCCCAGAGCCACAAATTTCATGGCTTAAAACAATGTCAATTTACTCTCTTACAGTTCTGGAATCCAGAAATTTGAAATGAGTCTTATGGAGCTGAAATCAAGCCCACACCAGAGCTGGGCTTCATCTGGATGCCCTAGGAAAGACTCCTTTGTTCACCTCTTCCAATTCCTGGTGATGCTGCCGTTCCTTGCGTTGTAGACTTGTCATCCCAACGTCTTCCTCCTTGGCCCCATTGCCTTCTCCTCTCCTGTGTGGGCATCAACAACTCTCCCTTTCCCTCTCTCTCTTTTTTTTTTTTTTTTGAGACAGATCCCGCTCTGCCACCCAGGCTGGAGAGCAGTGGTGCGATCTCGGCTCACTGCAAGCTCCGCCTCCCGGGTTCAAGCCATTCTCCTGCCTCAGCCTCCCGAGTAGCTGGGACTACAGGCGCCCGCCACCAGGCCCGGCTAATTTTTTGTATTTTTAGTAGAGACGGGGTTTCACTGTGTTAGCCAGGATGGTCTCGATCTCCTGACCTTGTGATCCGCCCGCCTCAGCCTCCCAAAGTGCTGGGATTACAGGCTTGAGCCACCGCGCCCGGCCCCCTTTCCCTCTGTCTTAAAAGGATATGAAAGTGACTGCATTTAGGACCTACCTGGATAATTCAGAATAATCTCCCCATCTCAAGACCCTTAACATAATCACACCTGTAAAGAACTTCTGTTTTCTTTAATCATATGAGTTAACATGTACACATTTCAGAGATGAGAACATGGATATCTCTAGGGCACCATTTTTTCAGCCCGTTGGAAATGGTAGATGTGGAAGAAGAGGAGCTAAAATTCAATCAGACCAGGGGTCTGCAATCTGTAGCCTGCAAGTCACTGTCTGTTTTTGTAAATAAAGTTTTATTGGAGCAAGCCATGCCATTTTTTTTTTTTTTTTTTTTGGCATATTGTTTACGGCTGCTTTCCTGCCACCTGGAAGAGTTGAATGGTTGTAACAGTAACCATATGGTCCTCAAAGCTGAAAATGTTTACTATCTGGCCCTTTGCAGAAAAAGTTTGGCCATCCCTGGGTTAGATCAAGAATGTGGCAAATTGTACTAGACAGATTATAAAGTTTTAATTTAAAGTTGAGTAGCAGACAGGTGAGGGTGAGAACTTCAGTGAATGAGAAACCCACAAAATACCATTAGATTTTACAGTTAGACTTTGGTAGTTTTGGGTAGACATACTTTATTGAAATGGTGAAAGTAGAAAATAGATATTAAGAAGAAAATTCTAAGGAAATGGATATTAGCAAAATATTTTGCAATTTGCTTAAGATTTTTAGTTTTATTATACCTTTTATATATACACAAATATGTATTTACCAACTACATATGAGTTGATAAAATGCATACGCTTGGAAATATTTTTCAATAAGTTTGTGTACGGACTTGAAGGAAAAGCTAGAATGGAAGTATAACAGCATCACAGGGTAAAAATAAAGCCAAAGGTGAGGGAAAATAACACTATTAGTGCTTTATGATTTCTATCGAGAAAATCAATGTTCTATGAATGCATAGCTCATTCCAGAATAATCAATACAAACTATGTCTAACATATGTGCACTTTTGGTTCCTGGGCCAGTAAAGAGATGCAATTGCTGTGTGTGTGTGTGTGTGTGTGTGTGTGATGTGGCTCAATTCTGTCTGGCAAGGCTTGGACAGGTCTGTAGAGAAGGTGTGGAGGGAGAGAGGCTGAAGGAACAAGGCACGGAGGCAGGCCGTGAGTGAGATGCCATCTCAATGAGAATGCAGAGGGTGGGAGTGGAAGGCTCACGGAGCTCCAGGTAGGAAGATTCACACGATAGGAAAGAGGAAGCCTATTTCTCTCCAGGGGCCGGGGAGGAGGAAATGCATGGAGGCACCAGGAAACACTGGTGTGCAGGGGAGAACAGAAAGGGGTTCTGAAGCTACAACAAATGGAATGTGTCTAATTCACAGATGTTAGAAACATGGGGTCTATAAATGGTCCTGAGAAAACTGAGACCCTAGAGGATTTAGTGAGAAATTTTATCAGAAACTCGAAGAGTAGGGTCATCTGCTGGTGGGAGAAAGTCAGGGTGAGGCTGAGGAACTGGCTGTGGAAAATATGTGTAACAGCTGTGGGGGAGGCACACAGGAATTTAACTGGGGGCGACGAAGGCTGTGAGCAGACTGGGGGAAGTGGTGTGAGCACGTGTGTGTGTGTTACAGAGAGAGAGAAAGACAGAGACAGAGCTTCTCTGACGGTGCTCTGCAATATTTGAGTAGGAGCTGCTGGGGTGTGTCGAAGAGGTCATCCTTCAGCACAGGCTTACTACAGCAGGTTCGGCCACAGTTGAAGGGCAACAGGGATTTCCACAGATAGGCAATGACTGCTTCCATGTGAGCTAAGTACAAAGGGCAGGTGCCTGAGAAAACAGGCAGCTGTCTGGAAAGGAATCATATCACTCCTTCTTATATCCTCAGTGACTGGAATATTTTCTGGCTGAATAATAAAAAATGACTTTTTTTTTTTTTTGAGAGCTGACAACATTCATCATCACATACTCCCCAGGTGGTGTGACTATTAGCATGTACACTCCTCCCTTACCACGAACCCATAAGAAAGCTGGGTGCAGGGATGGTGAAGGATTTGCCAGAAGAGACAGCTAGTAAGGATTCAGTCCTGGGTCCATGTGACCCTGAATTTATTTCCTGCTGTGAAACTTCCTCTGATAAACGAGCAGAGGCCACATGCAACCGTGGCGGGAGGAGGGTGAATGAAGTCGGCCTTGGTTCCATATGATTCCTCGAAGCCTGGAGTTCACAACATTTGCGCAAAGCAGTGCCATTAATATAAGTCTTTCCACATTTTACTGCCTGTTGTAGAGTCTGCTTGTCCTTCTGACAAAGGCAGAACTTTCTGGCAAGCAGAAGGCCCGAGGTGCTACCTCAGGGCTGTCCTGTGGGGATGGGGCTTAGGACAAAGGCAGAACTGGAGAACACAGGCAGAGGAAAGAATTAGGAAACCCAAAACAGTTCAGACAAAGACTCAGTGCACAGCGGGCTGGGCAGAAACGCGAGACACTCACAGATGCTGAGGAAGGGGGTCTGGGACCAGAGAAACCAGCCAATGTTGGGGTGTGGTGTGAACAAGAGGCATATCAAAAATCCCAAAGGCCCTGATCCCCAGAACCAGGACTTTTTTATGGGGCTCCGTTTTATCATGGGAGTGGAAGAGGGGCTATGAAGTTGACAAAGTCAATTTGGACAATACTAACTGTAATTTATCTTATGTGCGGTGTCCCCAGTTATCTGCCTGTGCTGTAATCCACTCTTCCTGTGGGTCATTTATAACTCATGACTATTTCTCCTACTGTAACCCACACCCGTGTCTGAATGGTGGTCTCATGCCACCCATCTCTTCTCCCCGCTGTGCTTTGCTCTCAAAGCTTGTTATCTATTGTTTTGACAAAAATGCTCCACGGTTGCATGATAATTTCCCTTTGTGATGAAGTGCAATTGATTGGTGACAGTGATTGTTCATGCTCCTCAGGGCTCGATTAGGAAAGGCCCATAGCTTTTGCAGCAAGTTGAGTTTTCCAGATGTGTAATTTCCTCCCAAATAGGACCTTTCCCAGTTGGTCCAAAACATCGATATCACACAGCTCAGGCTGAGCAACGCAGCCTTCCCCAGCCTCTCGCCTTCAGTTTTGACAATAAATACGTGGCACAGTAGCCCTAGGGTCCTGCGCCTCTGTCCACTGCACCTCTCACTCCAACTTTGGCTGGTCCCCACTTTTAGAATTAGTCCACTTTTGATCCAGGAGAATCTGGAGACGATTCAGTAAAGCCGTTTTATTTTTTGTGGATTCCACTTATGCATGCTGTTCCTGTTCCCTATGGCCATTGAAAATTGCAAGCCTGCTACACTTCGAAGGAAAAGGTGGTGGAACAAACCAATTAGTATCCCCCTCATAATCACTCCCCTATGAGCAGGCTGCTGACTGTCTGAAGTGCATGACAAGCACAGACTTCAGAGTCCCGAGCTGGAGAAGTGGTATCCAAATCACAAATCAATCCACTGAGAGGCTTTTCAAGCGAATAAAAAAGGCAATCAGCACCCGGACGCCAGGGTTGTCTTCTTCTTCATGTCTGCCTGTTCCCCCTTTCAGGTATACCCCAGTGTTTCTACAAACAAAAATAATAAGGACACTCAGGGCCTTCAAACAAAGCAAACTGCGATCCCTTTGTGACTGGTGCATCAATAAATGAATGGTGCTCCCTAGACCCTGGAAGAGAGATATCAGATGTGCTTGGGGATCTTAATAATACCATTACTGGGGACTAGACCAGCTGAGGAATGTGCTTTTTCTGTAACACCTGGAGCAACAAAAGCCGAGAGAGAGCAGGAGAAAAAAAAATGTTTTTTTTTAGGTCTGCTTTGAAATTCATTTTTCCTCCTTAGTAGGGACCTGCCAATCAAACTCCTGAAGTAAGAAAAAGGTCATTCTTACAAAAAAACAACCAAGGGAAGACTTTCCCTTACCTTTGGCATATACAAACACTGGGAGGGAAAATAATACTATTGGTGCTTTATGATTTCTATTGAGAAAATCAATGTTCTATGAATGCATAGCTCATTCCAGAATAATCAGTACAAACCATGTCTAACATATGTGCACTTTTGGTTTCTGGGCCAGTAAAGAGATGCAATTTTGTTTTTAATTGAACTTTTACTGAAACTCTGCTCTGAAAAGTTCTTTTTTCAGACATAGCAGGAGAAAGGGCTTCATTCCATTCCTTTTGTCTATAAGGAAAAACTCTATTTCCTTTCCTTAGTCCCTTGTCCCTGATCCTTCTTCTCTCCCTTTCCTTTTTATAAGGAAGTTATAGAATTTTATAAAAATACTGTATGTTTTAGAGAATCATGAAATATTAAAGTTGGAAGTGATTTTTAGACACCACCAAGCCAAGCTCCCTCCTTTTATAGACAAGAAAATTGAGGCTCAGATATGTTGAAACTTATCCAAATTCTACACCTAGTTAGCAGCAAAGCCAGAAACAAAATACAGGTCTCTTCCCTTCCAGCGTAGTGCTCTATCTCCTAGGCTAGGGATTTCCAAAATTGCCTGATTATCCAAATTACTCTGGGCCCTTGTGAATGATACAAATCCCAGGTCTTCTCTGGAGATCCTGCGTCCATCGTGATCATCTTTCCAGGTGATTCTCAGGGCCAAGCATTATTTGGGAAACACTTCATGAAAACATGTTGCTCTACCTTTTTCTCTCAAAGGGGGATTCTCTTTCACCATCTGTAGTGGCTGCTGCCTTGGACAGAAAGGCAGGGAGTGGAGGTGGGAAGAGCCAGGCTTGTTCTGACTTCTGGCAGCCTCCTCCAGGGCAGTGAAGCAGGAAATGGAGAGTAACTTTCATGCGTGACCACGGCAGACCTCAGCCACTTTTACCTGGTCCAAATTCCCAAACTCTTATTGTCCCTTTAGGTAGAACTCATATGTTGCCTATTATTGGGTTAGTTTCCCATTCATATTTGCATTTCTTGGCCACTTTAATAAATTGTAAGATTACTAAGAAGAGAAAGAATGTCTAGCTCATCCTTACTTACCTCTGAGTATGTAACGATACACCTTGTTAATTATTTGATTTAAGCTCCATTTTTATCTCCAATTTATAAGACAGAAGACAGGACAGTACATGCCTCTTCTCCTGGCATGATCACCCAAAAGCAATTAGGAGGATTTTTTTTTAAAATGCACATTCCATTCCTATAGAAAGTAGTAATACCTGGAAAATCAATAATACCTGAGAAAAGACTGCCAAATACAGTGAAGGTCAAATAGGAGTGTTGGAAGATATATATAGGGAATGCCTGTAGCTGCAAATTTCAGACTCAGACAGGAGAACACCATTCTTTCAAAGTAACCCTCACATCACACACTCTCATTTATAGCCACGGGAAAGGGCTGATGGCAGGAGTTGTTTCAGTTCTGGTTGGCTATAAAGAGGAGCGAGGCAGGGCCGTGTGCGGTGGCTCACGCCTGTAATACCAGCACTTTGGGAGGCTGAGGCAGACGGATCATTTGAGTTCAGGAGTTCAAGACCAGCTTGGCGAACATGGTGAAACCCTGTCTCTCCTAAAAATACAAAAATTAGCCGAGCATGGTGGTACACTCCTGTACTCCCAGCTACTCAGGAGGCCGAGGCAGGAGAATGGCTTGAACCCAGGAGGTGGAGGTTGCATGAGCCAAGATCTTGCCAGTGCTCTCCAGCCTGGGCAACAGAGCAAGACTCCATCTCAAAAGAGAAAAACAAGAAATGAGGAGCGAGGCAGAAGGCTGAGTGGGGAGTTGGAGATGCGTGCCAGGGGAGAAGAGACTCTCTGTATTGTGGGCAGCCCTTTAGCTGCTGCCTCTGACAAATGAGAACATGTAGAGGCTAATAACTAAATTATACATACAATTCTCTCTTGTAAGGAGAATTTCTCCTAGCCTGAACTCACCTGGTTCAAAAACGAAAAATGAGGAGGAGGAGGAGGAAAAGGGGGAGAAGGAGGAGGTACTGCTCTATACAATTAAAAGAAAAAAGAATGAAGCAAACGAACACCCACTGGAAAACAATACAAGCGAATTAAAAGAAAAATAAAAGAATGACTATATACAGCCACACACACATTAAGAAATCTTACCATGACACTGCTTCTATTTATAAAAAAGGTCCACAAAATTAATAAAAAAAAGTACAGGGAAATGTGTCAGGAAAACAGGGAAAGCTGAAACCTAAGCTAGCAGAGATCAGGAAATAAGTGAAAAATTTAAAACACTGTCTCAGAAATGAAGGCCACATTAGAGGTAGCAAAATAGAGAATAGACACTTATGCATACCTAATAAAGGCCATGGAAAATACTATTTAAAAAGTAATAAAAATGAAATGAACAAAGAACTGAAAAGGACAACAGAGGAAATAATAGGTAATGATAGGTAATGAAAGACTGATAAAGAAAATCCAACACATAAATAATTGGTACCCTTGTCCCAAAAGAAGAGGCTCCATAAACTTTCTATAATTTGTCTAAGAAGTGATGTACTATGTCTTAGAAGCAAAAAGACGAAGAACTGTCATCAATAGGACATACCCTGATAACAATACTGGATTTCAAAAATCAACAAAGGAAGGAGATTGAATGCCAAAATAAAAATTTTTAATTTCAAAATGTGAGAATCACATTATTATTGTAAGATCAATGAAAAACTATATTTGGGTCTGCATTGTCACAAAGACAGTAAACTTCCAATGTTTCAGAATTTGCCATATCCTGAACCAAGAAAATCTTAAAGAATTATGAGGTGGCTACTTCCTAGGCCTTTGCTCTATAGATGATAAAAACACAAGCTCGCTCCAGTGGAAAACTGGAGCTGGGACAAGGGCTAGAGCCAACAGTTGTTAGTCATGTTATGTTCAAACATCTGAAATCCTAAGGTGCCTCACTAGTGGACTTACTCAGAGAAAGCAATGTTTTGTACCCATAATGTGAAAAAAATGTATTTTGAAAAGGACAAAATAAAAAAACCCATCCACTTCAAATTTTAAAGGTGTTTCTTAAACAGCTATTGATAACAGAAGTTGTCACACTGTATGGGCTCTTGAAAATAGTGATAAAGGAGACATGGTATTGCTAAAATGGTTTTCAGGAAAAAAGTCCTGCCTTCGGTATTTTCTTCTTTCTTTGCCACAAAGAAAGAATAAAAATAAATGAGATAAGAACTGAACTCAAGAAGTTAGAAAAGGAGGGAAAAGGCCAAAGAAAAGGATTTCTAAAGATAAAAATTCTGTTAAACTTGTGTTTTATATTAGCGCCTTTATTTCTGCCTCTCCTCTGAATGTCACTACATTTATAATGAAATTCACACACATGCATATGTGCATGTGCACGTGCACACCTACACACACACACACACACCCCCCTAAACAGGCAAAAAGAACCAAAGAGGAGGCAACAGAAATTAAGAGATGCAACCACAAATGCTGCAGCCACACTGAGTGGTGAATGACTTTTCAGCCTGGAAGAAAGCTGCAACCTCACCCAGCAGGGACAAAGCCAGCACTCACTTTTCACCATAGTTCCTTTTGTACTATTTAGATATTGCTCCATGTGCGTGTATTATTTTTAAAAAATAAACAGTTAAAAAAAGTGCTTCCCCCCACATTAATATTATAGGTTATGATTCTATGTCTTGAAAATTAAACCCCACATCAGGAAGAAAGGAACGCTAGAGGAATGAGATTGTGGCTTTTAGCTCATTTCAGTCTCCTTCTTTTCCTAAATGTCTCAATCCTTTCTCAGGAGACAAAACAGATCCCCTGGAGGGTAATAGTTCTGAGGTCCCCAGGTCCTCTTCTATGCCATAAAATGTGGCACAGAAATCAGTCTGAGCTTTGTCTCCAAATCCTATCTTAGCTATGTTCAATCTCACAGCCTTTCAGCGACTCAGTGAGAAGGTTATGAGAAATTAGCTTGGCTTAATTAAGACTCATAGGGTAAAGGTTCAAGGAAAGGCAGGAAAAAAAAAATCCCAATCTATCCCTGAAAGAGCAAGAGGCAATTCTGGAATGAAACTCAGCTACAGTCCTTACAAACTATGTGATCCCAAGCAACACACTTAGTCTTGATTTTTTTCATCTATAAAACTGGGGAAAAAGCCACTTTACAAGTAGTTATAGGAGCTAAGTGAGTCAATGAACATAAAGAATCTGGCACAATAAGAGCACTTAACTAACAGCTGCTTCTTTCTCACTCCCTAAACGCCTCTCCTTCATTCTAAGCAAACCTCCCCACCTGTTGACACCGCCAGATCACCAGAAGTGGTGAGGCCAGCTTTCATAAAATCTGTGAGGCTGATCCATACCCAAAAAGAATAAAATGTAAGAAGCTGAGATCAGCAATATGAGAATGAATTTTTCCATATCATGGTTCCACTTATTACATTATTAGAAACAAAAAAGTGAAGAAAAAATAAAGTATAAATTTTAAATAGATGTGTTACCTGAGGTCAGTCTGAGCTAGGGAATATAACTCAGGAATATGGGTTAAAGCAACATCATCTGTAGGGCTAACACCAAGACTGCTGGGTTCCCAGCTCCTGGAATGTTGGTGTCCCCAGGACTCTGCACACAGCCCTCTTATCTTAAGCTACATACGAATGCACACAGGTCCTGTTTCAATCACCTATTTGCTGATGACTTTTAAAGCCTCATCTCCACCCAGATGTCTCTTCTAAGTTCCAGACCGATACACAATGTTGCCTTCCAGACATCGCCAACTTGACCCATCAAACTTGACATGCCCCACACTGAACTCATGACTGCCCCATGTTGGCCCTAGGCAGGTAAGCCTGCTCCTTCTCTGTCCCTTGTCTCACCACACAGAACAGCCAATGACGAAAGGGCCGAGCCAATGACCAAAGGGCTAGATTCTGCCTTTTCCTATAACCATCACAAGAGGCAGACACCTGTCCATTCTACTTCACAAATACACTGAAAGTCTGACACCTCCTGTCCTTCCTGATAGCCACTTTTCCAGTTCAAATCATCTCATTTCCTTCCAGGAGTTATATAACATTAGTTTCCTAACAGTATCATCGTGGGGCCCCACCCAAGTCACCATTCATACCAACACCACATCGATCATTCTGGAACTCAGAAAAAGTCAACTCACTCTTGAACTAACCTATTTTCCATGCCTCCTTATCACTTATAAACTAAAATCTAAAATTCATTGTACAGCACACAAACTCCTGCTCATTTTTAGCCTCGCATCCCATGACCTAGCCACTATATTTGTTAGTTTGTCAACTGCCACAAGCAATTGATAATTACAAAATCAACAAGTTGTTTATTTGCTTTAGTCTTTACATCTGCCAATCTTCCCTCTTAAAAAGTTCTTTTTTCTCTTACCTTTCCAGAGAAATACTAAAACCCAATTTCTGGATGCCTCCATGGTGAGACCTTCCCTCAAACGTCCTACTTAACAAACACACAGGCACTTTTTCTCTCTACAGAACTTGCTATAAAAGGGCTTGCCACGTGATTACAACTGGTACAACTCAAGTCATTTTCTCTCATGATGAGCCATTTAAGAGAAGGAATTTGTATTTGCTAATACCCAGTACCATGATTAGCACATTGCTGGAACCTAATGAAAGTTCCCTGAATGAGGAAAGATTCTTCTTTGCGTTCTCAAAAGCTCTCAGAACCTTTCCATATGCCCCCAGCTAACCGGTACTGTCCTTTCCTTCAAAATGCCATGACCTCTCTCACTTTGCTACCAATATTTACTTTTCTTAAGGGCATGAATACAGGACATCAGAACTGGTATATCAAGATTAATTTGGACACAGTTGAATCTGCCACCTTTCAACCAATGAAGCTTCCAGCCCTGCCATTGTGTGTGTGTGTGTGTGTGTGTGTGTGTGCACATAGCATTCACAAAAAATGGAGAGGCTTAACATCTTGGGATTTATCAGATTCATCCATCCTGTTTGATACCTTCCCCAACATTTATTATTGGACAATATTTCTTACATTCTCTGTTTTTTCTATTTCCAGTGCCACTCCTATTTGCTCCTTTACTTCAAAAGCTTTCAAAGTGATCTTTTTGCCTAAAGTCTATTATGCGACTGATCCAGGAAAAATATACTAAAAGTTTGCTTTCATCGAGTCATTCCTTAATTCTCAACTTAAACATTTCTGTGTTCCTGCAATTAGGTTTACATTCCTCATCTGACATTAAAAATCCTGGGAACTATATAGCTTGGCTTCAGATTTATAAACCCAACATTGTCCAACATAAACCCTCTGTGAAACCTTTCTATTTTTGAATTAGTCTTATACTTTCCAACGAGAACCATATTCCTATCTGTGCTCATGCTGTTTCTCACCAAAATACCTCACTGCTGCTTTTTTTTTTTTTTTCCCACACAAATCCTACTTATTCTTCAAGAACGAACACAAATTCTATATTCCCCATAAGGTGTCCCTGAGTATTCCAGATCACATTGAGCCTGCTCTTCGCTGAATTTCTTTATCACACTTTAGCACATACACTGTATTTCATCACTTCCTATGTATGGTTCTTGTATTAGTTTGTTTTCATGCTGCTGATAAAGATATACCCAAGACTGGACACTTATAAAAGAAAGAGATTTAATGGACTTACAGTTCCATGTGGCTGGGGAGTCCTCACAGTCATGGTGGAAGGTGAAAGGCACATCTCACGTGGCGGCAGGCAAGAGAAGAGGGCTTGTGCAGGGAAACTCCCCTTTTCGAAACCATCAGATCTCGTGAGACTTACCTGCTATCACAAGAACAGCATGGAAAAGATCTGCCCCCATGATTCAGTCACTACCTACCGGGTCCCTCCCACAACATGTGGGAATTCAAGATGAGATTTGGGTGGGGACACAGCCAAACCATATCATTTCTGGTGTGCATCTTAGGGCTCACTGAGAGAGAGAGAGAGAGAGAGAGAGTGTCTGTGTGTGTGTCTGTGTGTGTGTGGTAATAAATTGATCAGGAAAAAAAAATCAACGGGAGCTCTGTTTCCTTCTCTGACTCTAGCATGCTCCCTTTAAATCTAAAAATCTGAGTCTTTACCACATGAGTAGGAGCCCCAGGAGTAATTAATTCTCAGCTTGTTGGGTAATTGATCCTCAGGAAGTGGCTTAGCTAATGTACATTTCGAAAATTTCGTTGAAATGGGTATCGTGCATACACAGAAAGTTTTGTGCAGACTTAGCTTCCTATTCTTTGTCATTTTCTTTGACATCTTTGGGGAATGATTGGGGACCCCACCTTCACCTTCAACACACATAAATTATTTTATGTTGAGAGATGTTTCATTGGAAGAAAATTGTTCAAGGGACAAGGCACGCACTTGAAATTTTTACATTTAATCATGAAAATGGACACAGATCCCTTCATGGTTATCCTGTAGCCATAGTGTTTCAGTTTAGATGGGAAAGATTTCCAGGTCCAGGAAGAGGTTCAGTTCAGAGGGGTGGGGAGAGGTGAGGATGTGTAAGTCTGACTTTCATGAGAAATGAAGACAAGCTCACAAGCAAAATGGACACAGGTGATAACGGTTGGATGACACATCAGAAAGAGATGGCCTTAGCACCATGTCTTGGCACTACCCAGCATACTCACTGGAAACCTTGCCTTGCATAAGCCTCTACACATAGCTCTGTCAGCTCGCCAGGTACATCCACTCATTCCCAGACTCCCGGGATGCTTTCTTTGGGCAATTTCTGACCACAATTGCCTAATTTCCAAGGGTATTCCTGATGGTAAATACAGCCTGGATCCTTAGGTATTAACTCAATTCTTCTAGTTCTAGAACTCTTATCTACTTGACATTATCAGGAATATTAATGGGTACACATACGATTCAGCAAATAACTAGTTGTTTTTTTTTTTTTTTTTTTTGAGACGGAGTCTTGCTCTGTCGCCCAGGCTGGAGTGCAGTGGCGCTATCTCGGCTCACTGCAAGCTCCGCCTCCCGGGTTCAAGCCATACTCCTGCCTCAGCCTCCCGAGTAGCTGGGACTACAGGTGCCCGCCACCATGCCTGGCTAATTTTTTTTTTTTTTTTGTATTTTTAGTAGAGACGGGGTTTCACCGTGGTCTCCATCTCCCGACCTTGTGATCCACCCGCCTTGGCCTCCCAAAGTGCTGGGATTACAGGCGTGAGCCACCATGCCCGGCCAGCAAATAACTAGTTTCTGCATGTCTAGATATTAATGCTAAGATAAAAAGCTAAACAATTTGTATTTCAACTTTCGTTGAATATTCTGTAATTCTCATTCTTGAGTCATATGGTTTTTATCTATTTTTAAGTGACATGGAAAAGAAAAAATATATATAGCACAGTGCTCAGGAGTCCAAGCTGCAGGTTAAAACCTGGGATGCTCCAGTTACCTAGCTCCGTGACCTGGGGTGAATTATTTAGTGACTCTGTGCTTTTGTACTTCCCCTGTGAAATAGGGCGGATATTAGTGCTTGCCTATGAAGGCTGTGTCAGGATGATTAAGGAAGATAACACATGTGAGATGGTACCTAGAGCAGCACTGGTTAAGTATCATTATCATATTCTTATTATAGATCTGCTAAACACCTTCCAATTCACCTTGGAGTTCAAGGTCTCATAAGTGCAAGGAATATTATATTTAGGAAATAATTCTTTTAACCACCTTAAATAACTC
Source organism: Mandrillus leucophaeus (assembly GCF_000951045.1). NCBI lineage: Eukaryota > Metazoa > Chordata > Mammalia > Primates > Cercopithecidae > Mandrillus > Mandrillus leucophaeus. The sequence continues at coordinate 398,857 of NW_012109286.1, forward strand.
ACTGACAATTTTTGCCTTCTATTATCTTTCTTGTTTAATATCTGAATTACTGGGAGAAGCAGGGTAGCTCAACTGGCCTCTAGAATCAGCTGACCCACATTCCATTTCAGGCCTGTCACTCACCAGCTCCATGAACTTCAGCAAGAAACTGACTTTTCCCAAGCCTTCTTTTCTCTTTGTGTTAAAAAATATAGTATTAATTGTCATAGATAATGTACATCAAAGAGTTCAATAATAACATGTAACAAGCTCTCAGGGATCAAAATAAAAGATGGGAAAAATAATAGAAGTCAGGACTGTGGGTGTGTTGATGGGCAGATATTGGCAGGGAGGGACAGACGGAGGCTCGTTAGACTCCGGGTTTATCTCCATCTGCAGTTTGGTCACATAAATATGTATATTTATAAAAATCCATCCAGGTGTACACTTAAAACTTGCATTCTTTACCACATCAACGTTATTCTTCAATAACAGAGCTCACAGACGCAAACAAAATATCTCAGAAGATCACACAGGCCTTATACTGTTTTTGAATAAATAAATATTTTCGGTTTTCTTACTACTGAATATAGACAAGCCGACCATCAGAAACTTAGACTATACCACATTTACATATAGTAAAGAGGAAATTTGGCCATCATTCATTTAAATTAATTAACGTAGGAGCCGGGGAGGGGCTAGAATTTGAAAGACTGTTCCCGTGTAGATTAAACATGGTGACAGGAGTCCCAGTGTTGGAGACACACCCCCGCCCAGGTGGGCAGAGTAACTGGCAGGCTTTCTGCTTCCTGATGCTCCCCCCAGGGGCATCATTACTTCAGGACTACAGAACTTGGCCCCCAGCTTTCCTGGCAGCTGCCTAGCCGCAGAGGAGCCCCGGTGCCAGGTTACCGCCTAGCCGCAGAGGAGCCCCGGTGCCAGGCTACCGCCTAGCCGCAGAGGAGCCCCGGTGCCAGGCTACCGCCTAGCCGCAGAGGAGCCCCGGTGCCAGGCTACCGCCTAGCCGCAGAGGAGACCCTGGTGCCAGAGGTTACCACACTTCCAAACAGACAAAACTCTTGGTCTCAAAACAGGCCCCGAGGGATATGAGCATCCTACATGGAGGTTCATGTACCCTGGGTGTCCAGGATGGCACACTGATAAAACTCTCCTGCAGGCAGAAACCAGAGAGAATCCTTTTGGAGATCAAAAGAGAAAAAAGTGAGTTCATTGCCTCCCACTCCACACCCTGCAGCAGAACTTAACTAGGATTTGGAGACTGCTGCATGAACGGGCCCTGCATCTCAGCTCAGCTTCCCCCAACAGTCCATCATCACAGACACTCAGGGGCCACTGGAGGCAGGGGTGCAAAGGAACAACAATAATCAGTCTTTTCTGAGTACTGCCTACATGCCAGGCTCTGAGCTAAGGATTTACCTGTGTGGTCCTTTGAATTCTCACCCCAACACTACGTGTCAGGTGGCATTATCTTTATATCACAGAGAAGGGGTAGAAGGGGTAGAAGCCTAGAAAGGCTACAGAAAACCAAGCCAGGATTGGAACCCAGGTCAGTCTGATCCCAAGATCTGGATTTTTCATCCTTAGAAAAAAATTTACTTTGGGGAGCTTCCTAAATGTACAGATAAAAGGATGATAAATAGAGGGTCTTTGAAACTCTCATGTGTAAATGAGTATGTATGGTTTTCTGAAGAAGTAGAAACAATTGCAATATTAACTTACAATGATATAACTGTCATCAATTTGCATAGAGCATATATCTTCTTGGTTGAATTCAACAAGATAATGTAGAAGAATAAATGATATGTCCAAAAAATTTCTGGGCTTAATAAGTTGCTACATGCCTTAGGTCGAAGTTAGCAGCAAACATCCTGTGAAACGGATGGAGGGGGTCTCCTCTGGAGTGCTCCCCAAGAGTCAGCACAGAGGGCAGCTGAGTGATGGAGTCCCAGAGGACCCTCATCCTGTCCCACGGGGCCTCTGAGCTGAGTGATGGAGCAGAGCAGACCCTCAGCCTGTCACAGAGGATTCTGAGCTGAGTGATGGAGCACAGTGGACCCTTAACCTATCCCACGGGGTCTCTGAGCTGAGTGATGGAGCAGAGTGAACCCTCAGACTGTCCCACAGGGTCTCTGAGCTGAGTGATGGAGCACGGTGGACCCTCAGACTGTCCCACAGGGTATCTGAGCTGAGTGATGGAGCAGAGTGAACCCTCAGACTGTCCCACGGGGTCTCTGAGCTGAGTGATGGAGCACAGTGGACCCTCAGACTGTCCCACGAGGGCTTTGAGCTGAGTGGTAAAGCACAGTGGATCCTCAGCATGTCCCAGAGGGCTCTGAGCTGAGTGGTAAAGCACAGTGGACTCTCAGCCTATGCCACAGGGGCTCAGAGCTGAGTAACAGAGTGCAGTGGATTCTCAGCTTTTCCCATGGGGCTCTGGGGTGAGATGACCCTTCAGAGTTGTCACCAACTGAGGCAAAGGGGCTAGACTCTATACACTGCTGCTATCAGACAGTCGCTGGCTAGGGTCTGCACACAGGAATGGGGCATAGGCTTGCACTAGGCAGCTCCCTTTCTCAGGGAAATACCTGGGCATAATTTTCTAGAACTACCATAGGAAACTGCCACAAACTTCATGACATCCTGGTCCAAAAGATATGTCTACATCCTCAACCCTGGAAACTCTGCCCTGATTTGAAAGAAGAGTCCTATGGATGTAATTAGGAATCTTGAGATGAGATTGCCCTGTATTATCTGGGTGGGCACTAAATCCAATAAGAAGTGTCCTTATGAGAGACACATGGAGGAGAAACATGGAGTAAAGAGGCTGTGAAGGCAGAAGCAGAGAGTGGAGTGACAGCCACAAATCAAGATATGCTTGGAGCCACCAGAAGCTGGAAGAGGGAAGGCAGTACCCTCTCCTGAAGCCTGCAGAGGGAGCACTGCCCTGCCACACCTGGATCGTGGACCCCTGCCATCCAGAATGATGACAGAATACATTTCTGTGGTTTATTTTTCTAATGTAAATGTTATAACTTCCCTAGGAAACTAAGTCCTGCGAAGCACTGAGTGCTGAGCCCTGTAGGCCGCTCGCCAGAGGCTGGAGCAGGCGCTGTGGTTCTGAAAGGAGAGACCTGAGGAGTGACTCTCAGTGTCCTCCAGCCCACAGCTGCAAGTCTTCTTCAACGGGGCTCCTTTATGAAGTAGGCTCTGTCCTTTGGTGAATCCCCGTTCATACGTACCTTTCATTCAACACACGTTTATCCAGCACCTGCTACTGCCAGGGACCAGGGGAGGCTTCAGGCACGCCAGAGAGGACAGAAACAGTCACTGCCCTCAAGTAGCTCACAGAATGACAGACAAAAAAGAAACTTTCAAAAGGCCCGAAGTGTTTGGTGGAGACAAATCCTAAGAAGCATCATCTAACATAAGGAAGGGATGCAGACTGAAGGTCTGGGAGAGGAGAGTGGCTCTCTACTGCGTCCCAGGTGAGAAGAGCTGGCTGGGGAAGGGCGAGGAGTTTGGAAGACAGTTGGTCTGGGCAGCAGGAAGGATGTGTACATTAAAGACTCAGTGAGGAAGGAACTGGCTGAGAACTTCTCCCTTCCCCACCCACCTTCACGCCCCTCCCCACTTTTACCCCTCACCCTTACCCCACCCCCCACCCCCTACTGGAGCTGAGCCTAGAAACACCCATGCAGGGCTACTCTCTCCAAGTGTGGTCCTCAGCCCTGCATCACAGTCACAGGCACCTGACCAAATGTGGAGCTCCTGGCCTGACACAAGGTCCTTGTGTCTGAGAGAATTCACATCTTTCACAAACCTGTCCTGTGAGTCTCCTATGTACAAAGTTCCAAAACCACTGCTCCCAAGACCCTGTTAAGATAATAGAACCATGCACATTTTCTTTCTCTCTCTCTTTTTCTTTCTTTCTTTCTCTTTCTTTCCTTTCCTTCTTCTCTCTCCTTTTTCTTTTTCTTTCTGTTTTCTTTTTCCTTCCTTCCTTCCTTCCTTCCTTTCTTTCTTTCCTTTCTTCTTTTTCCTTCCTTCCTTCCTTCCTTTCTACCTTCCTTCCTTCCTCCCTTCTTTCTTCTTTTCCTTCTCCACAGGACAAGTTCCATAATGTACATTTTTTATTTGTAAAAATAAATTATTTCAAACTCTCCCTATTGGTAATGTAAGTACTATATAAAGAGGTGAGTAATGGATTTCAAAACAAATCTAATTTAAAAAATTTTTGTTTCATGGATATACTATATGCATATATATGGATGTATATATATATATAATTATTTAACATTAGCCTATCTCTGAGTCTGTGTAGGTGTCCTAATTAGTTTTCACAATGAACAGATAACATCTGATGGAAATACTCTTTCTTTCTTTCTTTCTTTCTTTCTTTCTTTCTTTCTTTCTTTCTTTCTTTCTTTCTTTCTTTCTTTCTTTCTTTCTTTCTTTCTTTTTTGCTAGCATTCATAGTTCAATCGCTTAGCACAAAAGTTAAAACTGGATAAACACAGGCAGGATTTGTCTGCCTCTGGCATTCCAAACCCAGCGCCATCTGTGTTGACAATAGCTTGAAGTACAGACCATCAATTGGTGCTGAAGATCTAAAAGGATTACCAGCAATAAAAGTCTCCCTGGACGGACCACCATCCTAAAAGCCGGCCACCACTCAAAGTTCATCTCATGCTTGCCTCTGAAGGTAATTGCTGCATCTGCTTCTGGAAGTAGCTGAAACCAACACACGCCTGGCTTCTATTTTGTGAATAGCAAGCCGCTTGGAGCGGGAGAGTGAAAGAGATTTGAGCACAGCCAGCCCGGAGTGCGGCCACGGGTCAGAAGTGAAGACACAAACAGCTGCTTCTTCAATAGAACCATCAGCGCTTCTCCAAGCTCCTTGCACTTGTCCACAAACTGCCAAGCAGGGGCTATTGTGTTATTTTTATGCTGTGGGAACTTTGGCCTTAAAAACAAATGGACGAGCTTAACTATGCAGTGTCAATCAAAGCTGCTGGGGTCGAGGGTGGGGGCGGGGAGAGTGTTAAAATTTTAATTAGTTTGGGTAGCTTTCTGTTTGTTGTTTTTTCACTCTGTGATCACTGCGGTTGACTTTGTTTAACTTAGTACATTCAGGTGAACAAAATTCCATATGTCTTTTATCACTGGGCTTCTTTTTTTTCTATTTTCTTGTGCACTGGCAGCAATCTCAGATCTTGGGTGTCGATTCACTGTCTTTTGGCAACGATGCACTGGCCCAGACTGATACCTGTGAGAATCCACCCAGTGCATTCACAGATTTCCCATAAGGAATACTTGTCAGAGCCTCAACCAAGTCAGGTACTTGGTTTTTTCCCCATGTTCTGTAACTTGTTCATTAATGATTTTGGCTCTGAAGCAAAAGAAACATGGGGAAGCAACTAAGAGTAGTAAGTGATGCCTCATTTTCTCTTTCCCAAAATAAAAGGTGATAAACCAATGAAGTATACATACGGAGAATGATGACATTGAGACTGCTGCCACGTTGGCCTAAGTTGTGATGCAGAGGACAACAGAAAAACTTTTATGGATGAGACTCAAAAAACCTCCAGAATTTCTTGCTTACCATGGAATCTGTTTCATGTTTCAATGGTTACGTGCGTGAACTGTGGTTGGAAGTATGAGGACAAAGATTCACACAGCCAGGAGTGATCTGAACACCAGAAAGTTTCCCTGGAGAGCACATTCCAGGAGGACACAGAGCAAACCTTCCAGTTGTTCACAGGAAAACAGCCTCAGTCCCCAACCAGCCGGGCTTCTCAGACCCTGGCATGAAACCGCCACCTTCTATTTACAAACAACAACAAAAACAACAACAATAAAACATATAAAGACAAAAACGAGTGCAATAACAGGAAAGGAAACTTTCTTAGCCCTGTCAGATAAGTGCAAAATCGGCCTTTACAAATGAGAAGGAAGCTGCATTCAGGGTGTCTGAGGAAATCTGCACAAAGGTCATCTATGACAATATTTAGGTATTGACATGATGCACCTAAAAATGAATGAAAATAATATCTAGGTTTTAAAAAGCCCACATGAGCCAAATAGCAGTACCTAAGACAATTGTTTAATTTTTTTCCAAAGTATAAACTCCAAAATCAATCGAGCAGTTTGATGTTAGCTAATAGAAGAGAACAGTGAGAGAGTTTTAAACAGGGAAATCTAGCATGTGGAGCTCTAGGTACAAACAAGGGGAGGAAAGACAAAAGGAGTTTATTCCAAAAAAGGTCTAAAAATGTATCGTCCTCAATCTCCAACTGCCCCTCAAACACAGCTACATTGTCAGGAGCCCACGGTGGTTAGCATGAAGATAACTTCCCATTTAAAGTACCTGCTATGAAAAAAATTATAAAACTAAACGGCCAACAATAAAAAGCTGATGAAGTACACTATAATGTAAATGATGGAAGAACAATGAAATTAGAAAATATTCTCATTACAGTATGTAAAGAGAAATGACGGAACAGAATCCTGTTTTGAAAGCCACTGCAATAGGCAGATGTGTATAGAGCTACTTAAAGAGCTCTGTGTGCACAGAAAAGGAGCTGAAATTAGCCAAACCCAAATGTTCACAGTAGTTATTACCGGATGATGAGATCACGGATAACTGTTGTTTTCTTCTTTGCATTTTTCTTTGTTTTTTTTTTTTTTCAAATTTTCTAAAGAGAATATGTATCTGCTTTTAAATCAAATAGCATTTTTTAAAATTTGAACTAATTTCATTTTCCCAAATCAAAACCTTAGGCTATTACAATATTCCTTTAGAAATGATCTATTTTATTAATGCCAGACTTTTTATCCTAGAGTTTTCAGATGAACATTAGATTAATGTACATAATTACTATTATGTATTAATAAGCAGTTGCTTTACTGATAACGCAATTGTTTAACGGAATTATTAAATTAATGAAATTATTTCCTATAAGAAGGATTATGTTACTATTTCTATGACTCAACTTGTGACTTATTGAAGGTTAACAGAGGATTAGAAGGAATAAAAAATGTAACACGTTCCTCACGGACAATATTGGAACAGTTTTCATTTCCACGTTGAAGTGAATACTCCAATGTGCACACGTACAGACACATCCAAAGTTCCAAAAATTTCAGTCATTTCTCAAAACTTATATATATTCAAAGATACGAGCCTTAAAACCATCACAGATGCAACATGCATAGGAAATAAATATGAATTTTCTGTTGTTTTTAACGATGACTCATTCTGAAAAGCCAAAAGAATTTTTTTCAAATGCAATTTAATCATACGTAACGCCTTGTTACCTTACCTTGACAAATAATAAATGCAAAAATATAAACCCAAGGGGCATGTTTATGAAATGCAGAACCACAAGTCACCCACCAGACTGGTATGAAGAAACGAGATTTTCAAAATGCGTTCCATTTAAACAATTGTAGGATACATCGCAGCATCAAGGACAACTGAAAAACAACAACAAAAAAATACAGCCTCTCTCTCCTGCTCACACACACAGCCTTACTTTATTTCAAATATTTCCCTGTTTCCCTTTGCCAAGATACTGCTTTGGAAAAAGAGTGCTTTGAAAAAGGCAGCCACTGCAAGTAAGATGAAATCCTTTATATGGCCTATCTGTTAAAATCCTCATATCGTATGTTCTTTATCAGTTTTGTTTTAATTACATATTCAATACTGACTTCGAATGACGATTCCACTTCCACACAGAAATACTCTTATTTCCAATACTCCAAACAATAACCAAGCTGGTTTCTTCTCTCCATTACTCCACCTTGATTCCTTCCTATTTTTCATTGTGACACACACAAAAGACCGTTAATATCCTTGCTACAAATTGACTCTTAGTTACATTTCTCTTCAGTTAATAGCTTGGAGTAGGCAGGCATGAGACCATAAAAATATAATCTTTAATCTTAAGGACTTCCCGTCCAGGAAGGCTCAGGGCAGACCAAATGGCACCAAGTGAGCAGCCTGACCTGAGGTGCTCCCGGCGTGAATAAACAACCCTGATTAAGAGTTACATTCTGCTAGGGACATTCTCAATGTTTCTGGGACAGAAACAGCCATCTTGCCTACACTGAAATTTCAGTTTGTCTCCCCTGGAATAAAATAAAGCTTGTTCACAGGGTGAATGCGCCAGAGTGTGGCATTTCCTTTCCTGGGTTAGAGAAACACAATAATTCTGTTATGGTCCTTCCCACTTGCACGCAGAAACGACCAAAAAAAAAAAAAAAGAAAGAAAGAAAGAAAAGAAAAGAAAAAAAAGAGGGGAAGTGCGAAGCAGTTTGATTTAGACCCAGCTGTTAGTTTTTCTTGCAGCTCCAGTGTCCTGAACATTTGCCTGGTTGCATCCCCCTTTGCTTTTCAAAGCTCTTACAATGTCCCTCTGTGTCACAATGGAAGCCGCGCAGCCTCAGCCACAGCTGATGAGCTCCTGCATCTTATCATACCTTTTGAAATCACGCCAATCTAGCACTTCCCACTTTCTTCAGCTTCTCACTCTGGATTCTCTCCTTTGCCCATGAGAAACACATACTCTTCTGAAAACAATGGGCTGTAAAATGAGAAAAGTTAAGAATCAGCATTAATTTCTCATAAATTTAATTTCCAATTTCCCACCAGTCTGAGTTCTGGTCCAAACTCTCACACACACATCCTGTGGGAAATGCTTGTTCATGTCCGTAGAACTAACCTAACACTCGGTTGGTTTTTCTCCTTGGTGGAAAGAAATACTATAATTCAGCAGAAGAACTGTCCAAGGAGGTTGTTAGAAATGAGTAGATCTATTATAATTTCTTTTTTTATCCTGACTGGGTGTAGGAAGGCAGATATACTTATCTATAGAAAATGCATATGAATATTTTTCCTTTTTTGAATATGTTTTTCATGCTAATTTGCAGTAGCGTGGGAAGAGCGTATTAAAACTATATTTTTACCATTCTGCAGAAAGACGTAGTAAAGACATTTAAAAGAAAGCATGATAATATGAAATAGTTGTTCATGAGACATCATCTGAAAGTGTTTTACTCATTTTGATACAACAGAGAAAAACAAGAAAGAACAGCCTAGAAAGAAGTTGCTGTCATTGGAGGGTCAGATTCAGTATGAACCCCTTATTTTAGACTTCTTAGTCTCAAACTCACGTTAAGGAGACGTTTTACTCATCACAGTAGTATATGCTATTTCTATTAGTTTGAACATTTTTCCTTACTTTTATGATGAAAAATAAATGGGTAATGCTGAACTCTAAGAAATAAAAATATCCTCTTTTAAAATGTGATTCCTTTAATATTTCTGTCTTCCCATCTTTTCCAGTCATATGGTATGAGTAACATTTCTTAATCAGATGTCATTTTTCAGATCTACGAGCGTAAGTACGCTTTCTTCTATAATATCTCTACTAGGACAGCTCAGGTATACCATGTAGAATGTTTCTGGTATCATATCACATTCGGTAAGCACAGATTCTATAACTGATCATAAAAAATTGATAGCAAGTTTGATGATACAACATAAACCTGTAGTTGGAAAATAAAAGATATAAAGTGACTAATTTTTTTAAATAAATACAATCTTGCTAATGTCTATATGTCCTAGAACAAAAAAAAACATGAAAAATTAGTTTCTGTTGCTTGTATTAATAGTAACATAAGTTAAAAACAAGTAGTGAGAGTAGAGAGAACCTGGGACAGTAACTGGGAGCCCTGGGTTTCCACCTCGACGAGGCCAGCATGACTGAAACAAATCATGCCGCTTCTCTGGGTCTTAATTTCCTCCTCTGTGAATCTTTTCTAGGGTGTACAAGACCCAAGCTAGACCCCAAGGCCAACTCTCCTATGGTACACCTGGCGCTGTTTCAATGACTTTTCTTGTACTCCCTCAGTTAATCCTCCCAGAAACTCACGAGGTAGGCACAATCGGACAAGGACATGGTGGCATAGAGGGGCTGAGGCAGGCTCTGATGTAGCAGAGCTTTGATTCAAACCCAGGCCAGCTGCAATGTCGGAGGTGCTGGCTGCTGTACTGCATCGCCTTTTATTCTACAGCTATAGCTCACATTTGAAAGAGATTAAGAAAAGGCATCATTGGCCAGAAGAGACCATAAGGCTCTTTTACAAATCAAGGAGACTCACTCTGCAAGCCATACCCTC
>NW_012109286.1:410880-513298 GCF_000951045.1 Mandrillus leucophaeus
TTTTTTTTTTTTTTTTTTTTTTTGATGGATTCAGCTCTAGGTCTAGGACCACCCAAGGTCAGAGCCCCCAGTAACCTGTAACACGGTGGACGTACAATAAGTACACAGGACATCCCTGTTATTTTCTCTTGCCATTCAAATTTTCTGTTTCTGCAGTGGATTTCACCATCTTCTAGAAGATTTAAACAACAGATATTTTTAAAAAAAGATTAGTAACTTAATGCATCTCATATTTTATCGGAATTAGTAAACAAACGGTAACAATCACAGCTGTGATGCACAGCAGGATCCCCAGGCGAATCTCAAAACACTTGATGTTTCCCAGTGGACTCCTGCCTGTTCTTCTTAAAGGTACAAAGTCACGGACTTTAAAAGAGGCCTACTTGTGGTCTACCATTTGTGTGTGTGTGTGTTGGGTTGGGGAGGGGGTTGTAGAGTGAGTGTCTAGAACCCAAACTTCTTATTTTCATCAATCCATGTTTCTTTTCAAACATTTCAAAATAGTGAGACAGACGACCATTTTGCTTTCAAATACCTTTTATACAAAATATTGTCTATTCTAAGCTTGGATATATCATTTGTTTGTGCTCCTTTTAGACAATTAGGATAATTGCTTGAAGATTTAGGAATTGATATAGCAGTGCAATTGCATTATTTTATATGTTTAGCCATATCTCTTTCTAAAATAGTCACACTGCGTCTGAGATCTATTGGGAGTGCATGCCCCTTCTTTCTGTATCACATGGTAGCTCTCCAAACTAATACAATGACCTGCTCTTAGTGACAAAGGATCCGATGACTTTTTCAGAAGAGAGTGGACTTCAGATATGCTGTTCCTGCCCAATGATTCTGACCTGGCATCATCCTGTCATGATGATAAATTGTATGTACAATTTATAGTTGGAGCAGATGGGAGAGTGTAGGTTATTAAAATCTAAAGCTGTCTCCTGAACAAAAAGAGAATTGTTTATCTTTCAATGAAACATAGATTTCTTACAGAGGAAATTGTGACTATTCCAGTTTTCATAAATAAAGCAATTATGCAAGTTAGAGACACCTAGGCTAAAATAGAATAAAGATTGTTTCTAAATGATGTAATTTACTAAGTTCATTGAATGCCTGTTAGCATCCAGTAATACAAAAATTTACCAGAAAATATGCTGTAATAATAATCAATATTTCTCTTTCCATTAAATACCTAATTTCTGGGCAAGAGCCTTATGTCACGTTACCTAAGTTCAAGCATATAGAGAGGCTGTTTTTAGATGTGCTGTACAATGTCAAGAAAGAGATGGAATACATTTTGGCTTGAAAAAAACTAATTATAATCAGAAATTTACTAATTTTCAAAGGTATTCAAAAACTCAGATTTTAAAAGGTAAGCCCATAGATGAGGGAAAAAGAATGTAAAAGCTAAAATAAACTCCCATGTCAATTGGCCTTAGGGTTTTATTTCAGCTACAGCTTAACCCAAATCAAGGGCTTTCAGATCCAAATGTATTGACTTATTCACTTACTCTTAATTCAGTGACTAGTGATTGAGATCTAGGCATATTATGGAAACTTCTGGAAAACTATCACTAACCATGTTATTGATCTCAAAAGTCACCTCAGTTACAGAATTCCCTCCAGGGAATTAGGTGTACTTTTGGTGAAGCTGAATGGCATTATTCACCTCCATTGAGCAGATGGCCTGAGGAAGGCATCCATTAAAAATGTACATCTACGTATTACCCTACTCTGTGTTGAACATTTTTCACTCATTGTCACTTTACCTCCATAATTCTGAGAAGTAGCAGGTGTCATTGCTACACTTCACAATGCATCAACTTGCAACTTAAGCAAAGAATACTTTCCCAATGTCATAGTAATATCAGGAGGCAGGACTGGGACTTCAACTCAAGCTTGGCTGGCCCCCAAGTCCCCTTCTCATCTCTTCGCACCACTGTCTTCAAGGGAAAAGGATGAAGCTCTCCACCTAGGCCATAACACAACCCAAACCTCTGAATTTTTACAGAAGAATGTAAGCAGAAGGATTACAGAAGAATGTTCCACTTAATGTTGGTGTAGTTTTCTTTAATGACTGAGCAGTGGATGCATTTGGTTTTTAGAAAATTTAACTGCAAATTCCTGTGGGCCAGCTCTTGCCAGAACTTACCATCCAATACTTGAAGGGACAATCTAAGGCGCATTTGACTCACACATTCTTCTAGATTTTCCAAGCCTTATTACTTAATAATCATATCATCCAAAAACCAAGCAATTAGATTACATTATTTTCACTTTTTTTCATAAAATTTATCACACAGGTTGAAATTTAGTGTAATGTCCTGGGATTTGAGGGGATGGTATGAAAGACATTCGTTAGAATAATTTTCACTCACTTAACAAATTTTTAGTAAGTGCTTCCCTATGCCAGCCCTGCCCCTGAAATAGAAAGTTGAGCAAAAGCAGATTTGGTTTCCACTCTTATAACACTTACATTCCCTTAGTTCAAAACACAGATAATAATCACACACACATTACTATTATAATAACTACTTAGATGGAGGGAAACATGATGTTCTGATGATGACTAATAATAGCCTTTGATTTAAGTAGGAAATTCTGCAAAACCATGGTTGAAATGACCCAGCAGAATATATTTTTGTTAGGATCCATGTATGAAGCATACTTTGTAGAATTAAGTCAATTAAAAATAGGTTTCACTACTTTGCTTTGTCCTTTTTTCTTTTCATCTGACACCAAGGACCAAATCTAATCTAATCCAATCTAATCCTTTTTTTAAAAAAACATATTTCCAGAGGCTTAAAGTTAAACTTGTGCCCGAGCATTATTAAGATACAACTCACTCTTTCTTCATTACTTTAATGTAAGTGTGGTCTCTTTGTATTTTTAATTACTTCACTTTAGGTATGCTTTAACATTTAATATGCCTCAAACTTTCTGGGAAAATTGACAAGTATAAGTAAAAAATAAATAATTAGTAAATTATTTGTTTTTAATTGTCAGTTGATTTTTTTTTTTTTTTTTTTTTTTTACTGTAACCCTAGTTACCCTTAATTAAAAGCTGCAAATTCCTTTAGGGTTTTGAAAAGATTGCAAAAAGGCATGAATGAGTGACTTCTTAGTAAACTCCAGGGCTGCAGACATCTTGAAATTACCAAGTCCAAAGGGCTTAAATATTCTTCATGAGGAGAAAAAAAAGCAAAACTTTACAATAACCTACCTTTCACTTTTCAACTCTTATTCTTTATACTACAAGGGATAGAACTTGGAATAAAAAAGCCTGTCCTTTTCATCATGTTCCACTTTACAGTAGAACAGTGCAATCTCATCAGAGTAAATGACTTAGTTCTACCCTGTACACCCAGACTTAGGTAGGTGAGGAGGGAAACCAAGTTCCCAGAAGCCCAGGGCGCCTCTACTGGTGGATGAGGAGGGCACTGAGAAAGCGGCATCAACATCAACATCTTCCAAACAGAGACCACCAGATGGACAGCCAACGCCAAGAGGCACACACACACACCTTCAGTCACTCATCCTTAGAAAAGTGTCCTCTTAGGGGATGCTTAAGACATATTCTTTCAGAGTTACATTAATCACACTTGGGGGAAGTATGAGATTTGGTGTCTGCCTGTTCACTAGCTACCTTTACCAGGGAAATATTTTATTTACCATATTAATTACCTTTTTGATTTTTCCCCTCACCAGTGTATTTTTAATTTTTTTACACCTTGGCCTTAAATAATCTGATATCCTTATGCAGCGACCTTTTGCTGACTTTATGGAATATGCTGATTAAAGAAAAATTTCTTTTCCTTACATGACAAAAATACTTAAAAAACATTTCCTGTGCTTGGGAGAGACTCTATTTCAAAATTCAACATTCCAATAGATCCCATTTTTCAATTTTTGCTTTTGTTGCAATTGATTTTGGCGATTTAATGCATGCTGGGCTTCATACCTAGGTAATGGGTTGATATGTATAGCAAAACACCAGGGCACATGTTTACCTATGTAACAAACCTGTACATCCTGCTCATATACCCTAGAACTAAAAACAAGAAGTAAAAAAAAAATTCAAATACACAAAACTACAAGGGATTTTTTTCAATCTTTCTTGAAATTAAAAGGCTGCTTATAAAAGTTCAAGGTCCCTTGAATAAGGCCAGGAATGTTTTGACAGTTGCAAACTGTCTAATTCCTACATTCTCCTACCTTGTTAAAATTATGTTTTGGTCACTGAGTTGGACCACTGAGAATGTGCTCCCATTAATCTAGGGCAGCATGGATGATGCTCTATCAATGAATAATTCAGACACAGATATGGCTTGAATGTTTACATGGAACTGTAATGGAAACATTTTATTTAAGTAAACTACTTCCATTACAACCAGATTTTATTGTGTCACAAAACAGATGATTATCCCTCTAATTTCATTTCTGTGTTGGATGTATGTGGAGGCTATTTTGAAAAACGAACTGGTCATATGGTGATCCAGTTACAATAATGTGAACTTGGTCACACTGATAACTTACTCAAGTAGTCTTTTTTGTATAATTATTTATGTTTTACATACATTTTTCTTGGTTGTGAAAGTTTGAAAACTGCAAAGTGAAATTCTTATTGTCTATTTATCTGTTAAACATTAGAATAAGGAATTAAAACTAAAGTATATTCAGATTGGGAGCAATTAATAAGTAGCAATGCTTTCACTATTCCAATTTTAGTACAACTTTTCTAAACAAAATTAAACAAACAAAGAAACCAATTTACACCAACTCTAGCTTGGGAGCTTAGTTTCAGCAGTACTGGGAAGACTTCCACTTTTCTAATATTCATTGGCCACAGCTACTTACAGGTAGGTTATTATATCAGTGAATTCACTAGAGAAGCGAGACATAGTCCCTTATATATTATCTAACTTTACTTCCTTTCTTTCAGGTTATGTGAGTTCCCCCCCACACTCAGTGAAAAAAAAGTCACTTTTGCTTCCAAATGTAGCCATACTTTATAATCAGTTATATACTTTAACAGATACAAAGAAGTAGTCATGTGATTGTCAGGGGTTAAAATTTCCATTCCACCCCCAAACAGCAGGACACCAATAATTAACGAAATTGGTCCTCCATGTCTGTGTTCATGGTGACTTGAAATCAGCTGAAAGGTTTCAGAGGCCCGTGGACAAAGCCCCAGGACCAGTGCTTGGGATAATGTTAGTAAAAATACTCCCAGGTGAACATTTCTTCAGGTTTTAACTTCTCTGTAAGAAAGTACATGGTGCCTGAAAGTTTTCTACTTGTGAGTTTCTATCTGCTGCATTTGAGTTGCTTGTTGTGTTCCAGGAAAGTCAAGCTAATCTGATGAACAATTTTCTTTCTCAACTCTTCAGTCTTCATTAATATGATTCTAGCATCATACGCATTGCTAGGTGACATTAGAGAAATGAAATAAGAATTCTAGGCAAAGCTTGTACTACCAGAATCATGGAATTGCTTACCCATGGATCAACTTTTAAAAAATGGATCCTAGAGAAAATAAGTAGACAGAAGTAATAATGGTAGAAAAAGATGGAGAAAAGGTGCCTGTGAGAATAATGTGAGAAACTCACCTATGATAACTCAAAGTTTCCTTGTTTTTATCTTCAATATGAAGGTCTCATCAAATCAATCTAAGAAAATGAAAATCATTTTAAATGAATGAAAGATAATACTTTTAGAAAAGAATAATATCAAAAGGTAAATGAGAAAAATAAAATCAAACAACCATAAAGACAAAATAAAAGGAGTTATGATGAATAACAAATAGTTGAGAAAGCATCATGGTGACAAAATGGTGAGAGCAGAGGACTGCCCAGGAAACCATCCTTCCACACGCCCCCACTTTGCCAGGTGAGAGTTCCTCTTCTTCTCAGGGATAGCGATAGAGTTTCAAAGAGGCAGCAGTAGCAGTTCATTGGTGATCTGTTTTGGAATAATCCTTCCAATATGTCACTGTTCATGTCTACTTGTCAGATTGTCTCACTTTTAATACTTTCTAACTTTTTTTGTTTTAAATGCATACTTTGGCATCAAATTTTTTAAATTGTGACACCATAAGTAGGTTTTAACTATTAAACCTTTCCAAAATGAGATTTCCAAGGGGAGGCACTGATTACTCTGGTTTGGCAAATCCTCCTTTTAAAAAATATTTGTTTTCAAATAAGGTCTGACCTGATTGAAAAGTACCATTACCAGAACTGAAATAGTCATATTTCTGTAAAAACCCAAAGAGCAAATGAAGATATATTTGTGGGGAAGAAAGGCTTTTACTTCAGAATGTTTCCTAGTTTATTGTAAGTGGTTATAAATACTTGCTTAAAGTTCACTTAGAGCTACCTAAGAACAACTCTGAGCTTCGGTTAAGCACAGTGAGTGTTGTTCACTAATAACAGTAAAATAATTTGTATTCTGGTTGTGCCTAGTATTTGTTAGTTGTCAAAGTTAAACAAGAAGGCATCAGCCCTTGGCGACCATAGAATGTAAACGAATGGACTGAGAGAAATGCTCTATTCTTATTAAAAAACTGGAGAGATTGGAAATTCATACAAAGATCAGAGGCTCCTTTTTCTTTGTGAGTTAACAAGCATTTATTAAACACAATGCTACAGAAAGCTACAAGTACATTGCATTCTGTGGGTTTAGAAAGTGGATGGTGGTCATGCCTTAGGAATGGATGTGAAGGTATGTAAACTTGTTTTCACAAGAAAATTAAAAAGAGGGACTACAGAATAAGCAGTATAACCAGTGTAAGACAAAACGTCACATTTTCTGATGTGAAGGCTCTATTTGAAGAACGCCAACTGAAGATTGAGGTAATTCTATAGATTTTTCATGCATGACAACTATGCCTTGGTGTGACATATTTTAGTCACTGGCTTGGGCTTGTGTGGGTAGTGCAATGCCAACATGCCTCTTAAGCTCTTAAGTTTTTACTTCCACAGGCCATCCTATTTCTTTAGCCACTCTTTTTTTCTTTTCTTTCTTTTTTTTTGAGACAGAGTTTTGCTCTTGTCGCCCAGGCTGGGGTGCAATGGCACAATCTCGGCTCACTACAACCTCCGCCTCCCAGGTTCAAGTGATTCTCCTGCCTCAGGCTCCCTAGTAGCTGGGATTACAGGTGCCCACCACCACGCTTGGCTAATTTTTGTATTTTTAGTAGAGTCAGGGTTTTGCCATGTTGGCCAGGCTGGACTTGAACTCCTGACCTCAGGTGATCCGCCCACCCCAGCCTTCCAAAGTGCTGGGATTACAGGCTTGAGCCACCACGCCTGACCTCTTTGGCTGCTTTTATGGTGCTTCTCTAAAATGGTATTTAAAAGAAGGAAAACAAATTGGCACATGCAGTTGTTGGTGAAGACATGTAATCATCTTAGAAATGTGAAGTTTTAATTCTGGCTGATAAATCAGAAGATTCAGTGCTATAAGAAGTTGGGAATCACTGAGGCTTTTGAGAGTTGGGAGAAACAACATAGAGATAAACTCGTGACTTTATTTAAATAAAAAGTGCTACTGAGCAGAGCCTTGACCTTTGCAAAAGTCCTAGAGCAAGAGAATTGAGTCTAATAGAAATGGATGGCTTGGTTACATTAAGGAAAGGCTGACAGAAATGGCTTTAATTATTCTTCCTAGGTATTATTCTGCAGGCATTTTGCCAAGTATATTTTCAAAGAGAAAACGCAAACATAAAAATAAGATGCAAATGGCTCCCAAGTGTACTAGTATGTCTTAAAGAAATTTTATGGGGTTTTATTCTGCTTTTAAATTTGCTACTTGTCCTTAAAGCCATCATGTTTTTCAAAACTCTCTTAAGGTTGAACAGTTAAAATTCCCTCAGCTTTAAACCAGGCTGTCTGCATTTGGCTAAATAATTTTTTCCCTTGCTTTGTGATTTTTACCATCAACTTAAACTCTAAAGTTCAATGTCAAATGGAACAACTGGACTCTCATCATAGGATCTGTGAAAATTGAAGTGCAAACATGAGCTATAGATATGATTTCAAACTGGGTTATAAAGATAAGATAGGGAATGTAACACACTTTAGTGTCAAGAGTATCTATTTAGGAAATGGAGCCGTTTTTATTTTTAAATCTTTTTTAAATGTCAAAAATGCTGTGGGTGTGTAGAGTGTGATTATTGACAGCTGTTTTTGTTTTTGATAATGTGTCAGCATGTGGTTCCTGTTTACCTAAATCAAGGAAGATAAGGTTTCTTGTGAAGGCTGCCATGGATGTTTACATAACATACCTCCTGATTCTGGAAATGAGTACTGCTTCCTGCTCAAGACTGAAAAGAAAAAATGGGATATGTAGTGTTCATACACACTAAAATAACTGCCACAGGTATGACGGACAAGGCCTTAAGTTACACAGCAAATATCATTTCTACCTTCCCACCTGCCTTCAAGTAGTGTCAAGTTATTTACTGTTTTGTTAACTTATCATGTGTTTTTGCCTCTTCCTCTTGTCTAGAATATCATTTTTTCTCTTTTCTCTCCAAATGACGAGCATCCCTTCATCTTCAAAGTCCTGATTTCAATGCCACTTCTGACAGATTTTCCCCAACTGTGCCAAGCAGAAAAAATGATCTCCTTCTCTCCATTTCTATAGCATTTTATAAACACTCACTTTTTAACAACATTATGTGTAGCAGAATTAAATGTTTATGTGTGAGATTCCTGTCCTAGCCCCTGCATTCTCCAAGGGTGCAGTCCTTGACTTCTTCCTCATTACCTCCCTGGAAACCAGTGGCACAGAAACGGACACACAGGGGTCATTCAACACTTTTTTGTTGGATGAATGGGTGAATAAATGAATGAGTCCATTAGTCAGAACCAATGCTATTTAGTTCACCTTGTATCAGAATTAAGTCACAACCCAAGGATCTTAGGGGATTCTTATGCAGGAGGCAAGATTTGATAATCCCCTTTAAGAATAACCTGACCTAAAGAATTTCTAAAATCTTTTTCAACTCGATATTCTATGCATTTATTAATTTTAGGGATCTAAGTGGTAAACCATTTCTATCATTCTTTTGTCCATGCATGATATAGGATATGTGAAGGATAATGGAGTCGTGGAATATCTGGACATATTTCTCTCTTTACTGCATTTTCCAAATGTAGCCTAGATGTTAGTGAAATAAACTGAGCTCTCTGTGCTGCAAAACTATGTTGTACTGCCAGATGTCGAGTCCTTTCCTCTCTACTTCATACACCAAGCATCATAATGTAGCCATTCTTCTCTGCTTATCTCTCCCTCTTTGCCCCACACACTGAATGCTGGATGATTCGTAACAGCTTTTCGTAACCTCCGCTCTGGGAGATTCAACTTTATGTTGACTTTGGTTGTATCATGAACTGCGTTCTTCAAGATCATCTGTAGTTTTCAAGTGAAGCACTTCATTGCTGTTTCCTTACTAAGCAGATTTTGACATTTGTACAGGAAAAGAGGATCGCTACCAAAATAGCATCTCTATGGAGAAAGGAAATTCACTTGGAGGTAAACATAGTAACTCTTTAAAGATAAGGAAGATGATCATCAACACATTCTTGAGAATAATAGAAATCTTAGCAGAGCGCTGCCATTCCACCAGTTCCCCCAAATTGTATTTTCTTTTCAAGCAGTGGAGATTAGTATTGCTACGAAAGTGTCTTTATCCAGAAATTTCTCTACAAGCAGTAGAAACCGCACTCTCATAGATGCAACCTGACTGGCCAGACAGAAAACATTTTCCTCTATTGTAAGAAAGTGTAGGCTCTCTGTGTAAGGATTATCTTTGCATTCAGTCTTTTACTTACTTAATAAACTTTTTCCGTGCTAGTCTCTCCATACAAAGTGTTGCAGCTTCTCAAGAATTCTTCTCAGGTCTGGAGTGAAGATCTTATAAAAAGCATATTGGGAATGTTCAGAACAGGACCGAGCATAAAAACAGTTTCTACATTTCCTACCACACATGGGCCATTATCAATTGTGGTAAGAGTAAGTGTTGGCGCTAGCATATAAGCCCTCTTTCTTAAAAAAAACAGTGAAGTCATCTTTTGTACATTGTGCCAACTACTAGGAAGTTTTCATTAGAAATATAACTTTAGTTGCTGCTTCCAAAGAACTGCAACATTAACAAATTGCAAGAGTAATATAAAAATATTTAAATAATGATCTAGATTAAAGCAAAGAGTAGATTAATTACCTATAGCGTAGGAGGAAACTGGTTTTTCACAAGATGTGCATAACTCAACATTCGTTAGTTTGAATTCTAACTCTGACATTCACTAGCAATTTATTTTTCTTAATCTCAGCTCTTTTTATCTTTAAAGTATTCACAGAGTTGCTCTAAAGATAAGAACTAAAATACTTAGCAGCAAGTCATAACTACTTTTATAAGCAGAAAAGACTTCACGAATGAGATACCATTTGAGTTCATCCTTAAACGATGTTAGAAGCCAGATAAATATAAAGAAGTGGGGAATGTTTCCACGTGAATCACATCATGAAGACTCAGAGGCCACTCCGCTTACCTTGTTCAAAATGTAGTCTCAAAGTTGTACCTTAGCTGGGTTTAAAATCCTCAAAATTTATTTTCCCCCATATGAAGCATCACTTGAAATCTATCAACCAAGTACAATATAAGAAATTCCCTCTCTGCTTTCTTTGCTTTAGTGGACTCATTACTCTGGCTGAGTTCTAATCCCAGTTTAGTTGAAGCCTCTGTGGGGCTTCTCTCTGTAGTTCCTCACTCCAGATGCCATGAGGATTAACCAATCAATTTGAAACACCTTGTAAAAACACATGAGGCCTACTAATTCGTTTCTGGATTAGTTCCCGTTCAATCCACATTTGTACTGTGACAGGTTTTCACTGCCTATACGATGGTGGCATGCCTGACCCAGAACTCTGAGATGTGTTCACCTGCTTGTCTTGCCTCATTTTAATACTGCAAAAGCAGCAAAAAAACAAAAAAACAAAATAACCAGTACTTCCAAATTCTACTCAAGCAAGAGACTTCCTAGGGTAAGGCTGCTGTGAGGCTCTGTGTGGACCAATTTAATATTGCCTTGCTTCCAATTAGTCCCCCTTACGGAGATGTTGCCAAATTCTCTAAGCCATACAAAAAACACTAAAATTGCAGTGAGAATTAGACTTCGTTGGTTTACTAATCATCACATCCAGAAAAGCCCAGGGGTTCTCTTTCTAATTTTTTTTTTCATGAGAAGAAAGTGTAAGCAATCATGTCTGTCTATCTTAGAGAACTCCCAGCTATGGCACCAGAGAAGGCCGAGCTCATTAGAGCTGCTGCCTGGCCCGAACCAGCTTCCCATGGACCACACTGTAAGAAATACCATCCCAGGGCTCTGCAATATGAGCTTTTCCCAACTGGGAATCAGCCGCACACACTTTTCCACAGATCCTTCAACTCAAAACAAGACTGAATGTGACACACGAGTACACGCAGCAGGCCAGGCAGGGGGAGGGGAGCTGCCAAAACGGATCCTTTTGTCAAATACGTTTTCCCTGCCCAAATGTGTGTACTTCCAGTTACCAAGTAACAAGATGCAATCACATTTGCATTTCTTTTCTAATGTTAGCTGCTAATAGGAATAAAGTTGGCCATCTTCTAGAAATACTTTTCTTGCAGAAAAACTTTTCTGCGGTAAGAGCTGAAAAAAAGCCCTGATTATTGTGTTTAAAAAAAAAAAAGAAAGAAAATGAAGAATAGATTCGACCTTAAAGAAGCATTCCATATTTACTGAAGAAACTGTATTTCCAAGATGTAGCAGAGTAGTGATAATTTGTGCTATAACCTGCAAATGCAATCTATCACAGATAGCCAGTCAACCTACTTTTTCTCACTGTCCCCTAGCTGTGCTATACAATATAGCTAAATAAGTCAATGCTGACAATATGTTAGGATTTTATCCTCTAAAAATACTTCTTTCAAGATCTATTTCCAATATACATAAACTTTAACTTAGTAAAACACATGAGAGTTACCATTCCCATGATAACACCCTATTTACTAATACTGATACACAATAATAACTATTCACAAAACTTTGTGCATGGACACCACAGGCACAGCTTTTGAGATAAAGTTTTGAAATCAAAACACAGTCAACAAATTTCAAAGAGCCAGCCCTGGTTGAAGAACAAAAAAGAGTGCCTCAAAGCTGCTGATGAGGAATTACACCTCAAAAAATCCAGAAGAGACTCAGAGTGGTGACACTGACCGGGCTCTCTTTTTATTTTTATTATTTTTAGAGAACAGACTGTGCCCGCAAAGTCGCTAGCTTGGAATCCAGCTCAGGCCGCACTGAGCCCGCACTCTCTCACGACTCAGAACTCCGCACCATGAAACACGACTTATCTCACATCTCCACCACCTGCCTGGGTCAGAGCTCCCCTTTGAAGAGGTTTCAAAGGAAAACAAGATAAGAAGCACCTTTTCAGAAAAAAAATCCTTCCGACAGAGTGCTGTGATGTGAGAGTGAAGTGCCAGGCTGCTGGTATCTTCCGGAAAGTGCTCTCTTGTCTTCCTAATAGATGAGATGAGTAAACCCGCCTTTCCTTACAGAGGACTCAGGGCTCCTGGGGAGGAGGTGACCCCTAGATTAGCAACTGAGGGTGTCTGTTCTGCCCTGGATGGGGATCATTGCATGGGTGGGCAGGCAGAGGGGTCCCCTGTTAACTCTTAGGCCCTTAGGTATCCAGGGAAGATGCTGAAAAGAAGTGAGGCAGTCCCTTAATCTATGATTCATAGCCAGTTAGTAATTTACAAACCAGAGAGGGCCTGGCCCAAACAGTTGAAGCTAATAATTATTCTAGTTAATTAATATTTAATATAATCAGTGTTAGGAAATACATGTCTCAACTGGCTTATGGGAAACATTAATTTTCAATGCAAAATTCTGTTTCTGGGTCCCTCGCCTCCTGAATTAGATATTGGTCCTTAATCGTTGTTGTTTGAGTTTTGCTCTTCTTTGGATGCATTTTTAAAGGAAGAAGTCGGGTGAGATGAAAAGGACCCTGCCTGAAAGGGAAATCCCTCCCTTTCAAAGGGACTTTTGCGGATCCCTTTTCCTCTTGGTTCTGGAGGGCTGGAAGCACTCTACCTGTTCTAAAGGAGCAGAGAGGTCAGTACCTTAGATCCTTCATCCCCCAGATCTCAGAGCCTGCTTCTTCCTGACCATCCTAGGTGTGGGAGAGATATTTTTGCTTCTGAGCTGCAATAACAACTTACATCAGTGCTATTAATTTGGCAACTAATCAAGGACTCCCTATGACATCTCTTTTACGGTCAGCCCTGGCTCACGCATTGGCTCATTTCTGGAAAGTGTGTTTGTAAAGAAACTAGGTATATGGTACTTTGAACACATTTTAAAATAAAATTAGCATCAAAAATGTTGTTCTACTCCTGCAAATATCTATTTAGCACAAATTATGATTTAATTACAATCTGACACTGTCACCTATTATTGACCTGGCCACCTATTTTTATGTTGTTTCTGTATGAACATGTTCTCTGAGTTTCAATTTGGGATACTGGAAACACACTGTCCCCAACAGAAGCGAACACTTCCTTCCCTAAGTGACTCCAAAAGCTTCTTCCAGGACCCCAGGATTTTGTCAAGGGGGTTGGGGCGGCCTCCATAGGGCACCTTCAGCTCTCCAAGAATTTCTGGGATAGATAATTGTTTCTACAGTAAGATGAAGGGTTTATGCACATTGGAAATCTTCTAGATGTTCCTAAATCAGGGACTGTCTCAACATACTTTTAAAATGTCACTAAGCATTTAGTGCTATTTTCATTAAGATTTTTATGTATTTAGGTCTTACCTCTGCCACTAAACTGTAAGCTTCTTGAAGGCAGAATCAATATCTCCATCATCTTTTCATTACTCCCAGTAACCAGGTACATTATTGGCCTCAATAGATCTGGATTGATTCGATTTTCATTTGAATCTCATTGTTGTCTTGGAAGTGGTGATTTGACCTATTACATTTTAACAAGCAATTAAATAACAAATCTGTATATTAAGAAGTCCCTTTCCCCTCTGCGTTTCTTTTGCATACTGACAAAACAGCCTGTAATTGTGGTGCAAAACCACCCACAGAATCAGAGCACAGGTCAGGGCAGCCTCTGTGTGCCCTCTGCCCCGACACTGGCTGATGTGGTTTGGCTGTATTCCCGCCCAAATCTCATCTTGAATTGTGCTCCCATAATTCCCATGTGTTGTGGGAGGGACCTGGTAGGAGATAATTCGAAGGGGGGCGGTTCCCCCATAATGTTTTCATGGTAGTGAATAAGTCTCATGAGATCTGATGGGTTTATCATGGGTTTCTGCTTTTGAATCTTCCTCGTTTTCTTTTGCTGCCACCATGTAAGAAGTGCCTTTCACCTCCTGCCATGATTCTGAGGCCTCCCCAGCCACATGGAACTGTAAATCCAATTAAACCTCTTTTTCTTCCTAGTCTCAGATATGTCTTTATCAGCAGCATGAAAACAGACTACTATGCTGGCCCAGGGTTGGTCTCATTCACCTGCCAAGGGTGCAGGAAGATGACACAGGTGTCATGCATGTGCATTTTGCATCTGCAGCTGTGCAGCAGATGGCTCCTCTGACCCAGGCTACCTTGTTTATTCCCAGTGCATGTCAGTTGCCCTTTGTCAACCTGGCCTGTCTTGGCTCCAATTCTGGCTGCCCAGCCACTGTCATCCACTTCCCTCCAGCCAAGCATGCACTTCTCTTTTTGAAAGTACATACATCAAAGTCTTGGCATATGATGGGTGTTCTGGAGAGGAGCTGGGGCAGCATACGTGTGGAGCTGACCTTCAGCCGGGAGCAGACTGGAACTGGTGACGTAACGCATGCTTCTATTTTCATGGGAAGGTTAACGAATCTTGTCTTCACTTTGCAAAACCTAAGAATTCAACAGTCAACTCTGCCTTACAAATTCTGTTAAATTACTGAGAGTAGTTTTTAAAAATATTTCTAGATCTTGAATCCTAAATGTATTTTTAATTATCATTTTTCTTCAATAATACATGTTTTAAATTTTAACATAAAAAAGACAATCTGACACAATTTTAACATTCTCTAAAGATTATTATAAGGATAGTGTGCAATGTGGAGAGATAAAGCCCTTTTGGTAGAATGAATACAGTCATGACACAAAGATTTTCCATGTTTAGTATTGCTCAGTACATTATAAACACTAGCAAGTGGAATGCTGTTTACATGAAGTTGAATAACTAGCCTTGATTCTTGGGCATCACTGTGCACAGAAAACAATGAAGTGGTTACAGTTGTTGCAGGTAAAGTTCCCAGTTTCACCAGAATTTCTCCAGGTTTTTGTTCCCTGTACTTTTTGTTTGCCTTGCTCCAATTCCATACTTCAGTACTATTCATTTATTTTAAACCCCTGTCCTCTTTTTACAAATGCAAAAATCTCATGCATTTAAAAATGTTGTTTAATATATCAAAATAAATTACATATCACGACTAAAAGCCAGTTTAAACAATGGGCTATGCATAGCCTTTACATCAATCTATGTCCCCCAACTCCAGACACCACCCTCTGCCCCCAACAGATCCTCCCGGGGAGGTGGAGAGGCAATGGCCCATTCCCACAATCAGGAGCTACTACCATATGGGATCAGGGCAGGAGCACGCCACAGGAAGACAAAAAGCAAAACATAATTGCTGAGTAATTCGTTGATCAGTTAATTGATTTTTTTAAAAATAGGGTAGTTGACAGGAAGGTAAGCCAAGTTAAAAAAAAAAAAAAAGAAAAGAAAGAAAGAAGAACGCGGGGATAGGAGATTGTTTTCTGCAGCTGGGAGAGCACTTGCTGGAGAGTGGCATGGCCCAGGAGTTCACTGAAGGGAGTGGGGAAGAAGCAGAGAGCGGAGACACCCATTTTTACCAGATTTTCAAACAAGCAGCCCACCCTGAGATGCACTTTGTATTTGTCCCCGCCCCGACGTCCACCATCATATGAAGAGCAGGTTTTTCTCTCCTCTCTCCTTTCTCTTTTTCTTCTTTCCCTCCTGTTTCCTTTCTTATTTTTTAAAAACAGCTTTGTTGGGATATAATTCACATATCTTACAGTTCACCCATTTAAAGTGTACAGTTTAATGGTTATTCGTGTATTCAGAGTTGGGCAACCATCATCACAATTTTTTCCATTTCCTTTGTTTTTTATTCATATATAATAATTTTTTTTTTTTTTTTTGAGATGGAGTTTCGCTCTTGTAGCCCAGGTTGGAGTGCGATTGCACAATCTTGGCTCACTGCAACCTCTGCCTCCCGGGTTCAAGCAATTCTCCTGCCTCAGCCTCCGGAGTAGCTGGGATTGCAGGCTTGTGCCAAAATGCCCAGCTAATTCTTGTATTTTTAGTAGAGACGGGGTTTCACCATGTTGGCCAGCTAGCCTCGAACTCCTGACCTCAGGCGATTCCCCACCTCAGCCTCCCAAAATGCTGGATTACAGGCGTGAGCCGCTGCCCCCGGCCTCATATATAATAATTATATACTTTTGGGGTACGAGTGATATTTTGATACATGTGTGCAATGTATAATCATCAATTCAGGGTGCTTGGTCTATCCCTCACCTCAAACACTGACAATTCTTTGTGTTGGAGACATTACAATTCTTCTCTTCTAGCTATTTTGAAACCTACCCTAAGTTATTGATAACCATAGTCTTCCTATTGTAGCATTGAATACTAGAACTGATTCCTCCTGTGTTCTGCCTGCCCTAAAAGCTCTCCCTTCAGTGCCCCTTTCTTCTGCCTCCTGGCCCAGTTACCTCTAGGGTTTTGCCCACAGCACAGCACCGAGGATGCTGCTCACGAACAAGCCCTTCCCGCAAGCTTCATCCATCCAGGACAGGTGAGAAAGATGGTGGCACAAACAGATGCCCATGCTATGAAGGGGAGAGACAGGAATAGTTGAGCCACATGAGTTGCTACAAATGCCATAGATCCCGAGTGAAACGCCACATCCCAGACATGTGCCAAGCCTGTGCCAAGGTGTGTGAACACCAGCAACGAAGAGTGAAGACAATATTGCTTTGTCCAGTACACACATGTGGGATTTGTACACAGCTCTGCTGGGGGAAGAACATCTTTAGATTTGCAAGTTAAAAATTATTGTTACCTTGAGTCTTTCTATACCCCCTTTTCCCACCAAAAATTTCTTCCTTGGAACAGTGGCAGCTGGTGATGACAGGCATGGTGTCAGAGGGAGGGCTGGGTGGGAAAGAGAAAATGGGCCTGCCCTTGGCTGAATCGACCTAATGAAACATGATGGAACATTCACAAGACGTTTTCTTCTGAGATTGACAAGGTAAGGCCCGCTTTTCCGCCTCCTCTGGGTCTCTAATTGAGTGTGAGTAATGAATATACATGGAGAGCAGCCCTGTCAATGTGCAAGGATTTTGCATTTTGCATTTGGAGGCTGCAGCGCCACTCTCTGCCTCTGTAGTTTGGGAGAGGAAAGGGCGGCCGACCACATGCTTCCAGTTACCCACAAAATCCTGTCAAGGTCATACATTGGTGAGGATTTGATAAAGATTGAGAAAGAACTGGATGTAGCTAACAGGAGATGTCTGAATAAAGGAGGTGTGATTTCAGACGATGTACAGCCAGTGCTACCTTGACGAAATTAACCAGGTGCTCAGGGCTCGTGGTTACTTACTTGGACACCAGGTTTATCGACTTAGGACAGTGAGTGCCAGAAGTGGACTTATTCAAATCTCTGCATTTTTCATTATGTTGCATGTGGTTTTTAAGATCAAGAATTAATTTACTTCATACAAAGTTGTTTTATTTGCTTTTTTTAAAATCTGTTTCTAATTTAAATATTTTTAAAATAACCAGGCACAGTAGATCATGTCTATAGTCTCTGCTACTTGGGAGGCTGAGGTGGGAGAATTGCCTGAGCCTAGTTTGAGGCTGCAGTGAGCCATGATCATACGATTACACTCCAGCCTAGGCAACAGAGCAAGTCCCCATCAATAAATAAAATCAGATAAAATAATCTTGATGTTACCTCACATTTTTAAAAAATACGTTTCCTTTATTTTGCGTTTTTATATTTTTAAGTAGAAGAACCAGTCATATAAGGTTTTTAGATACATTTGTAAAATTAGAATTAGTGAAAATTTCATTAGATTCTTCGGAATTTGGCTAGTCAGCTTCTTCTCTTTCTAAAATAAAATAATCATTTTCTGAATAAAGAAATGCGTTTTTAATTACAAAGTTAACTGTAGGGTTTCATGGTGTATTATTTTAATTCTCTGAAAGTCAGTCTAAACCAACCACTGTTCTTAATTATTTCATGGCAACTTTGAACCTGGAAATATTTCTTATTTCTTCTATACTTATTTAAAAATAATTCTGTAAGATGCTTCATAAAAGATTAAATCATACTTTTATTTATTTTTTTTTTTTTTGAGACAGGGTCTCACTCTGTTACCCAGACTAGAGTGCAGTAGTGCAACCTCGGCTCACAGCAACCACCACCTCCCAGGCTCAAGTGATTCTCCTGCCTCAGCTTCCCAAATAGCCGGGATTACAGGTGCGCACCACTACCGCCTGGCTAATTTTTGTATTTGTAGTAGAGACGGGATTTCACCATGTTGACCAGACTGGTCTTGAACTCCTGACCTCAAATGATCCACCCACCTCAGCCTCCCAAAGTGCCGGAATTACAGGAGTGAGCCACTGCACCTGACCAATCATGCCATTAAAACATATATTTCAGTTGTCAGAAAAATGTGTTACTATTTGGAAAACAAGAAAATTGATGTAATAAAAAAATAAAAACACTATAGATGGATACTTGAAGATATCCTGGCCATATCTCTCTGAACTTGATATTCCATATCAAATATTGGGATTCTGTTTTTGACACATAATAGACAAGAGGCTGAAATACACAATTAAAATAAAGTTAAAAACCCAATTTATCTTATATCCTTGGAAAAGTTGCTTTCTTAAAAAAGCAACTGTTTTAACAAAGCATCAATCCAACTTACATTCATTACTTAAACAAGAAATGTAGCATGCATTTATGGAAGTCATTTTTTTACCAGCATCAACTGTTTCTAACAAAACCAAGAGCCCAGAAGTAAGTCAGAATCCTTCTTAACACCCAGAAATGCTATCATAAATTCAACAGCCTGAAGCTGGTTCTCTCAATCCTAGAAAAACAACCTTTAGAAAGTTTATAGAAATCATGGTTAAAA
Source organism: Mandrillus leucophaeus (assembly GCF_000951045.1). NCBI lineage: Eukaryota > Metazoa > Chordata > Mammalia > Primates > Cercopithecidae > Mandrillus > Mandrillus leucophaeus. The sequence continues at coordinate 430,174 of NW_012109286.1, forward strand.
CTTACATATAAAAAACTCTTATATAATTTAAAATGATAAGAAAGAACAACAAGTACAGACAAGTCATGCAAAAGGAAAAACGAATTGTTAAGTGATATAAAGGAAAAAATACTAACTACAGAAGTCATCAAAGAACTACAAAAAACATATTATTTAAATAAGCAAATATTTAATTTTATGAGAATATTCAGTGTGTGTAAGTCAGCTCTTTCATATACTAGTGATGGACATAGAAGTTGCATAGTAGTTCTGAAATGTAATGTAAGAAATAATTATTTACCTCCTTAAGGAAAGTTGTCCTCTTTAACAAAGTAACTTCCTTTCCAGAGCTCTATTTTAAAATATAATTCAAACTGTGGACATCAATTTATACACAAAGATATTTCTCCCTGCACTATTTAACAATTTATAATAGCTAAAAAAAGGAAACAAGATAAATTCAAAAATAAGTTCCAACTTATGCAAATTTAAAATATGGCCATGATTGAAAATTATGCCTGCAATTTTAATGAAAAACATTTTCAAATATGTTTCATATCCTAAGAAAATGTCCACAGAATAGTACTAAGTGAAAGAATAAATAATGCAAAGTGTTATATACAGTATGATCCCCATGATGTAAAACAATGTAATATAGATTATACCATTAAATGTATAAATAATGCCCACATATTTATGTATAAACACGCAAATCTGTATTTGCATGTTTATGTTTCAATATATAGAAACTATTTTAAACAGATTTCGATGTCAATCATGTTCTCTCTGACCAGTTTGCAAATTATATTTTCTATGATATTTTCCAGTTTTTCCAGATTTTCCACAATGATCCTATGTTAGTATCATGCTTAGAAAAATGACTCATTAAATAGAATGATTTTTAAATGCCACTGAAAGTCTAGTTGCTTATGTTAGGAGCCCCTTCTTTCGCAGATGGTTGGGTTTCCTGATGCATAATTGATTGGGATCAATAGCTGAGGAAGTAAAAGGAGGGCGAGTGAGTTTCCTAGCAGCCAGAGTTCTTCCAACCCTCAGCCCCAGGTGAATCCATCTTGCCTAACTGATACCACACACTCCATTAGAAAACATGACCCCTAACACACACTCGGAGAATGTGACACAGAGAATGGAAGCAACAAATCTATGAAACGTTGAGAAATGTTTATCTCTGCACATCTAAGTTGTGCAGTATAACAAATGGTTAAGCCATAGAGTCAGGCAGGCCGCATTTGAACTCAGTCCAACTCACCACGTAGTGACCAGGTGACCCAGATGAGACATTGAAATCATTCTGGCTCCGAGTTTCAAATCAGAAAACGGGGAGTGAAAAGAGTACCTACTGGCCGGGCGCGGTGGCGCACGCCTGTAATCCCAGCACTTTGGGAGGCACAGGCAGGCGGATCACCTGAGGCCAGGAGTTCGAGACCAGCCTGACCAAGATGGAGAAACACCGTCTCTACTAAAAATACAAAATTAGCCGGGCTTGGTGGCACATGCCTGTAATCCCAGCTACTAGGGAGGCTGATGCAGGAGAATTGCTTGAACCTGGGAGGCGGAGGTTGAGGTGAGCCAAGATCATGCCATTGTACTCCAGCCTGGGCAACAAGAGCGAACTCTGTGTGAAAAAAAAAAAAGAAAGAAAGAAAGAAAAGAAAAAAGAGTACCTACCGCTGTGAAGTGTTGAATAAACTAATTTACAGAAGGATGGAGAACAGTGCCTCACAATGAGAGATTGGGTTATTGTTATTGTCATTTTTGAAATAATATCGGAAAGTCAAGGTTTCTTAAAGTGTGACTCTGATGACCACTTGGAAGATAATCAGGTAGAAAGCTGGTTACAGATGGACAGTTTTGAAACTCACCCAACTCTACCGAATAAGAGTTTCTGATGGGTCCCAAAAATACGTATTTTTGACAATCTCCAAGTTTGTTCTTATGTGCATCTAAGATACACTGTACTAAAAGCATTATAATTTTCTATAAATATTCCGATCTCCTCAAGGTAAAGTTTAAAAATGTTGAGCAATTCTGCTTAAGCAGCTGAGAAGTGCATTTATCTTTGTAAATTGATATCTAAAAAAAATAAAGAAATGAATTGAAACATTTTTTTCTCAGATTATTTTATTTCAAAGAGAAAACCTTTCATTATTAAGAAAATTCATTTATGTGGAACACTTTGTTCTTTGAAGAGTTTGGTTAAAGGATGTGTTATTGTATCCATGTCTATTTTGTGTATAAAGCATAATTTTACCCATTGTCTCATGAAACACAAGATTATATTTGCTTCAATAAAGACTCCAAAGCGTCCTAATTTTCTAAGTTATGAAGTGCTTATGTCTATCCATCATCAAGCAAAATTTCGTGCTTCCAAATAAAAAGAAATGCAGTGAGAATTTGCGTGCTCAAAATGGTATAGAAGACAATGTCTTATTTTAGATTTCTTTTTCGTGCAGCCTTTCTTACTCTCTGTCCCTCATAAATACAACATTTAAAAAAATAGTATTGAGAACACACACTGTAATAACAGAGATGGGATCATTTTATCTCTGTATGTTTATAAGGTGCATTCTGGCTCACAAAACCTGAAGCCTTCTGCCCAACCCTGGGAGCTGGCTCTCTCAAAACATATCCACATGGGCTGAAGGGGAATCCAGCAGCTGGCCTGCTACTCTGGCCCCTGGCCTCATCTGAGGAGTCAGGCTGGGGCAGAATGGAAAATTCATCAAAACCACACACAATTCAGATATAAGAGAAGCAAATCCTACATGGCAAAAATGCACATTTATCTCAATACATATAGACCATAATTGCAGTTAGGCGTATTTCTACTAAAAATTCAAGCATGCATAATTGTAAAAGTTCCTCTGTAAAACAGTTTTACTTTGGTAAGCATTATCAAGGATGATTTTCCTGTCAATTTTAAATTTAGAATTTTTATCATTCTAAAACCATATTAGCAAATTAATTCAATTTATAGGCTCTACCTCACTTAAGTAGATGATTTTGTCTAGGTTTCCTTGAAATAAATGAGGATTTTCGATGACACTGATCTCTTTAATTATACTAAAGAGACAACCATTTATTTTAAGTGCATGCCATTCAGTTATTTTTAGCTCATGGTAAAAAATCAAAATACTCATTTAAAAGGTTGAAGAAATGTGTGCTTGTTTAATGGGGGAGGATAAAGAAGCATGCTGAGGAAGCTGTGAAAGTTGTCAGAACCAAAATAGAGTTCCTTGTGTTAAATTGAAAAAAAAAAAAAAAAAAAAAAAGACAAATAGAGCCAGAGAAGGCTATGAAAGAGAAGGTTCTCATGCTTGCATGCCCAATAACAAAACTATTATCAAAGACTCTGCAAAACAACTGTAATCTTACACGTAAGCCACCACAACCTGACACAAAAACTTATTCTTTGAGGACATAAGCCCAGCCACTGCCTGTGCAATCTTGGACCGGCACCACCCTTATTATTGATACATGTAACCAAGGACAATAAATTCAAAACAATCATGTAACACTCTTCAATTTTCCTTTCCACTCTTTTGTGTTCCCTTACCTCTCTGAAGACGCAGTTTACTATGAAACATGTATTCCCACTGCTGTGACCTATTGCCAAATAAACATCATTTTTCTTTTAGAGAGCCTTCATAAACTTATGAAGATTATGGCTACTAACAAAAATTACTCATGTCAGCCTCCCAATATGTGTCAAATTTTCATTAAAAGTACCTCCTGCTCTCACAGTCAGTCATTTGGGGATGACTAGAGTAGACTTTAACACATCAGTGGTCAAGATGACTTACACAATTTGGGGGTATGCCACCCTGCTCCCAAATGAAACACTCAACTTCAACCAGCTAAGGGCTCCATAATGCTGAAAATTATACTGCTTTTCTTTAGTCTATATTAGACTGTCTTCAAAACTCATTCCCATCTGCCTTATCAAAATACTATCTTAGAAAGCTGAACTTAAGTGTGTCAGTGAAGCTTGGAAAATGGTAAAGTTTGGAGAAAACTTGATTCAACAGCAGGTGGGTCCCTCTGAACGGGCCCATCATATGGCCTCCTAGGGGCACATACCCCGGAGGGACAGAGTGACTACATGACCCCAGTGGTAGTTGTCATTTGTCTTGGGTTTGTTTAAAGAGGTATCTGTCTATGAAATGGTGATGTTTTCTTTCTAATTGCAAAATTCCCAAAGCTAAATAAATAAACGTGACCCTGCAAACCTACAGTCCTTTTTTTAAAAGTTTGACTGGCTTTATACAAGGTTCATTTCAAACAGGTCAAACTTGTTTAAAATGGAGTGTCTTGCCACTAATTGTTTTCATTTCAATTGTGATGAAAACTTAATGTTTTAATCAAACTGAGAAAATGTTAAACCAAAAAGATTTTATTTTTAGCCAATAATATCGTACTTACTCCACTGTTCTTTTCCTCTCCCTCCAGAAAATAAACAAGGAGAGCAATACCTTATAAGTTGAAGATAATCAACTTTTTCACTGTAGGAAAGACAAACCTTTTAATTCCACTATTTCATTAGTCTAATCATATCCTTCCCCAGAAAAGACTTCCAACCCAAATGTGACTTCCTCTAGCTCTTAAAGCTCTATAACCAAGGACGGGAGAGAGATTGGGTCCTACTTGCTCCCCAAGGAGGCCAACAAGCTGGATTCCAACCACCCCTCTTGAAGGCAGCTGCACAAACCCCAACACCTTGCCCAGGGTCATTTGCCTCCTCTCTAGCTCTGAGCCTGAACAACTATCACACACTCTTGCCAACTTATGCAGACTTTTATTTTTAAAAAAGAAAATTCATCCAGACTCTTGAGTTAGATATTTTCCAAAGCCATCATAATATTCTGTGGGTAAATGAGGCCGAGTAAAGCACATCACTCCTTTAGTCTATGACTACTGCATTTCCAAGCTTTTAACAATAAATGGAGGCACCCCTTGCTATCTGAACTCTTCCACTTCTCTGTCTTTCTCTTTCTCTCTCTTTCCCTTTCCAAACTAATATACTTAAGTAGATTGGGAAACATTTTCAGAAAATCCCCTGTGATCCAAATTTTTGAAATTTATTTTCTGAAACTCAGGCACTAAACACTATTCTAAGATGTGATGAGTTGGCAAGAGGCCTGGGTTCTAGTTTATCCTCATAACTTTTTATTATTTGGGGGACGCTGAGCCTGTCACTTAACCTCTGAAGGTCTTAGCTGCTTCACTGAATCTAATTCAGCAAACACTTATCGTCTGCCCAATGTCAACCAGGCACGTCGCCAATGCATGGCAGCGACCTATGCAGGTTGCCCTCCAGACCTGAGCTGTCCAGTTAGAGTGCTCAAGAGGGTCACTGGTGAGAATGTGTGAACCGCTGTGAATGAGAAACTGAATTTCAAGTTTTATTTAACTTTCATTAACTTAAATTTAAATTTAAAAACTGATGATCCTTCATCCAGTTATTGGAAAACTTGAAATGTTTGAAACAACTTGAGCAAGTGAATATAGCTTGCAACAGTTAGTTTTATAAAGTCTAAACATAGACCAATTATCTCCAATAAGAATTAAATATAAGGGTTGAGATGTGTTGTAAGAACACCTATTTTGAGAACATACATAAAAATGTGTAAAATACCCATTAACAATTTTTCACATTAATTGTATGTTGAAATGGTGACAGTTTGGATGTACTGGGCTAAATAAAACGTATTTTTACCATCATCTCACTAGTTTCATTTCTACTTTTTAAAAATACAATGACTGGGGCTCACATGGGGCTCATATTATATTTCCGTTGGGCAGTGCAGCTTCAGAACTCCAAAATAAATTATTCCATGGAACATGCCTGCTCCATCTCTGCCTAATTTCCCACGTCCCATGGAACTATCTAGGTTTTTAGGTGTTTTCCTGTAGAAAACCCTGCTGTATTTCCTTCTCAACCCTTTGTACCATGCTTACTTCTGGGTCTTTCCAAAACAATAGCTCTCAGAGAGCACAGCTTGTTGCGATACATTTTTTTGCCCTGCTGCTTCTTCCTATATGTTAAAATTCCATGAGGAAACGAACAGTGTGACTTGCTATTGCACTCTCAGTGCCTGGAATAGCAAGGTGCCACCACACTGAGCAGGTGCTCCCAGTAGGTGGTATAGAAAACAGTGCATATCCATGTTCTTGAAAAGTGTCTAAATTTAAAGCTGGAAGGTACTGGCAAGGTGTTTTCGCTGTTGCTGTTTTTAATATGACAATTCACCTTAAATTAGAAAGACACGTAAATTACTTTAGAAAAATGTTTTCCAGGTTTTAAAGAACCACAGGGCAAAAGTCATTTCATCAGAACCATAAATGATGGTACATAAAACTTAGTTTTTAATATTTTTACTCCAATATTTTGAATTAAAATTGGCATATCTCTGGTAACATGCAACTATTTTCTCCACTCATACAGACAAAAATAGCAAATAAGCAAATTAATTTCTCCCATTGTAAGTACTTCTCAAGATACAAAAGGCTAACACTCAAGTCCTCAATAAATCATACATTAGTAAAGCAATTTGGAAACAGACACATCAGTTCAATCTTTTGTTTTTTTCTCATTATATGCTTTAACTTGTGCAAAAGAGAGAGAGAATGGCTTTCCTGGCACCTCTGATTGTCATTTATGGCTTACATAATACACAACATGAGGATTGCTCTTCACATTTTAATTAGATTCAATCCCCATGCACAACACTATATGGGTTTGCATGTTATTGCTAAAATATAGAAATAATAGAGCAGTATTCTCTGAGAATTTCTTTTGCCATCTTGACTCCCATTACTAAATAGCTTTTGCCTTCATTTGTCTTTTAATTTGATTACTATAATAGCAATATCATCATTTAACACAAATGAGCTCCATTCTCCCTGTGTACGCACATATGTGAGAACTCTCTGGATTCTGATGGAGGGATGCTGAAAGAGCAAACAGATCTTACAGCTATGTCAGGAAGAATATGGTCTGTCTGTCACATTATCCACAAGGCTTCTGCCCAAAGTTAATTACTGATCAGGTACCAAAACTGTGAGTTCCAGAGCTGAGGCCAAGGACAAAACCTGCTTGCACTCCAGTGGGATTCTGCTTTCCTCCCTTAATTCTTTGCCAAAGAAGCTCTACCAAGGAGATTTATACCCCAAGTCCCAACAGTATAGACTCGAAACACAAAAGATCCACTATTGCTGCTTTGGCATTTAGAAAAGATAAAAAGCACTGGACTAATGTATAGGGTGAGTTAGTAGAAACAAGCTAACGTAAACACATTGAATATGACAAAGGAGAGTCACCTCAGGAATACTGAATAAGGACCTTGGAAAATCCCCTCCTCTGTAACAGCAAGGAGAACACTGACAAAATGATCCACATCACCATTTTAGAACTGTAGAAGTTAACCAAAGACTTGCAACCATCTGAGAAATGTTTGTTTGATAACAACAACTGAATCTTGAACAGTGAGCTAAACAGTGTGCTTTGTGACATTTTTACTTTCTCTTCTATCCTTTACTCTCCAGCTCTACAGTAGCCTTGGAAACTAACAGCCTTGCAATCATACTAGACACAAAAATCAGCAGCCTACGAGCCACTAGATAGTGCAGAAAGGGTTTGAAGTTAATCCCCAAAGCCCCATTTCTAGAGCATTGTCCATGTTTAATCTATTTACAAGTTCCATGGGAACACTGGCGTGCAAGGCTCGTCTTTATTTGACAATAAGAACAAGCTCACTGCAAGCAGTCTCTTCTCCAGAACATTTCCTGAAAATAGTTACTGGAAATTGCTTAACATTATGGCTGCCTAAGCAGTGATATGGTTGGGGCAAATGAGGAAGAATCTTTTTTTTTTTATTATTATACTTTAAGTTCTAGGGTACATGTGCACAATGTGCATTGTTTGTTACATAGGTATACATGTGCCATGTTGGTTTGTTGGTTTAGGTATTTCTCCTAAAGCTATCCCTCCCCCTGCCCCCATCTCCCAATAGACCCCGGGGTGTGATGTTCCCCGCCCTGTGTCCAAGTCTTCTCATTGTTCAACTCCCACCTATGAGTGAGAACATGCGGCGATTGGTTTTCCGTCCTTGTGATAGTTTGCTAGCAAGGGAGACATCATGAGCATTCTGAGGAAGAATCTTAAAGGAAAACCTGGTGAGTGAGATGTACATAGACTTTGAGAAACTCTGACATATTCCTGGGAAGGAGGAAGGCCATGTGCGTGTGCAGAACAGTGGGCAGACTTGGGAAAGACCTGAGAATGCCCTAATATCTCACCTCTGGAGGACCTTGAGAGCCTGCAAAACAGAAAGTAAAAGCTTTCAAAGAGTGGTGACCTTCCTCCTGGAGTGCTGAAGCCGTGCCCCAATATGCACACAGAGTCCCATGGCAAAGGCTGGGATCGTTATTGGCTCAAAACATTTTAGGAAAATCTGAAGCCAATTATTGGCTGACACTAATCTAACTAAGCGAAGACTTCAGTGGCTGTAAATGACAAAGGATACGGACTTTAAAGAATTAGTCCAGGAAAGTTACTAAACAAACAACAACAAGAACAAACCCTGGGGTGGGGGGTTCCAATTTCCAGATTGGCAACATTATATTATTTTAAATACCAAGTTTTCAACACAAATTTATAAGGCACACAAAGAAACAGGAAACTATGGCCCATACACATTTTTCAAAAAGCAATCATTAGAAACCTTCCCTGAGGAAGCCCAGATGTTGGACTTACTAGACAAAAATTTTAAGTCAGCTTATAAGTATGAGCAAATAACTGAATAAAAACATGTCCAAAAAAAACTAAAGAAGACTGGGCATGGTGACTCATGCCTGTAATCCCAGCATTTTGGGATGCCAAGGCAAGAGGATCACTTGAGCCCAGGAGTTCAAGACCAGCCTGGGCGGCATGGCAAAACCTCATCTCTACTAAAAAATACAAAAATTAACTGAACATGATGACACACACCTGTATGCCCAGCTACTCAGGAGGCTGAGGTGGGAGGATCGCTTGAGCCCGGGAGGTCTAGGCTGAAGTGAGCTGTCATCATCACTGCACTCCAGCCTGGGTGACAGAGTGAGACCCTGTCTCAAAACAAATAAACAACAACAACAACAAAACTAAAGAAAATTATGAGAAATAAAAAAAAAAAAAACATGAACCAAGTAGATATTCTGAAGCTGGGAAGTACAATAACTTTAATGAAAAATGTATTAAACTGCTCAATAGTGGATTTCAGCTGACAGAAGAAAGAATCAGCAAACTTGAAGATAGTTCAATTAGACTATCCGGTCTGAAGAGCAAGAACAGAGAGAAAAAACAATAATAAAAAAATGAGTGGGGTCTCACAAACCTGTGCAGCATCACAAAGCTTACCAACATATGCATAATGGGAGTTCCAGAATAATAAAAGAATAAGAAATGGGCAGGAAAAAATAATTTGAAGAAATAATGTCTAAAAACTTCCCATATTTGACGAAAAATATTAATACACACATCCAGGAAGCAAACAAATTTCAATAGAATAAATTTAAAAACATCCACACATGAACACATCATTTCAACCATCCAACTCTTGAAAGACAAAGACAAAAACAGACTTTTGAAAGCAGCACAAAAGAAATGACTCATCAAATATAAAAGATTCTCAATAAGATTAACAGGGTTTATCATCAGAAGCTATGGACGCCAGAGAGTGGTGAAAGGAAAGTAATTTTGACCAAGAATTTTGTATCCAATAAAACTGTCTTCCAAAAATGAAGGAGAAACCTGCTCTACAAGAAATAATAAAGGGAATCCTTCAAGCTAAAATTAAAGGACACTATACAGTAACCCAAAACCATATTAGGAATAAAGACCACCAGCATCAATAGCGGTAACTCATAGGTAAATATAAAAGACAATATAAATCTATTTTTATTTATAACTTTTCTTTTCTCCTATATGATTTTAAAGACAATTGCCTAAAGCAATAATTACAAAACTATGTTGATGTGTTTACATAGTGTAATGATATCATTTGCATACAATTGAAATTAAATTATTAACCTGAACTAGATTGCTATAAATTGAGAAATAAATTGTCATCCCCAGGAAACCACTAAGAAAATAACTCAAAAATGTAATAAACATGACAAAAGAATTAATAGTACAAAATATCTACTTAACATTAAAAAAGCTAGTAATGGAGGAATCAAGGAACAAAACAGACATCACATATATGGAAAAAAAAAAAACCAGCAAAATGTCAATGAATCTGGTTCCCTGAAAATATTCTATGTTGAAATGCTAACCCTCAGTATGTCAGTATTAGGAGATATGGCTTTAAAAAAAAGATTACATTAAAATGAGGCAATTAGGATAGGCTCTCATAACCCAATCTAATTGGTATCTTTATAAAAAGAAAAAAATTGAAAACACAAAGGAGACATCAGGATGTGTATGCAGAAAGAAAGACCATGTGAGGACACAGAGAAGATGGTCATCTGCAAGTCAAGAAGATTGGCCTCAGAAGAAACCAAATCTACCCACATCTTTGCCTTGAATTTCTAGCAACCAGAACTCTAGGAAGATAAATTTGTGTTGTTTAAGCCATCCAGTCTGTGACGTTTTCTTATGGTAGCCCTAGAAAACTAATTCAAGAAGGCATTAATTCTATCTTATTAGTCATTGCACTAAATGAAAATGGATTAAATACTAGTCGAAAGGCAGAGATAGGCAAAATTAATTTTTAAAAAGTGATCTAACTATATCCTATCTTCAAGAGACACGCATTAGATTAAAAAAACCAAAGATGTGGAAATTAAAATGATAGAAAAGTATATACCATGTAAACACTAACCAAAAAGAGGTGGAGTGTGTGTTTCATCCAAAATAGCCTTAAAAATTGATACTACAGGAAGAGAAAACTTATGATAAAGGGGTCAATACATCAAGAAAAAGTAATAATTATAAACATACATGCACCTCAGAGCCTCAAAATACATTAAGTAAAAATTAATAGATTTCAAAGAACAAATAAACATTCAAAAATAATTTTAAGACTTCAATAACAGATAGAAGAACTAGACAGAAGGTCAACAATGAAATACTAGATTTTAAAAACTCTACAGCCCAACTAAACCTAAAAGACTTCCATACAAGAGTCTACTGAATAACAGCACAATACACACTTTTTTCAAGTGCATGTGTAATATGTTCAGTCATAAAAAAAAGTCTTGATAATTTTAAAATGTTTGAAATCATGCAAAGTATACTCTCCAAACACAATTGAATGAAATTAGAAATAAATAGCAGAAGGAAATTTAGGGAATTCACAAGTATGCGAAAGTTAAACTACATATTTCTAAATAACCAGCTGGTCAAAGAGGAAATCATAAGTGAAATTATAAAATGCTTTTAGAAGAATGAAAATTAAGACATCAAAATTTATAGGCTGCAGCCAAAGTTTAGAAGAAAATTTATAGCAATAAATACTTACATTAAAAGAGATTAAAAATCTCATGTAAACATTAAAACCTTTCACTCTAGTAAAATAATAGGAAACTTAAAAATGGAAATAGTAACAGTTACAGCAGAAGTAAATGACTGTACAGAAAAAAATATAAAAAATCAATAAAAGCAAAAATTGGTACTTTGAAAAGAGCAACAAAATTAGCAACCCTTTAGCTAGTCTAACAAAGAAAACAGAGATAAGAATCAAATAATTAAAACCAAGGATAAAAAAATTAAAAAGTCATTACTACCAACTTTACAGAAATACAAGAGATTATAAGAGAATATTATGGACTGCTGTATGCCAAACATATCAGGCAACTAAATAGAACTGACAAATTACTAGAAAGATATAAACTACCAAACATCACTAAAGAAATTGAAAATTTGAATAGATCTATAACAAGTAAAGAGATTGAATTAGAAATTCTAATACTTCCCTTGAAGCATGTACATTAACTTCTTCCCTTGAAATTTTGCACTTGAAAAGTGCAAGCCCAGATATCTTCACTGGTGAATCCTACCAAATATTTAAAGAAGAATTAATACCAATCCTTTACAAAAATCTTCTGAAAAATAATAAGAAAGAAAACATCCCAACTATTCTCTAAGGCCAATATTACCCTAATAATAAAATCAGACAAAGATATGACAAGAAAAGAGAATCACACTCTAGTATCCATTATAAACATAGACACAAAAGTCCTCAATAGCATACTTATAAATGCAATTCAGCACCACATTAAAGGGATTATGCACCATGAAAAAAATGAAATATATGCCAGGAATGCAAGGTTAGTTCAACATATAAATATCAAAGTAATATATTACAGAATAAAAGACGAAAAAAGCACACAAGCAGAAAAAGCAATGGACAGTTTCTCCCATGACAAAACATTTAACAAAGAGGAACAGAAGAAAACTTCCACAACCTGATAAAGGACAACTACAAAAAAAGACAGATGACATTGTACTTAATTGTGAACAAATTAAAGATTTATCACTTAGATGAAAAATAAGACAAAGATGCCTACTCTTGCCACATTTAATCCACATTGTCCTGGAGGTGTTAGCCAGCAAAATTAGGCAGGAAGATTTAAAACGGCCTCCAGATTGGAAAGAAAGAGGTAAAATGATCATGAGAACTAATAAATGAGACCAGCTAGTTTGTAAGTCACAAGATCAATATACAAATATGAATTGTCTTTATATACACTAACAGTGAACAATCTGAAAGTGAAATTAAGAAAACTGCAGTTGTCCCTTGGTATCTGCAGGAGATTGGTTCCAGGACTGCCAGTGAATATTAAAATCCACACAAATTCAAGTCCTGCAGTGGTCTTGCAGAACCCATGGATATAAAAAAATAGGCCCTTCATATACATGAGTTTCACATCACATGAATACTGTATTTTCAATGTGTTTGGTTGTGGAGGCAAAAACCTGTCAATATAGAGAAAAACCTGTCAATGCCAACTGTATTTGTTGAAAAAAAATCTGAGTACAAGTGGACCCATGCTGTTCAAACCCATGTTGTTTAAGGATCAATGGTATTCCACTTCAAACACCGTCAAAACAATAAAATACCTAGAAGTAAATTTAACTAAGTGCAAGACTTTATACACTAAAAGCTATAAAACATTATTGAAAAATATCATAAAATATCTAAATAAATAGAAATACATACCATGTTTATGAATCAAATGACAATATAGTTAAGAATGCAAATCTCCCCTACTTGATCTACAAATTCAACACAGTGCTTATCAAAATCCCAGCTGGTTTTTTTTGGTACAAATTGACAAACTGATCCTGAAATTCACATGGAAATGCAAGACAACCACGATAGCCAAAACAATCTTGAAAACAAAGTTGGAGCGCTCACATTTCTCAAATTCATAATGTAATACAGAGGTATAGTAATTAAGATAGTTGAGGTATTGGCATAAGGATAGACATATAAATCAATGGAAAAGAATTCAGCCCAAAGATAAACACTTATATTTGTAATTAATTGATTATCAACAAGGGTGCCAAGAATATTCAATGTGGAACAAAATTTTTTCAATAAATGATGCTATGATAACCATATGTCCACATTCTAGATAATAAAGTTGGATCTCTGTATGATATTAAAAAATTTAACTCAAGTCAAACACATAAGTGTAAGACATAAATTATGAAACTCTTTGAAGAAAACTTATAAGCTTAAATCTTCATGAACTTGGATTAGGCAATGGTTTCTTAGATATAACACCAAAGCATAGGCAACAAAAGAAAGGATCAGTTAGATTTCATCAAAATTAAATACTTTTGTGTATCAAATAACTTTATGAAGAAAGTGAAAATATGAATCAGACAATGGGAGAACATATCTGTACATGAGACCTAACCCTGATAAGTTTCTTTCACGGAGAATACGTAAAGAACTTTATGACTCAACAATAAAAATACAAATAACCCAATTTAAAATGGCCAAAAGATATGAACAGACATTTCTCCAAAGAAGATATGCAACTAGCCTATTAAGTACGTGAAGAGATGCTCATCAGTATTCATTAGGGAAATGCAAATCAAATCACAATGTATTACCACTTGGCACCCCCTATGATGACTAACATCAAAAGATGGAGAATAAAAAGTGTTGTCAGGGATGTACAAAAATCAGAACTCTCTGTCATTCCTGGTGGGGATGTAAAATGGTTCAGCAACTGTGGAAAAGAGTTTGACAGTTCCTCAAAAACTTAAACATGGGTACCACATAACCCAGCAATTCCACTCTTAGACACCCAAGAGAATCAAAAATATATGTTCACAGAATGGATATTCAGAGCAGCATTATTCACAATAGCCAGAAGTTAAAAATAACCCAAATATCTGATAAATGAACAAATAAAATACTGTCTATTCATACAATAAAATGGGATCAATTTTAAAAATAAAGCATTTATCCATGCAACAACATGGATGAAACTTTTTCAAAGTTTACATCATGATAAGTGAGAAAATCCTTACATATGGTCACACATTGTATAATTCCATTTATATGAAATGTCCAAAATAGACAAATTCGCACAGACAGAAAGTAGGTCAGTGGTGGCCAGAGGCAGGGTAGAGGGGAGAATGGTAAGTGATTACTAATGGGCCCAGGATTTCTTTCTAGGGTGATGAAAATGTTCTGGAATTAGATAGTGGTGATGGTTGCATAAGGCTGTGAATGTACTCACAGCTCCTGAATTGTTCACCCAGAAAACAAACAAACAAACAAGAATCCCACATAGCTAAATATGGTAAGTGTGGTAGATGTAATATTTAGTTTTTGAGACGAATTTTGTAGGATGGATATGATTTTGAGCAGAGTATAGTATCAACAAAGACCTAGAGCAGAAAGTACCAGTTGATTTGAAACTTAGAGAGGGTCTAGTTTGACTACATTGTCAAGCCGTTTGAAAAGACAAGGCTGCAAGCTAGAATGAAATCAGATGTCAGATGACCCTGGATGTCCCATGGAAGTTCTCACACGGGTTAGGGAGGCAGTGCTGAGGGCTTTGAAGGCTGACTGCCTTAGGATAACCTTGCAGGTCAGTTTGAATCCTCACTCCCAGGAATGCTAGAATCACAGAATTTTATAGCCAAAGAAGCCTGCGATACTATCTAGTTCAGTAATTTAAAAGCAGTGGGGCCCATTTTTCAAAAGCAATTTTAGCAGTACGTAGGGCAGATAAAAAGAAGCAGTCCTGGGATCCAGATACCTCCACCCCTTCATTTCAGCTCCCCTCCAGACACCTATGAGGGAAACAGCAGCAGCAGCAGCAGTAGCACAGATAACCCTTTGTTTTAGGGATGAAGACACTGAGAGTCTGAAGATTAACTTGCCTTCACAAGAAAATGGAATTAGTGTTTGTCAAATGTGTTCTAGGTGTAGGGGGAAATAACAAAGTCAGGGATGAGGGAGGGCATGGTGTATGATCAGGGATGTTCAGGAAAAGAATCGTGCCATGTAGTAGGAGCCAAGACAATCGCCTTTCTGTGATGAGGTCGTTTAGGCCCGGAATGAGTTTAAATTAGGCAGTGATGTCACTCCTTACATGAAGGAGCATGCCTTGACCACATCAGCATCTTCCGCAAAGGTCTGCACATGACGAATGAGTCAATGTTCTCCTTGGCTCTGTCCCAGGGCAGCCCCTGTGGCGGCATCTTCTATCTACCCATCAGGATGGGTGAGGAGGGTCCCACTGAAGGAAGCTGGATCACTCTTCTCCACTTCCACCATGCACAGAGTACACAGGGAAACCCTGGGGAGGGATTCCTGAAAACTCGTCTCTCCTCTGAGCTCAGGAAGGAGGGCAGGAAGGTTTCCCTTGCAGGCGAAACAGAAAACAGGACTCATTTGACGCTCTTATTTCTCAGTGGCCCAGTAACAATACACAAAGTCCATATCTTGGCCCTCGACTTTCATCTTTTCGGTCAACCACAGATGCCGAAATGAACCAATCCATTCTATGAAAATAGCAGACTGACATTTCCAAGGGATCCCCACCAGTCCGGAACTCCACTCACCACTCCAACAATTGTTGCACACTTAGGTGGTGAGGCCCTCTGAACTTAGTCATGGTCTTAGTTGAAAAGGGGGAAAAGTATATTAACTTATCTGAGAGACAAAGAATTGTGAGAAAGAGACTTCTCATCTGGAAGTGAGAGAAACCTTTTGTCAAATGCTTCCCCGTTTTCAATCCCAGTGAAGACACACACAATGGGGAATATTCAAGTCGCCCAAGAGGAGGAAATCTATTTATTTGCCCTGTATTGTTTCTCGTATTAGATCATGATTCAAAGGAAGTGCTGTTGTAACTGTTTGAATTCTAATCATTATAAGACACAGGTTATGGCTGCAGGTGCTGATTGTGAATACAAACAATAATGATACTATGCTGTATTTTAAAATATATAATCATAGCATTATCCAGTAAAACCACGATCGCACTACTGCCTGTCTAATGGGAAACAACCAGCAGCTTAAATGTGGGGACATTTTGGGATTATAGGGCTAATCTTTATTTAATAAACTCAAATAAAAACAGTCCTAGCAAATAACTGCTTGTCATGGTAGAGTTTCCCGGCTCTTTCTTCATTAGACGTTAGAGCTATTAAAGGACTTCCATAAACAGTGAGGTTTTTTCTTTTTCTTTTTTTTTCCCAAATATGCTCTTCTATTATTAAAGTTTATCTGAATAAAGAATTTTTTGGGGAAATCTATGCCAAAGTATCTTTCCTGAGGATGCAGCACATGGAAAGGTGTAAAACAATTGTTTTGCTAAGGGGAAAAATACTCCTCACATTCACAGCCATGCACTTTGTTCTCATTATCATAAAACGCAATCATTGTCCATAAACTTTGAAAGAAGACATGGAGAGAATGTTTCCATCGTTAGGGAAAAATTACTCATCTTCTTCTCCAAGAAGCGGCCAGGCCTGGCAGAGGGGTGTGCGTGCTCAGAGGATGCTGTTGTTTGATCAAAGGCCAGCAGTCATGATCCAGGACCTACTCTGACAGGAGGGGTCAGAGGTGTCCCTCAGAAGGAAGCTGGTTCCGGTTTTACCCAGGCATCCCTCCGACCATCACCCGTTTGGACTCTTTCACGTTTAACCTCTGCTTCCTTAGTTGCCTTGTTTGTGACACTGTTTTTATTCCATTTGACAACAGCTGCAGAGAATTCCTGCTTAAATTCCGTGCTCTACTTTTCATGTTCTTCTCACCTCCTTCTGCCAAAAAACTGCATCCCCTTGTGTTTGTGGAGGGCGGAATTAACCAACCTAAAAGAGTCTTCTGGGGTAGAGAGCCCAACGCATCTCCTCTGTAGCACCCTCAGCAGGAGATGGGGGTGAATCAAAGCGTGTTTCACATTTTCAAGGAAAATGCCTACTTGAATCAGAGTTTTTTGATGACTTTAACTTTGCTCTTTGAGCCTCCAGTGGAATCGTAATTCCCTTTATGTGGAGGAAAGTGCATTGGCTCTGTTAACCAAAATACTCCAAAGCTGCCGGGTGAAAGGCAGAGGACAGCTTGGCAGTCAGACGCTTATGTAAACGACTGAGTTTCATGGCAGCCTGCACTGGACACCCATGGCTCCGTGCCAAGGAGCAAAACGGCTCCATCTAGAAACTTGTTATGATGTTAAACCAAAACATCCTGACCCGTTAGTCCTCAAGGCATTTTTTGTTGTCTTTTCTTAGCTTAGTGAATTGTGTCTCCAAGTGTGGGACAGTGCTGAATGAAATCTAGTTAAATTAAAAGAAATAAATAAAACTGGAGCTGATAAGTTCAAGCTTGTAGCATACCTTGTGACTTCCATATAATCTAATAATTGCATTAGTTAACCTTTTTTTAAATCACTTTGATGAATATTACAATAACTTAAAAGATTTAGAGGCCAACCGGTTACCATTTTTAAAAGATGAAAGAAAAAAATCATCTCCATCATTTGCCATTTAGACAAAGATGAATGCTATTTTTTAAACAAAAATAAATACTTAAAAAATTAGATATCACTGGATTCATCACTAACATCTGGAAAATGCCTTCTCCTCTGTATATAGCAAGTGAGAAGAAATTCTTGTTACTCTGTGTGTTTTAAATTCTCTGTTCTTACCATGTACAGGAATTTAGTTACCAGACCTGGAGGATGGTCTCTAAATTTGCATATTCCAAAGCCTTATCTAGTCAAGACCAATTGCTTGACTCGCTGTGTTATTTGGTTCAAAGCGTTGCTGTCACTATTATTGCTTATGGCCATGTCTAGAAGGCAAAGGAAAATGGAGCAGTATCCTGCAGATGATTGAGGTCAACCTAATGCCCTATGCTCTCCAAAAGACAGGGCTGAGAAAGATTATTTGGAGGCAGTGAATAAATTGCCTCAGTTCCCTGCTTTATAAGGGCAAAAGTGGCCTTTCTGGACATGACAGCTCTCGAGGAAAACTCAGTGGTAGGTATAAACTATTTTCACTCTATTTTTTTCCTTCCTTGACCTTTACATCAAGCATAGCACAGGGAACATAGCGGAAAGAGTATTGCTCTTGGCTCTAGGGAACCTGGACTTGCATCTTGTCTCTGTAACCTACTAGCTGGGAGACTTTGGGAAAATTATTTAACCGTATAAGCCTTAATTCTGGGTTCCTCAAATGTAGCAAGTGTAACTTCAAAACCTTGGCGTGTGAATTAAATGATATTTACTTGTAATTTGAATAAATCATTAGGGCAATGCAAGGAAATCATGGATCTACAAATAAAAGTGTGTGCCCTCTCACTCTATATACTCTTATACGTACCGCCTTCAAAACAAAAATAAGAGCCAAGGCAGACAAACAAAAACAAGAACCCACAGTGACGTCTCTGAGATAGTTCAACATGGTGATATTAATAGTAAGCCTTCACAATTTACTCAGAGACCTTCTCTCTTTGTTGGGTTCTTTCAACAAAACCTAAATTCCTGCTTATCTGTGCTGCCCGGTATATCCTAGTGATCCATGGGAGCCACCGTGGATTTTGATGCTGGCCGTTCCATCCGTGGTTCACTTCGGCATTATTTAAAACAAATTTCCAGTGTAATGAAGCCTCTCCCTTTTGTAAACATAAATTATATTTCATAAGCCTGGGAACATGTAAGTTTGCCAAATCTGAAGCAAGACAGCCTTGATGACTTCAGTCCGTTCTCAGCCCTTGATTACAATTCGATTTCCTTTGGCATCAAAAGACAAACTATTTTAGTGAACAATGTTCTTCCTTTAGCAAGAGTGAGCTCCAGTTACTTGGCAAAGGACCCGATCATTTGCCAGACAATATGTCCAGCGTCTTAGCAATAGCTGAAACACTGAATTTGATTTAAGAGTAACCCAAAGTGAAGAATACAAAAGAAAGTATACAGCTCCCTGCAGGGCAGATGTTAGAAGATTGGTTGGTTAACTGTCATTTCCCCATTGCTGTCTCAGGTGTGATTTTGTGATGAGGTTGCATTTGGGAGTGGGAGCTGTGACTCTCATCTGCCCCTCGACTGGGCATCTCAGTTAGTATGTGTCTAAGTATTCTATTTTATTCAAAATGCTTTTTCTTTCCTCTGATGCTTTCTCAGAATCACTTGATGTTAAAAACCTCCTTCGTGCTTCCATCTCCCCAACTAGCATTGTTCTTTTAAGAAGCACCTTCAGCTCTTCTGTGTACACTTCAGACTCTGCCAAGTTGCTCTCACAAGAACTTTCAGCTTCTCTCTGACACGTGGACATCTTTTCTTGGGAGTTCATTTGCGGTTTCAGTTTGGTCATATTATCTTACTTCATTACTTGGAGAGTATTGTTAACATTACTGGTAGCTGTATATTAGCAAATTGGTGCACCTCCTGTTCTTCCAGGAGGAATTTTCCTTGTGTGTAAGGAGGAGTGAGGAGTGTTACTGCTCTCTCACTAGGTGCAGAAAGCAGCCCTGGGACTCAGAGACTCCGCCTACTCCTGCTAACACTTTGCATTTCTTGGGCTTCAGAAAAAACACTGACCACGTAGCCCTGTCTCTGGTACTTTCCACAATGGACCAGTTCTATTCCAAAAAAGAGAACAGTGGTAACAACATGGAATTGTGAAACAGGCTGCTCTGTAGCAAGACAGAAATGTGTGTGCATCTCTCTGCCTACGGGGAGTCAATGATGCCTCTTACCGAGAAAACTATCTTCAGGCTCTGGAACCTAAGCGTTCTGAGATCTGTAACCAACCAGAGGTCTATGCGGACCCTTGGTTACCCAGAATTCTCCAACCACATCTGAGCTATAGCAATCTGTGTCCCAGATTCCTTCTATGGTGCCATTAAAATGTGTCTTTTCTTTTCCCTATGCTCACAGTGTTGCTCTTGGCTTGTCCATGAACTAATCTGATACTTGTATCAAGTTTAAGATATTAGTAGCAGCTAATGTATTAATGGTTCCTGTCTCATGAACCGTATTTGCATTTTAATAGCAGTCTATTAGCCTACTACAGATGATGAGTTTAACCCCAAAAATGTTGCCTTAATTTGGTAATAATTTTAGGCATCAAGACAGGACCTAAGGAGAAAAAAACATATTTCGAGGTTAAATGGCATTTAATTAATTATGTTGTACAGGCATATATCAAAGTTGGTTTAATTATTTGTTATCTAGCTATAGCATACTAATAACATTCTGTGAATTAAATGTCAGAAATGCCAGAATTGTATGTATTTTAGTGTCCTGTTAAAAAAAATCAGATCATTACTTCTTTTCATGGTTAAAACTTTTACCACATCAATATCATCACTATCAATTTAATAAGAGCTTGGTCAAAGTGGATTTTGTAATTTTTTTGTTTTTTCATATTATAGTAGAGGATTGATTTCAACAGATACTATAAATTGGATGGGTAGAGGGAAGAGCTATTTATTAATACTTGATCATCTTTGTTCTCATTCTGACACAGCTGAGTAGGTCACCTGACATTTCTGAACATCTCTTAAGTGGGGGTAATTTAACAAGAGTAGAAGATTTCATTTCTGACCTCTAGTTGTTTCTAATCTAGCAAAGACCTTAAGCAGCTATGAGGCAAAGAACTTAGGTGTTACGAAAAGCATGGTTCCATGAATGAAATAGACATGCTTTCTAAGAAATGTAGGTTTGATTTAATTATTTGGGGAATTAGAATTATTTCCCCAAATATTATTATTGGGGGAATTAGAAATTATTTGGGGAATTAGAAACGATCTCTGTAAAAGAGTATTCTTTTCCAACAATTCTGCATATTCATTATAGAAAATTTGAAAAATGCTGAGTAGTCTATGAAACAACATGTGAGTCAGTCAAAATCCCACTCTATAATGATACGATTAATTCATTCTGTCCAAAAAGCCAATTTACTGAGTACTTGCATCTGTAAAGTACAAGATGCATGTGTACTGTGCGTGTGAGAGAGCACTAAATATTACAGAATTGAGATGGTGTCATAGGATGCTACCACGCTTTTTTCAGAGTATTCATGTATGAAATTTTCTCCTATACCACACAACTTTTTTCCAAAAACATATGTCTCATATTTTTGTCCAAAGTGTCCATTGGCATTATTAAAGAGGCTAAAGGGAGAAAACTAAAAGAGCCAATCACATAAATGCTGGAAAACACCAGGTATAGTTAAAGCCACCCTTCTTTAAAAAAGAAATATACTAAAACACACACACAAATTATATTAAAGTAGAAAGCGGGGGTGAACTCTAATGGGATCTATAAAAAAGTACCAGGCAGACAGCATATTGGAACATCATCTAAGGACTCAGAAGAGGACAATATCCGTGAACGTTATTAAACAGTTCACATAAGAAATGTTTTCAAGTTTTTGAAATTCTTTATAACAATAATATTGTTTACAGCTGTTATTTCTGAACTTTTTTTTTTTTTTTTGTTAGCGAAAGAATCTGATTTATTTAAATGAGAGACCCAGGGCCAGGGTGTAATGGTGATATGGTTTGGCTCTGTGTCCCCACCCAAATCTCATCCATAACTATAATCTCCATAATCCCCACATGTCAAGGGTGGGACCAGGTGGAGGTAACTGGGTCATGGGGGCGGTTTCCCCAATGCATTTCTCATGATAGTGAGTGAGTTCTCACGAGACCTGAAGATTTTATAAGCGTCTGGCATTTCCCCTGCTTGCACTCACTCCATCCTGCCATCCTGTGAAGAAGATAACTGCTTCTCCTTTGCATTCTGCCATGATTATAAGTTTCCTGAGGCCTCCCCAAAAATGTGGAACTGTGAGCCAATTAAGCCTCTTTTCTGTATAAATTACCCAGTCTCAGGCAATTCTTTACAGCAGTGTGAGAATGGACTAACACAAGTGGCATGTGCTTGTAGTCACAGCTACTCAGGAGGCCAAGGTGGGAGGATCACTTGAGCCCAGGAGTTCGAGACCAGCCTGGGCAACATAGTGAGACCCCCCATCTCCAAAGTAATAATAATAATTAAAATAAAAAGAACAGATCTTAAAAAAATAAGTGAAAGACTCCAATACAGAAAATTCAATAAAGGGCAGGGTTGGAGCTGTTGACTCTGGGAGGGCAACAAAACCTCAGCTCTGGTTTCCAGTCAGTAGCTGTAATAAATAGTGAGCTCAGCCTTACACCTTCATTTTCCAGCAACTTAGAAATCGCCAACCACCCTACTCCTTCCCACTCTGAGTTATAGATCACCAATTTCGTGTTCTCGGCTCTTATGCAGGTAATATGCATATCTGGGGACCCCCAAATTCAGAATTTCACCATAACATTTGGAAGCACCCCTCCAAGACTCCCTTGGAAATCATGAGGGTGAAGGAGTGGACTCTGCTGATGAGGCACAAGCCCATTGGGGTTTGCTGCCAGGCTGCGGACCCTGAATGTAGCAGGAAAGTGGAGCAACCAATACAAGCAAGGTCATCTTGTGCATTCGGCTTAAGCAGGGCA
This sequence comes from Mandrillus leucophaeus, assembly GCF_000951045.1. Lineage (NCBI taxonomy): Eukaryota > Metazoa > Chordata > Mammalia > Primates > Cercopithecidae > Mandrillus > Mandrillus leucophaeus. Next base: position 453,174 of record NW_012109286.1, read on the forward strand.
CTTTACCTGGTTTAGATATGTAATCTATGTAATTGATCCATTATTGTCCCTGTTTCACCAATATAAACACTGAGGTTTGGTGAGGTTAAATACCGTCAGTCAGCATTGGAGGGAGTATTAGAACCCAGTACTGTCTCATTACAAGCTGCAGTTCATCTCACTAGTACCTCATATATGAGTTCTTGCAATGTCACTTGGGGCAATTCTCTGCATTTTATCCATTTCCATTGGTTAATTTCTTTTGCAAATGAAAAAATTCACAATACAAAAATTAGATTTCAAAACAAATCTAAAACTTATGTGTGGGAAAAATCCTGACCGTGTGGCCTCGGGATTGTAGGACAGGAGTGATTTATTTTGTATTCGTGTGTGTGTGTGTGTGTGTGTGTGTTTACAAAACAGCTAATAATAATGTAAAAAATAAACAAATAAATGAGGTTTTGTTAAGGATATATAGGTTTGTTAACTTTGTTTCTCCGTGCTTATAAACACACCACACACACACACACACACACACACACACACACACAGACATCACTAAATTCAACACATAAATGTTGAAAATTAACAGTTCATTTTTTCTCTTCTTTATTTCTCAAATTTTCTATAATGAATAAATACTACTTATATAAATGAGGATTAAGATGAATATTATTTTTAAATAAAAAATGAGAACTCATTGTTTTCTCCCATTTCCTACATAGAATAGGCCAGAATTGAGCATAGTCGAACCAGAAAATATTCCTAGCCAGTACTGGCAGGATTTCTCTCACTCAGAACTGGAATTAAACTGCATTAAAACAACAACAAAAATTGCCAGTTTAAAACACTTTCCATACTGCAGGCACTATTCCTGGGCTTCATGAGGGTGATCTCCTTTAATAACCCAACAATCCTGCATGGCAGATACAACTATCTATTTTCATTTCATGGATGAGGAAACTGAGGCCTAGAAATTTGGCGTCTTTACCAAGGTAACACAGTTAGTGGATGACGGAGGCTGTATCTGAACCCAGCTTGACTGACCTATAGACCTTCTCTCTGACCATAAAGCTATACTTCCTTCAAGGGACAGTAAGGGCGGCACCTAGATGATAAATGCTCCAAGGGGACCTGAATCCACTGCCTGTTCCTCTCTGGGAATGTGACATTTCAACAGTTTGAACTCCTGTGCCCCAGGGTCCACACAGATGTCGAGGCTCTTTGCAAAACCATAGTTCCTCTATGAGAAGGATACTCTTGATGCAAGTAAACACAGCTCCAGCACATTTGGCACCAGTTTGTTTCGACAGTTCATTTCCTCCCAGGGTAGAAACCAGCTCAATAAGAAAAAGCAAAGCAAAGCAAACAATGTGTACATGCATTATCTTAATTTAAAAAATTATATGTGTATAATATATTAAAATTAGGTAACATATAATTTCTTAAAATTAAAGATCTGAAATTTGACTCAGGGACGGAATCACGGGTTGAATGACTAGCATCACTTCCGTTAACATCTTGATAATGATTTAGAAAAGGAAAAGGGAACAACAATGGTGTCACAATGTTCTTTTCCACGGGAAAGAAAGATTCAATACCAAACACTTATTCACAATGAATGTGAGAACCTATTTTTTTTAAATAAATCTTCCATGGTGGGAAACATTCATAGTATTAACCAATGATAAATGAATAGAAACTGAAAGGTTTGTGGGCACTCGAGCCTTGGACATGAGCACATTCCCTCACGTGCTTCTCCCCAACAGGCAGGCTCAGATTCTGGATTTGTCTGCAGCAGGATTGGTGGCTCCGATTCAACAGTCATTCATTTATTCAACAAATATGCAGACCACATTCTGCATGCCAGGAATTACACAGAACACACTGTGAACAAGTGAAAGTTTCAGCTCTTGAGGAGTTTAAGTTCTAGTAAGTGAAGCCAACACAAACAAATAAGAATATAAGATAAATGCACGTAGGAATAAACGCTGTAGTTTAAGGAGAGAAAGAAGGTAGAACAGTTGAGGGGTAGAACACATTATTTAAGAAGGGATGTTTGGGGAAGATCTCCCCACCATCTTTTGAGGTGACTTTTGAACAGAACAATTTCAGGAAGTGAGGTGTATAAAGCTCTGGGGAAGCTAAGTCCAGGACGAGGAAGTGATGGTTCAAATGCTCTGAAGCAGAACAATGTGATGCAGTAAAGAAATGGGAAGAAGGTCATGATTGCTATAAGATCCTAACCCAGTGCTTCTCAAATGGGGTCTGATTTTCCCGCCTTGGGTACATTTGGCAATGTAGGGAGACACTTGCGATTCTCACACGGTGGGCGTGGGTGGTGAATTCTACAGCATCTAGCGGGTAGATGTCAGGGTTGCTGCTGAACATCCACCAGTGCATAGGACACTCCACAGTCAAGAATGATCAGCCCCATGTCACTAGCGCCTGCAGTTGAGAAACTCTGTTTGAAGCTCTCCTTTCCAGTCTTTCACAGACAGCTCTGTCTGGTCCTGTGATGATGAAGCCCCATGATTAAGGAGACAATTTAGACAAGGGACCAAATACAGGCTCTTGCCCCAGGTTGTATGCATCCTATCACGAGCAAGAGAGGTCACCGAACTGACCATATGTTCGCTAAGTAAATAGGAAGGCATGACATTGAAACAACAGACAATAAAAAGTTTAATATGTAATCATTTTTACCTTTATGAAGTCTTTAGTCAGTCCCTTAGGGAATATAAAGAACATCCAGTATAAATTCCTTGTCTATTTGGAACCCCCTCTACATTGCCTCCCCTAATTTTGCTGTACGGCATCATTCTGCTTCATATACCATGACACAACCTCCTCATTTCCAATTTGAATCCTAAAAATTCAGCACCAAATAGTGCAATTACCACTTACAGAGTTGAATACAAACCAAGGAGAGAAACACAGCAAGGGGAAGGTAAGGAAGAAAAGAGATAGGAAATGAGATGGGCCGGGGGAGGAGGGTGCAGAGGAAGACATGTAGGAGAGTAGGGCTGACCTGGATGACAGGCATTGCTGAGCGCAGCGAGCTCTGAGCTGTCCTGGTGAGATTCTGTTAGGCCAGAACCACCTAAAGGCTGCACAAGTTACTGAGGAGAGAGAAATGGAAAGATTCAAAGGTTAAAAATTCTAGTTTTCATCCTATAGTGTTTTGAATACCTATCAAATGAAATGTGTGAAGTTCTGTGGCAAAAGATGTCTAGGTCTTTGGTGGGATAGTGTATTTTGGGAAACTAGAAAGTCGTATTTTAGGCAAATTATAAAAAAGCCATGCAAGAGTGTGCACTTGTGCCTTGGCATGCGTCCCTTTATTTTCTCTCTATTGAAACCATTTCAGACATGGTAACTGCATGCTCATTTACAATAAGCCAGCTGCATTTTCATTCGGGATTAAAAAGAAATGAGTCAACATTGGATTTCTTTTTCTCAGCCCTGGTCTCACAATTCCCTCCTTCAATCACATACCTCTGATTGCTACCTACTTTTCTCCTCTCTGCTGCCCGTCACATTCCCTTTCTTGTAAGGTTAAAAAGTGGAGACTTCAGGGGAGAAATAATGGAGGGAAGTGACACCACCAGGAACTGAAGCTAGAAGAAAAGGTTCTTGCAGGTTGAAAAGTTGTGCTCCAGAAGTTGCATCCACTTAAATTAAGTAAAATATAGGTTATTAGTACATATAGATGGTCAAATAACTGTGCCTTATACACCTGCATAGATCCTGTGTATGAGATTTTAAAACTGCTTGAAAATGGAATGTATATGATATTTGTGATTACGCCAATGATATGCACCTATAAGGAATTTCCCACTAAATATGTAAGTAATTATTAAACCCTTTACCATGACACTCCGTGACCTGCTAAAAAGAGACCTTCCAGTGATGTGATAGATGACGTCAAACCAGACATTCTTCCCATGTGAAACAGTATTATGTATTTACGGCCGCATCTGTCTAGTTTCACAGCTCATTAACAAGACAGTGCAAGAGGAGATTGCACTCTTAGTGCTTGTTACATTTACTATCTAGGCCTCTACAGTAGACGCAGACATCCCAGCATAAATAGTACACAGCACGGATACCTTCAAACCCCCTCATGCATCTTACATGCTGATAAATGCCTCCTCCCGTCACCAAGTCCATTTACATTGTCTAGAGTTAGGGGGAGCAGAGAGCACACGAATACATCAGATGAAGCGGTTCCTTCAGAATGAGACCAAGAAGTGAAAAATGGGCTCAGCAGAGGCCACTTTATCCCCCGTCAGAGGATGCAGGCTGGTGAATGTGGAATGTGCTAAGATGCGTCTGGCGTAGGGTTTAATGCTGGCCAGGCGTGGGTGGGAAAATAAAGCTGATAATGATCCCGTCTAGATTTTAACGGAGAGATTAATCTTGCTTCTGTTTGGAAACGTGGAGTGTAGTTTTTTTTAGAAGGATCTCCTGGGACATGAACTTAACGTGGCAAGGGTCAGCTACATGTGAATCATCTGCCCTCTGCTTTGGCACACACAAGCGCTTCTGCGTCGCTGGGAATCCCTGAGAAGGTGAAAGGAAATGGCCTGGTGGGTGTAGCTTCAAAGGGCTGGGGTGGACAGTGCACTGCTTTTCTTTTCCCATCAGTGTCTAAATTTGTCTCCATTGTTTCTTTTTTTTTGTTTTTCTCTCTCTCGTACTAAAATGGGACTTTGGCCCAGTGAGGGACAACAATGTGTTGAAGGAGAACTCTGTCCGTGGATGACAGGGTCATCTACATTGTCTGAACTCCATGTGCAACAGAGATTACACCCAGAGAAAACAAAAGAACTACGCAACAGAAATGTCCACGGCCAGTAAACAAGAGAAACTTGACCTCTGTAGCCGGCGTCTTCCTGCGGTGGTTGGAGTTGGCAAAAAATAATTGCTCTACTCCCACCCTACCCCCATCATTAGCCCATCCCACGAGAAAGAGAATCCAGAGAGCCAGGGTTTCCTAAGGCTTAAAGTACTCCTTGGGAGTGGAGTTAAGACTTACAGAAGCTATGTGAGCGGAAATTCAATCAGCACAGTCTCTTTGCACTAAAGGGTACCCAAGTGGCTTCCAAGTATTAACGCAACTTACAGTAGTTCTTCTATTATGTCTGGGAGAAATCTGACTCAACATATAATAGAGTACAGTATAGTCCAATATTTTAATTTAAATGGGATATTAGACCTAACTAAAGCAACGGCGGTACGTAAGTCAGTGACCCAGATGATATATTTATTGCTGTTTCATATAGCAAATAACTTTTCATTCATTCAACAAACATTCTCCTATGCCAGGCTTTTAACTCAGCAGTGGACTAAAATCCTAGTATTAGATCTCTCAGCTCCTTTGCAAATATGAGCATTTATGGCTTTAAAAATCATATATCTCCACCAGGTATGGTGGCTCACACCTGTAATCTCAGCACGTTGGGAAATCAAGGAGGTAGGATTATTTAAGGAAGGCCAGGAGATCGAGACCAGCCTGGGCAACATAGCAAGACTCCCATCTACACGAGAAAAAAAAAAGATTGTTTTAAATAACCAGGCCTGATGGCATGCACCTGGAGTCCTAGCTACTCAGGAGGCTAAGGCTGGGGGATCACTTGAACCTGTGAGTTTGAGACTGCGGTGAGCTAGAATTGTGCCACTGTACTCCAGCCTAGGTGACCGCGAGAGACTCTGTCTCAAAACAACAACAACAACAACAACAAAAAACAAACCCATATCTAAAAGTGTGCCATTCATAAAAGTTAAAAAGTATGCACTATTAACTTATTTCAGAGATTTATAGCCCAAAAAAATTCTCTATAGAAGCATTTGGTGATTGTAATTTACAAGATATAAAGAATGCAAATATTCCAGCCTTGTAAAACTGGATCAAGACTCCAGATACTTTCAGGATAGCCATACATTTCAATACCCTCTGTCACTATTAAAGCATTTTGGGAAATAAAAACAGGGACCACAAAACTGAGCATGACTCAGACATACCATCTGAAGCTTCCAATATCCTGGCGTCTTACAGCTGCTGGCCCATACAGCCTCTTTCTCCTGTGTTTGCTGATGCTATCATTCCTAAAAGCAAGCTGGAAAGGCTGCTCCTAAAAAGCTGATGGAAAATTGATAAGTTAAAAACAAAGAAGATGTTTATACTCTTCCCTAAAGTGAAATTCATAAAAATTTTACTGTTGTTTTTGTTGCAATTCAACTCCTTTCATTTAACTTATTGCACAATATAATTCATGAACCGAAACAATGAGGTTGACTTCCAACATCTGGGAGAACTGAAGGAAGAAGTGACTGTGTGAGCAGGAGGTGATCATCAGGGAAAGAACAAAAGCTACCAAGATGTGCTTTCTCATATCATTCTTGAGGTTCATTTCAAAATCTCATGATTAAACTTCTCATCTTCATACCATGAATCACCTTTTCTGGATACCATGGAAGTAAAATACTTTGCAATGATGGTCGTTTTGCATCAGTTTGTGCTCATGTACCTGCCATAATGTTCTCTCCCTTTGATTTTTGCAGAGGTATGCTGAATCTGTCATCATCAGGTATTTGGAAAGTAATTTGTAGCCTCTTGACAGTTGGTCTGTCTTTGAGATCCAGAGAGTGTGCAGACAAATATGAGTTGATAAGGCCCAAGTTAAGCAGAGGAACAAGTTTAAAACATATGACAAAGTACATATCAGAGTCATTTTACATGGGTGTTGAAAGTTAAGCAACAACACCCCAAACCAAATTTGGTTGGTCTCCTGAAATCAGGAATAAGTGGTCAAGGTGGAATGCAGGGTTAGAGAAATTGAACATCAGCTCCTTGGGGCCCCAGTGGATTGGCTTGTTCTTCTACATCAACTTCATCCCAGGACTGAGAGAAATACAGACTTCAGAGGCAATGAAATCGATAAGAAAAAAATTAAACACGCAACTTGGGAGAGAATATACACTGATACTTACCTGATCTTAGGGAAGGAAAATACTTTCTTAGACTAAAACCAACAAAAGAAACGAAAAGGAAAAAACTGCCTACACTTGTCTAATGCTTACAGTGTACTAGGCATTGTTGTATAAGCTTCATAAATACCAGCCAATTTAATCTTTCTAACAAAGACATGAGGTGCACACTATAAATGAATCTCAGTTTACAGCAGAGAAACCCGAGGCAGTGAGAGATAAGGTGACTTACTCAAGGTGAGATAACTTACAAACGACAAAAGCAGGACTTAAACCCAGACAGTCCAGTATCTGAGTACATACCTCAAACTCTCTGCAACCCATGCTTAGATTTTATTGTCAAAAATGTGAACATCTATAAACTTGCCAAACAGGAGAACATAAGAAGGCAGCAGGTTAATATCTGGAGAGTCTACACTGATAGTGTTTAACTCAGGCTGCAGGGAAAGTAACCGAGGGAATTGAAAAAATACCAATGCTCATACCCCCAATCCAGGCCAGTGAAACCAGAATCACTGGGAAGGGGCCTGGCATTAGTATACTTATTAAAAGCACCCCAGGTGATTCTCATGCACAGCCAGGGTTGAGAATGACTGAGACAGGACCAGGGAAATGTATACCATTATTTTAATTAAAAAAAAAAAAAAAGAACAAAGAGCACCAACAAACCAATCAAGACAAATTTCAGATGAATAATGACAATTACTGTCACTTACATATAAACAGAGACATATGGTTTCAAAACAGAGTACCGTTCAGTTTCTATCAAAGTAACAAAAAGGCTTTTAAAAATATCTTGATAGTAATGAGACACCCTGTATTAGTACAAGAAGTATGTTAGGTCTAAAATTTGGTACACACTTCCTAGAAGTTGTTAATAAATTATACCTTAAAACACTAAAATTGATTCCGCTTCTCAGGATCTATCTTAAGGAAATAGAGATAGGCATAGACATTCAGGCACAAGCATGTCTGTAACAACATTATTTATAGTGGTAAAATACTGTTAACGTCAAACATCAGGAGAGTAGGTAAATAAATTATTCGTTCACTCACACAGCAGAATGCAGTGCAAGGCAGACATTACGCAGCTCATGCTGGTCGGGAGCTATGCCTATGATGTAATACTGCGAGAAAAAAAGATAACAAAACTACACACTATATATTCGCAAGTTTGTAAATCTATAATTAAAAGACTAGAAGGAAATAAGCAAAACATTGACAATATTCATCCCTATGTTAACTTTCCTCTTATCATCTCTGTAAATTTCAGCATGCTTGGAAGGGCACATTCCAACAGGCTGGGTGACCACTACTCTGAAAAGGTGAAGAAATCCCCCTGACACTGATTAGATCATTCTGCTAAGTTCCTCAGATAGCCTTCCTAATTCTGAGATCCATGACTTTATATCATAACTCAAAGTCTTTCGCCCACAGTGTAGGTAGGCAGAGGTGATATTCACCATGCCAAGATGCTTGGTGAAGTATTTGCCTGCCGTGCTTATAAAGTAGCTTACAGGCCCCTTTTAGCTATTTACATCTGTTTATATGTGTCATGTTAGTGCTAAAGGATAAGAACCATATGCAGATATTTTCCAAAGTCTGGAAGTAGGATCCATGTCATTGGGTCACATTTCCAAACAACTTTTAACATATTTACGCAAGTTATGAATGTATGCATATATGAATTAGCACTATATTCTCAAATGGCTTCTAATTCACTTTTATATGAAAATGTGACTTATAAGTTCTGATATTTTAGACGCTTCAGACATTTGCAGGCACGTTGCCTCCTACGAAAGACCTCTGTGCTTGTAAGATCAGCTGAAGCTCGAGATGTCTGCACATCTCCCTCTCTATTCCATTTGTGCCCCCTACAAAATAAGAGTGTGTGCTCAAGTTGTTTCTTTTAAAATAAAATCCCACCCTCAATCCCACACTCTCTCTTCTTACCCCACTCCCTGTCCTCTCACAGCCTAGCTCCTCAAGGAATCTCCACGCCTGCTGGTGTCAGGCTTCTCTTCCAGCCTGCAACCGTAAGCAATATGTCGGCTGTCCCTATTGACCCCCTCAATCTGCTTTTACAAAGCAAGCTTGTTGGTTGCCAAACTGAATGGACTCTTGAGTTTGCACTCAGCATTGTACTTAGTATGCGGGACGTCTTGTCTCCTTAGTGTGGACTTGCCTCATCTCTAGCCTCAAGATTTCAACAGGCACCTGACTAGTTCACTCGCATTCCAGTTATGCCCCTCTGTAATCCCATTCTCTAGGCTTCTGCCAAATTCCCCACCATCATTCTTCTTGCCAAACACCAGTTCCACAGTTGAGATCTTACAGCGCCTCTCTACTGTCCAAAAGACAAAATGCTGTTGGTGAACATTCATTCAGTAACTATGCATTGAGTGCTGCGCGGTACCAGGTATTTTGTCAGTTTCGGGGTACAGTGGTGTAAATGGACAGGATCTCTGACCCTGTGGAGCTCACAGCTCAGAGTGGGAGACAAATATTCGCTTATTTATGAGCAAACAAAGTGCTGAAAGGTACAATTTCAAACTGTTTTGAGGGTTATCAAGGAAACAAATGTTATCATAGAAATTAAAAGTCTGGGGAAATGTCTTCAGTAAGAAAGTGTAGACATTTCTCTCTGAGAAGGGGACATTAAAGCAAGAGCTGACAGATGAAACACAGAGATCCAGGTAAGGAATCAGGGAATGCATGATCCAGGCTCATCTCGGGCTCTGACACAAGATGGTACTCGGCATGTCCGAGAAAGGGCAATGGATGCGGCTGGACAGTTGAGAGGTAAGGATGGCAAGAGAGAAGCTGATGGAAGTAGCTGGGGGAAAATCGTGCCTGATCTTACAGACCTGATTGAGGAATATGGGTCTTATTTCAAGTGCTGTGGGAAGCTTTTGAAGAATTATAAGCAAGGGAGAGACACAATCTAATTTTGTTTTTAAAATAACCTTCTGGCTGCATAACGACAAAAGAATGTGGAGCAGAGAGGAAGTTAGCTAAAATTGGTGAGAGTCTACATAAATTTCAGTGGCCTAAACTATGGAGGTGGCAGTGAAGATGGAAGAAAACAGACAGGTTCGGAGGCAGTGTTGCAGTGAGGAACGTGCACAGGCAGAAGGAGGAAGGGAGGGCCCAGAAATGTCTCCTTGGAGCAGCAGTGAGTGGGAATGCCACTCCTCAGATGGTGAAAATAGAGAGAAATAAATTCGGGGTGAAATTTAAGAAGTTGGCCTTAGCGATATTATTTTAGAGATGTTTCATTTGAGACCTACTGTAGATAATTAGAAATACGAGTCAGAGGACAGATCCGGCTGAACATACAGAAGTTGTCTACATATGAATTGTATTTATAGCCACAGGGAAAGATGGAATCATCTAGCAAGGGGGTGGCAAGTGAGAAGAGAATAGTGAACCAAACAGAGACGTCCCAAATCTTTGAAATACACTGAGAGAAGGTGCTGAAGAGAAGAGAAAATAGGAGAGGGTGGTGTGAGAGGAGACAAAGGAAGATGATGTTTTAAGAAAGAGGAATACTCCAGTATGTCAGTAAGATGAAGGTTAGGAGTTAACCACTCAAGATGATAAGGGAAGGGATGAATAAAGGAAGTGACAGCTAGATCAGAAGGATGAATAGATAACTCAGGGAGGCAGAATGATAACTAGGGAGTCTGTATTGGAAACATACAGACCCTCATGGAAATCAAACACATAAAGATTGAAGAAAAGTATTTTCACCAATAAATGAATAAAACTGTTTTTAAAGTTATAATAAAATGTCTGCCAACTTGTATAAGATTGATACTTTATATATTGCTCTTGACATTATAAATAGAAAATAATTTGGCAGTAAATACATCAAAAACTTTGACCCAGTAATTGCACTTTTGGGAATCTAGGCTAAGAAATGAATCTAAAATGCTTATATGCCCCAAGCTGTTCATTCCAGCATTATTTATAATATTAAATAACTGAGAAAAAATAAATAACTGCAAATCATGGAATGGTTATATAAATTATAGTGTATTCACTTGAAACATTATGCGGTCTAGGAGTAATATAAAAAGTGTTTATGATGTAATAGGAAGTAGATAATGAACAAAAACATATTTAAACTCTGATTGCAAGGTAAACATTAATCTATGCTTAAGAAATAGAGACTGGAAAGAAATGCATCCAAAAAATCAAGAGTAGATATATAAGGGAGGTGGAATTATAGATTATTGTTCCCTCTATTTTCTTCCTTTCTTTCTTTTTCTCTTTCTTTCTTTCTTTTCCTCCCTTCCTTCCTTCCTTCCCTCCCTCCCTCCTTTCTCTCTCTTTCTTTCTTTCTTTCTTTTTCTTTCTCTCTCTTTCTTTCTTTCTTTCTTTCTTTCTTTCTTTCTTTCTTTCTTTCTTTTTCTTTCTTTCTTTCTTTCTTTCCCTTTCTCTTCCTCCCTCCCTCCCTTCCTTCTTCTTTCTTTTTCTTTTCTGATGGAGTTTCACTCTTGTAGCCCAGGCTGGAGTGCAGTGGTGTGATCTCAGCTCGCTGCAACCTCCACCTCCTAGGTTCAAGTGATTCTCCTGCCTCAACCTCCAGAGTAGCTGGGTTTACAGGCACACACCACAGCACTTGGCTAATTTTTGTATTTTTAGTTGAGACAGGGTTTCACCTTGTTGGCCAGGCTGGTCTCAAACTCCTGACCTCAGGTGATCCACCCACCTCGGCCTCTTAAAGTGCTGGGATTTCAGGCATGAGCCACCATGCCCGGCCCCCTCTATTTTCTATATTAGCTGTAATGTGGTTTGTATGACTTTCATAATATTAATACAAATATTTCTTTAAGATTTTTGGCAATATTATTCTCTTTTGGCCTCATGGATGACACTTCTGTCATGGCTATCATCTTCAATAAGAAGGGAAATATTAATATTTATAATGTTTATACCATAGTTGTGGGATTTTTATTTTAAAAATGAATGCAGGGCTGTCTGTGCTGACTTGTGTTTATTGCAACTTACGTTCCTTGGTTTATTTCATTTGGAAATACGCACAGTTGTGACTTGTAAACGTGCGTTGAGTCTGCTTGGGTAGCTGGTGACAGTCTCTTGTAAGGTTGTCTCTTTTGGTTTGCTTGTTTCTTTCCTACTTTGTGTTTTCAGTCTTCACTGTAGTTGCCCTACTCCATGAACTGCCCCGCATCTCCTTAAAAACCAAAACCTCAGACTCCTTGGGACGTGAGCACAGCCCTCACTAAATCAATATTTTAAGAACACAAAGACCACAAAGCTGTCAGTCCTACCTGAAATCACATCCGAAAAGCAAAGACTCAGGTGGCTTCGGGTTCTGGACAGGAGATTTTTTTCTACTTTCAATATATAATCTGAGCTAGCAGAGCATGGAGGAGCCTTTTCTTGTCTCCCATTCAAAAGGACACACCATAAATTATGTTGCAGTTTTCCTAAAAGCCATTTCATCTACCGTCTAATTTTGGAGAGAACAAATGTAATAATTTCAAATAAATTCAGTCTTATTTATTTAAACTAGAAATTGCAGATGGGGGAAAATAAGGAAAGAAGCCTAAAAGCAATGCTTTATATTTCTATTCTTTTCTTTTAATGCTTTATATTTCTGATGTAAGTGACCCAGGTGGTGGAGAGAAATGTAGGCATATAGGAAAAAGGGAGGAAGCACAGCCAATGAACTTGGAGATAGTAGGAAGGAAATCCATTTTTTCAAGCCCGATCTCCAACTGGTGTAACGGGTTTCTCCTACATTCTCATTAAGCTGCAACATATTATCGAAAATTCTTATGTCTCACCCTTCTTGGAGCACAAAACACTGTAAGGCAATTTTAAAACATGCTTTCTCCAAGGTGAAAGCTGACTGGCTCAGGGAACAGAGCAACCAAAAAAAAAAAAAAAATCTGATTGAAGCTAAAAATGACATAAATCACATAGAACTATAATTTGCAAATTCACTGTATGAAGTAATTAATCAAAGCACGGCTGAGTTTTAGGAGTTGAGACTTTGATCTGACAAGTAGAAGAAATCTGGTGAAACTGGTGGGATCACGCTGCCGCGTTAGGGCCTAAAATGTTTTTCCATGCTAGTCACAAGTTTAATTACTTCTTCTTTTTCTTTTCTGTTGACAGTCCCAAATTAAAATAAATGGACCACATCGAGACAAATTTAGGATGCATGTAGTGCTTAAGAATATATTGTTCCTGGTACAGGAATAGCTTGAAACTCATGTTTAGGTTTGCTCCTTTCATTTCTTTTAAATGGTGAAAGGGTGGAGGGAGGGATCACGTGGGCAATGAAAGAAAGGAACAGGCGATTGAAACCGCTACTCCCATGGATTGCTGGGGTGAGGTGGGCATTTCTTGTTGTGCACTCTCCTTATGCACAGCAGCGTGAAGGTCTGAAAGGGAAAGATAGCCAGGGGGAAATGGAATAGACAATGCCCTGTGGTCACGCAGTGTATTAAGCCAATTCCTTTCTAAGTGCAGGTAAATCGTTTTATATTTAGTGACAACAATCGACCATATTACAAATTAATGAGGGGTCGGAAGCTTGATTGGAGATTGTCTGCCCACACATTTGCCATCATCGTAAGAAGAAATAGACTACTCAAAGCTTGAGGCAAGGAACTATCTGTAGACCGCAAGCTGGAAAGTCCTGGACACGGTGCACAGCCAGACCCATTTCAAGGAGGCTGTTTCAGGATTTCCTCTCAGCCTTCCCAGCCCTTTCTTGAACTCCAAGTCAGCATTCTCACTTTCTCAGAATCCATCATCTAGAGAGTTCTCATGTCACTCGACCTTCTTGTTTTCAAATATCCAGTTTCCTAGTATTTTCCCAAGACTCATTGTATCTCATTAGACTGACTTGGAAGAGAGCAGCAATCCACCGCGATGGTAAACAGGAAGAGAGCTGCCCCGTCAGAGCCATGGGCTGCTGCCCTGTGGTGTTTAGGCTTGTGAGCAGAGATAAGAAGGCGAATCAGTACAGTCCCGTGTTGGTGAGAATTTGACCACATCCAGGCTCAACAAACATTTCTCTTTTTTTTCTTTTTTTTTACTTCCAACTTTTATTTTAAGTTCCAGGGTACATGTGCAGTATGTGCAGGTTTGTTACATCGGTAAACATGTGCCATGGTGGTTTGCTACACGGATCATCCCATCACCCATGTATTAAGCCCAGCATCCATTAGTTATTATTCCTGATCCTCTTCCTCCTCCCACCCACCCCCCGCTACCCTCTGATAGATCCCAGTATGTGTTGTTCCCCACCATGTGCCCATGAATTCTCATCATTTAGCTCCCACTTACAAGTGATAACATGTAGTATTTGGCTTTCTGTTCCTGCCTTAGTTTGCTAAGGATAATGGCCTTCAGCTCCATCTATGTTCCTGCAAAGGACACGATCTCGTTCTTTTTCACGGCTGCATAATATTCCATGGTGTATAAATACCACATTTTCTTTATCCATTCTATCATTGATGGGCATTTTGGTTGATTCCACGTCTTTGTTATTGTGAATAGTGCTGCAATGAATGTACACGTGCATGTGTCTTTATAATAGAATAATTTATATTCCTTTGGGTGTATACCCAGTAATGGGATTGCTGGATTGAATGGTATTTCTGCCTCTAAGTCTTTGAGGCATCACCACACTGTCTTCCACATGGTTGAACTAATTTACACTCCCACCATCAGTGTAAAAGCATTTTTTCTCCACAACCTCACCAGCATCTGTTGTTTTTTAACTTTCTAATAGTAGCCATTCTGACTGATGTGAGATCATAGCTCATTGTGGTTTTGACTCGCATTTCTCTAATGATCAGCGATTCAATGAACATTTCAAACATGTTTAATTTCAGAGAAAAACCTTCCTCCTACAGATGCCACATTTTCTTGACAAAAGCACGTAAGGAACTGAAATGTTGTGGAAAATTACGATAGTAAAATGGAATGGCACAGTAGGAACTTGGCAATTCTTATAATCAGCCTCCTCCCCAACTCACTAGAGAAGTGGTTTCAAAACTTCTCAACTTTCCTCAAACCTCCTCTGACCCATTCTCTCAACAGATGATCTCTCTCTTCCTTCTTCACAGGAAAAATTGATATGAGAAGAGAGGAATTCTCCCAACTTCTCATACTAAGCCAGGCTTCTTGTGTACAACGACACACACCCTTTCCTTTCTTTTCTGGTTTATTGGGAAGACGTGTCCCCCTTCCTAGGGCCTTGTTCTCCTGTCCTCCAGACTTTACCTTTTTACGTGTCTTCCAGACCTCATTCAATCAGTTACTAAATGCCATTTTCCTCCACCACAGTCCTGCAAGCATTTAGGGCAGCTTTGTAAAAACATCAATTATGAAAAGGCTTCCCTTCCTTTGCACTCATTCGGTGCTGCACCAAGGCTGAAACTGAGTCTGGGTGTGCCCCTCACCAGGCACCTTATCTGTGTGATGCACCCCTGAGCCTGCCCTCCCCACACCATCACGAGCACCCACCACCTACCCCACGCCTTCAAATGCCAAGGTTTTAGCAGGTCCGTGTCAACAACTTTTAAAAACATAAACCATGCACATTGAAAGAAAAAGAGAAAGGGAAAAAAACTACCTCAAAATCATCTCCTTCCCTGGCAAATAAAAATCTGTGTCATCAGCAAGTACTGTCTACGTTTGCCTGGTCATCTTCTTCATCTTCCATTTTGCCTTCAGTCCACCACAGTCTGCCTTTCACCTTGGTTTCTCTACTGAAATCATTTCCACAAAAGTCACTGTTGTGTCCTTTGGCATCACTTGTGTCATTGGCCGCTCCCGCTTCTCAAGGTTCTCTTGATCCCCAGTCCCTCGACAATCCTAGCTTCCCAGCCGCCTCTCCAGCTGCTCCTCCTCAGCCTCCTTTGCACAGTCGTGCTGCTACGAGCCTCTTGAATATTGAATGTTACAAATTTCTGTCCTTGTCTCTTTTCTCTTCTCACTCTACTCACTGTCATTGATTGTTCTCATTTATTCTAAGAGTGTCAATAACCGTCTCTGCTAATGACTAACAAATCTAAATCTCCCACCAATGAGATTCCAAACTTCAAACCTTTACACAAAAGTGTCCAATGGACATCTCTACTTGGATGTTCTACTAACACTTCCAATTCAGCAAAGCCCAATATGAGACCTGTTCTATCTCAGTGAATAATATAACTACCAACTCACCCGCCCTTGCCAGGAACAGGGGGCAGCACCTTGATTTTTGGCTATTTCCTTCCATCTGCCCCCACCCAGCCAATCAGCAAGTCCCATTCACTGTTTTCTAAGTGCCTCTGGACTCCACCCTGCATTCTGCGTATGCTCACCACCGTCTCTCTCAAGAATTCTGCTTCCTGACTGCTTTCCCCACCTCTCTTCTTGCCTCTTCCATTCCATTTTCTAGAATTACCTTTCTAAAACACAAATACGGCTTTGCCCTCTGCTGCTCACAATCCCTCAAGTGTTCCTTGTTATTTAAATATCCCATCCAAAACTCCTCAGAGTGGTTCACAGGCCTGCATCATCTGACTCCTGTTCTCTCTTTCGTCCTGATATCTCACCTTTACCTCCTCACACCAATTTCCTCACTCTTTTAGATGGGTTTCTCAAGCACATCTTACTTCATACTACACTACATAATGCTTCATCTGCCTAAGACATCGGCTGTTTGATCCCCATGCCACTGCAGGTGTAAGCCCTGCTCCTCCTTCATAGTTCAACCTGACCATCCCTTCCTCTAGAAAGCTTTTTCTGATACCCCTGGCAACCTGCCACCTGTAAGTTCAGGATAGGTGCCCGTATCAATTAAGGACATTTATTGTGTTCCATTAATTGTAAATTCAAGGAAGATTCTAGCATCAGTCATGTGAAGTGCAGGGCTTTCTTTTCCCCATGTTTCATGGACATTTCACTTTGGTGTGGATTTCATTCTTGTGTGGATTTCATTCTTGTGTGAGCTTTCACTGGGCTGCAGGAATGATACCCAGCTTGCATCATCATGGCCCACTGTCAAAGAAGTTAATCACAATAATGCGAGAATACACTAAAATAAAACCAAATAAAAACATTACCGTAGCCCTCCAGTAGCTATCTTTTAAGCCTTTATCTTTTAATGATGATGAATGTATGATGCACAAGGTCCCAGATCATCCTTGAAACCATCCCTCATCACCCAGCTAAATGCGACCATTCGTTTTATACCAGTCATCTGGTGGTTTCTGCAGGTTTACTATGGACTGGGTGACAAGCCTTGCTCTGAGAATATGTCAGTAAATAAGACACTGCTGGTCTTCACAGAATTGATTGGAGGCTGTGGGACCACACAAAGTGTTGGTTGTTACAGTGGAGAAAATGCCGGATTCTATGGAGGCCCCTGGAGGCGGCACCAACACTAGCTTTTCGGGTAGATGAGGTTGACTAGGGAACCAAGCACACAGGGTCATTTGTGCCTGTGATAGGGCTTGGAATTTATCCTTAGAGCAAAAGAGTGCCAATGAAGAGCCCTAGGACTGGAAGATATATTCAGAGGAGTTAATGTAGATCAAGAAAGATATATGGGTTTATGAATTTAGGCAAAGGCAGTGATAAGAAGGCAGTGAGGACTGGAGTGAAGTGAACAGACTAGAAAGGTGCCCAGAAAGGTGAGGAGAGAGGGAGAGAAAGGGTCAACAATGCTGGGTGCGGGGGCTCAGCCTGTAATCCCAGCACTTTGGGAGGCTGAGGTGAGACAATCACTTGAAGGCAGGAATTGGAGACCAGCCTGGCCAACATGGCGAATTCCTGTCTCTACTAAAAACAGAAAAATTAGTCAGGTATGGTGGTGGGCACCTGTAGTCCCAGCTACTCGGGAGGCTGAGGCAGGAGAATTGCTTGAACTTGGGAGGTGGAGGTTGCAGTGAGCCAAGATTGCACCTCCAGCCTGGGTGACAGAGCGAGACTCCGAAAAGAAAGAAAAAAAGAGAGAAGAGAGGAGAGAGAAGAGAGAGAAAGAAAGAGAGAAAGAGAGAAAGAAGAGAAGAAAAGGGAGGGAGGGAGGGAGGAAAGACAGTGCCAACAATGATTTTCCAGTGACTCCATGGAGTAATTCACTGAGATGAGGAAGAGGGTGTAGTTGCGTGTTTCCTGTAATCCTTACAGTAGTACCAGAAGTCCTGGCCTCGACTCTGCAGGAGCCATAAAGAAATAAGGAATTGGATTTTCTTTGGTCTAGAAACGTTCCAAATCCTGATGGTAGCAGTGATATCTTTCTTTTATTTCTATGAAGTAGAGGACACAAGCTACTGAGCAAGATAACAAGAACAAAGACTATTAAAGAAGATACAGAAATTCTACCTCTGGGATTCTGAAAATTGGAAAGGAAAACCATGTGATTCAAACGGTGAGGTTGACGTCTGTCTAGCACCAGAGGGCTGGTTTTTGTTTTCGTTTTACTTCCTTTCTAAACTGTGTGATTCCACAATTTCACAATTATATTATATGACAGAAATCCTTGATCTTTCTTTCAGATCTTTGAAGTGTTTTGTTTATTTTAATTCTTGTTCATGCCCAAAAAGTTGTCTCCATATCCAGCATCATCATTTTAGGAACAGAAACAAGGAATTTTGTAAGTCTGCATTGCAGAATAGCCCATTAATGAAAGAAGGTCAAAGCTATAAACAGCCTTGATAATGATAAGTAATCAGGTAGAATACTACAGTGAAGGCATTTTACTTGAAGTATTTTGAATTGTTTCTTCAAAACGAAAGAGTTTTAGAATGTCTGAAAATCAAGATAAAACTTTTCTTCATAAAATGTCCAGAGAACTGCCTACATTAAGAAACCAAGAGGTAGTGGTGAAGTCAACAAGGAAGCTAAAGAAAGATACTTCTCTGCAAACTAAAAATGAAATTGAAATGATTCCTAAGAAGGAATAAATAAAAAGTATCATGTAAAGGTAACTACATTCTGTATCTTCCTAACCTAGTTGAGTCAATATTTTCTCTTGAGATGAAGAGTTACTTAAGAAAAAGTTTTTAGTAGTAGCTCTGCTGTTTTCAGTCAGACAGCCAGTTAATTATAAATGAAAAATGTATTTTTTCAAGTACTATAAATTAGGAGAAAAATTGAAAAATTGGGGGATGGGATTGGTAACTTGACAAGAGAGAATGAATGTGAATCAGAGAGAAAGCGTTGAAACTTAACAGACTATTTGTCATGTTGCTTTATTGTCTCCATATGGAGCTATTAAAATAGAACAATGCAGAGACAATACATGAAGCTATAGCTCAAGTTCAGTCTTCAATTATATGCTTTTTGATTATGTATTCAAATTGCCCCTCAACCCACTTCTTATTGTCGGAGTTGAGGATTTCTGGACAGAATCAGGAAAGTTTATTGGAGCCACCACTTACTCTAGAAGCCTTTGCTGAGCACAAGTAACTTTGCATAGCTGCTCGCTGAAGCTCAGCACTCCCATCTGGCTTCACCCTGTGCAAATGTATAAAGGAAAAGCTTTCAAGCGGGAGGAGCACAATGTGAAGGATGTCTTATTTTCATCTATAGTCTCAAACAAAGCTTGGTGACACATTTGCTTAAAAACACAGCTTATCTGAGTGTGTGTGTACACATGTGTGTTTAGGATTAAATAAAGGCCCAGAAGAATAACATATAATGTCTTCTAAAAATTGAAAGGACTGGTGTCTTTTTAAAGCACACATAGAGCTTGGCTGGCAAATGACAATAAATCCACCTTTCCACATGCTATAGATGTAAATAATTAACAGTGATGTAATTTAAAAATCTCTAGAACATCAAAATATTTCATTAAAAGAGAATATCTCATGCACGGTCAGGTGGGGAGGTGGACCTAACAGCCCTGAATAACCAATCAGACTTTTCTCTCTGAATTAACCAGATTCTTAGCTGAATTGATCCACTGTCCACTGTCTCGTACTTACAGGAAGACAGCCAAAGTCAGTTTTGTGATTATGATTGCCTCATATAGGGCATCTTTTGCATCCTGTATAAGAACTGTAGAACATTCCCAGAACAAATTAGTATCAGTATCAATAGCTAACATACATCTCCAAATGTTTTCCTTTCTAATTTGTTTTATGCAATTCTTCCTTTTTCTTTTCCCAAAAATATCATCTTCTCTTTTTCCATTTCTATTTTGAAAAGGTAAAAATATCTTTCAGAAACCTAGAAACTCCTTGAGCTTCAATATGTAGTTAGAACTGTCACATTCAAGATAAAAGACGACAGGAACAAAATCAATGAGTTTTAGGAAGTCAGTTAAGAAGATATCAATTTCAAGTACTAAGAGGAAATAAATTCTTCTAGAAAAGAAGCTACATCCATATCTAGGAGGAAGGAAGAAGCTCTTGAGGGTGACAACTTTAGACGCTGGGAATGAGGGTTCCCGTTAGTCAGACATAACATAGGGCAGGCATCTGCAGCAGTGGTTCTCAAACCGCAATGTGGCTGAGAACGACCTGGAGGAGGAAGGGCATACTAACACAGAGTCCTGGGCCACCTCCTCAGAGATTCCGACCTTGTCGGTCTGCGACGAAGTCTGAGATTCTGCAATTCTAAGCCTGCAGACAATGTTGCTGTCACTGGTCTGAGGATAGAGACCTGATCAACTACAGGACCAGCTCCAGGACCGACAAGAAGCCTGGGATGAAGCAATACAGACTCCTCCACCCCAAAAGCCTGCCTGGTAGGCACCTCTCCATGCAAGTTGTGTCAATAGGAAGCAACTTGATCTCCTTCCTCCGACTTCCTGGCGACCCCCTAAGGACTAACTCAGGGTTCACTTCAGCTGCAGTCTTACTGTAGGCCTGGTGTCATTTTTCACCAAATGTCTTCCTCCAGGAGTGCCTTTCCAACTGCTTTCTGAGAAGTATTGTGATCGAAGGGGAAGAGCAAATGATTTCTACCAAGTTGACCTGCTCTTGACCCCTCTCACCGTCTGTATTAGTTTTATGAGCTCAAGCAAGTCAGGTCATCTCTCCAAAGCTCCATTTCCTTAGGTATAAAAATGGTGGTGTTAATAAAAAATAACATATACCTACAAGGTCCTTGTGAAGATCAATGAGATAAAGTGAAAGTCCCTTTGAGGCTGTAAAGCACTCCAAAAACTTCAGGGACTGTTATTACAGATTCCTGAAAACGTTTTAATAAGGGGAACAAGGTTTTTTGGGAACCATGAAAGAGACTTAAAATGCATAGTTACATGGAAGGCAAGTGAAAGAAAACTAAAGTAAAATAATTCTGTAAATAGACAAGTGTCATATCTGGTGATCTGAATGTTTCCTGTTTGGATGGTAAAGAGAGGTGAAATCTGAAAAAGCAAGAAGAGAAAGAGTAAATAAAAAGGGGGAAGAGGACTTTCCGATGACAAATCTTGCCAACCTCACCACTACGCCTAAAATCAGCTTCGTTCACCTTCAGTGGGACAGAGAACAAAGAGCAGCAGTGTGTGGTGGCACAGCGAGCAGCTTCACCCTCACCGCGTGCTGATGACCGCCGGAGATTTCTGTGCCTTCTCTGAGTACTTCACATGCGGAAGTCTGGTTCAGAGAGTTCGTTTTTTGTTTGTTTGTTTGTTTGGTTGGTTGGTTGGTTGTTCTTTTTTTTTTTAAGACGGAGTTTCACTCTTGTGGCCCAGGCAGGAGTGCAATGGCAAGATCTCCTCATTGCAACCTCCACCTCCCAGGTTCAAGAGATTCTCCTACCTCAGGCTCCCAAGTAGCTGAGACTACAGGCACGTGCAACCACGCCCAGCTAATTTTTATTTTTTTAGTAGAGACAGGGTTTCACCATGTTGGCCTGTATGGTCTGCATCTCTTGACCTTGTGATCTGCCCACCTTGGCCTTCCAAAGTGTTAGGACTACAGGCATGAGCCACCGCGCCCAGCCTAGAGAGTTCATTTTTGAAGACTTTTGAAATTATGTAAATGTTCTTCTTTTAAAACCATATACTCATTTTAACAGGGTGCATGCCTCCAGGAGACAAATATTGTTTTTTTAAAAATTTTAATGATAATATTCTACCGCTAAACACAGCCTTGTAGAACTATAAATTACAAGAAACCATTTCTGTTTCTGTCTCTGTCTCTTCTCATTCTACGAATTTTACGTCACAGATTATTTATTTATAATCTGTTTATTATAATGTTTATCTCAGACAGAGATTAGGAACTTTAGCCAATGTTTTCTGAATATGCAGAAAGTCCCTGTTGTAAGATTTAAAAGGAATGAAAATGACATTAATATATTACAAATAATCAAAACGTAGTAGCAAAAGAGATGATTGAGTTCCAGATGTTTCCATTACTCTTTACTTTTTTTTTTTAATAAATAAACTCCTGCTAGACATTTTCTTTCTTGAGATAGAATCTTTCCATTAGGATGGTAATTTGCAAAGCAAAATCTTTGGCTTTCCTCAGGTTAGCTTGTTTTTCTTCTTTTTAAATAGATAAAAGTTCTGTGAACAGGTTATTTAAGGGGCCGTTTTTCATTTGCAGAACATGCAGTCAACACAGGAAGGGGATCGTGCCCATCACATGTGTTTGGTCTTGCCAACAGAAGAGACCCCCTGAGACTTTTATCACAAGTCTGGCTCTGAGATCAGTTTAACAACTTGCTTTGAATTCATATGAGTCCTGACTGCTAAATTTGCAAATGCTTCCACATAAAGGTTATGCACCCACTGTACACGCAGCAGCTATTCAAAAAGATAGCCATATTGGTTGCTAGGAGATGGAGGGATCCTCTCAGAGAAAAATCAGTCCTGACAAAAAAAATTTTTTTTTTACATAAAGACCTTTTAAATATAAATACCTTTGACAGCAGCTATTATTATTCACTGAGTTCCTTCACATCTGAATAAATGGCAGAAAAATGATGATATTATTCATATGCCATTATACACTAAAGTGTTAAAATAGAAGAGTCTTATTTTCTTCTCTCACTCTTGCTCTCTCTCCTTCCTTTGTTATTGCTAAAGAGAAAGGAGAAAGCTGGTTTTTTGTTTCTTTCCATTGAATTTCTCTGCTTTCCTTTTTAGATTCTTAGTATAACAGACACCTCTCAAAACCTGAGGCCAAAGATTTGGATTATTGCATTTTTCCTTCCAGATCCAAATGCCTTTTTTAAAAGCATGGTCGAAATGGAGAATAGGGAAGCACCAGCAAAACTGGTAAGAGCGCATCCAACTTCCCCGCCATGGTTGGTTCCGGAAAGCAGGTGGGAGGCTGTGCTCCTTGAAAGCAGCCATCCATCCAATTTTATTTCAATAATGTTTGCAATTTTCTTCCTACTGGGTTGACTGGAGGCACAGCTGCCCTATATGTGGGTGCATGTGCTCAGCTTTTGCTAGAAATGACCTAACAAATAAAACGTGAAACAAGTAATATACTTGCTGTTTATAAATTGTGTCGTGGATAAATGAAGCAGCAATGGGTCCTAATTCAGTGTGCCCTGCCTGCCCATTGAGGACTTGAGAAGCTCACAGCTGAGGCTCACAAAGGCATGCTGTGGCCACAATCTGGGGGCGGCGTCCCTCCATCCGTGCCTCCCTAGAGCCTGGAGACAAGCAGCCCCAAGGCTCACAATAGGAGATCACTGTTGAAACACATTTCATTACCATGAGAATGGCCACCCCAAACTCCAAGTGTATTATTTTTGTTGATAGTGTGAATACAGTACAAAGTTTCTCAAGATTTTTTTTTTTTTTTTTGTAGCATGCCTTAAAAATCAGACTGAGACATGTCTCCTTATCCAAATATTGACAAGCATCTCTCGGTTTAGTTAGCATTTTCCTTTGAAAGGCTCAGTATGGTAATATCCCTTCATTCCCTTTCACACATTTGTCCTGACTCTTGGCACCAGGAAGTTCTTATTGTTCTGCTCAATGCTTACTGGCCCAGTGACATTTTTTTTCCCCGGTTAGTGACAGACATGGTATGTTTCCTTTCTCAAAGTTCCCATGAGAGTTTCTCGTACTATGTCCCACATACACCAAAAAAGGCAACATATCTGTAGGTTCTCCTGTTTCTGGCTATTTCCTACTGGCCTTTTTTGTCTGAACCGCCCCAGCCAAAGCCATGGCTAATTGTATAAATATCAAGCGAAAAAGTCCCCCAAAATTCAACACACTCCCTATAAACTCATGGTATGTGAATCTACTACTGAATTGTGGCAGCATCCCTTGGAGAATAAGCCAAGGATGTTACATTCTGCCTTCTGATAAGTATCAACAAAGCTCCAGGGGCTTACTTCAATAGCCAGCTTTTTAGGTGTTCCTGATAACTCTAATTTTTAAATGCGAGTCCTCAATTGTATGATTTACCAGTCACATAGCATCCTCTCTGGTTGTGATACTAATTATTTCAGATCACAGGCACTTTTTGCTGGAGCAGAACTCATTCATACATTTCTACACTGAAAGAAGAAATAAACACCAGTGGCGCCAACAGTACACTTCCAGAACTCAAAGCCCCACTCACAGTGAACATGGACGCCACCTGCCCGTCTCGAGTGCGAGAGTCAAGGGACCGTCTCTGTTTTGCCACTTCTATCAGTTCTCCTACTTTCCCTAGTGGACCCAGGTGTTCCTAAACCAGTCAGGTGGAGTAAACTGTGGCAGGGAATCCTGCTTTACGTTCTGAGCGGGAGGGAGTCGCTGGGGAGACTGACTTACCCATCCCAGAAGACACACAGGAGGATCCTTCCCTTCATGGCTTTTCAGTTTTGTTTTCTTTTTTCCTCAAAAACATCAGCTCTGTTTTTGGTAGCAGGGTTTTTTTCTTGTCTTTTTTTATTTTTTTTGAGACAGGGTCTTGCTCTGTCACTCAGGATGGGATGCAGTGTTGTGATCATGGCTCACTGCAGCCTCGACCTCCCCAGCTCAAGCCATCCTCCCACCTCAGCCTCCCGAGTAGCTAGGACTATAAGCACACACCACCACACTCAGCTAATTTTTGTATTATTAGTAGAGATGGGGTTTTGCCATGTTTCCCAGGCCTTGAACTCCTGGGCTGAAGCTATCTGCCTGCCTTGGCCTCCCAAAGTGCTGGGATTACAGGCATGAGCCTCTGTGCCAGGCCCTGGAAGCACTTCGATGAGAGAAAATTCCTGGGGCTAAGGGCTTGGACCACAAAGGATTCTGAACATGTTGATAGAACCAGAGACTTGCCAGGTCCACAGGGCCATGAGGAATTCAACTTAGGTTCAAGACCATACTGGTTCACATGGACTTCTGAGGCAACCCCAAAGAAGCAGCAGTGCCTGGGCGCAGCACCCAGCAAGGCTCCAGGCCTAGGGAAATGGGGCTTGGGGCTGCATGGACAGGCCATACTGAGGGTATAGGTGTGTCATGGAAGCGTAAGGGAATGACTTGTAATGTTGTCCAACATCAGCAGCAACCCTAAACATGCCTTCACTGCCCCCCACCTCCTCCCACCCAGATCCAAACCACTGAAAGCCTGTCTTCTCTGAAGGGTAAAGCAGCTGCACTGTACCCCAGGGTGCAAGTGTCCAAGGCATGATGCAATCATCCTACTTTTTTCCTACATTCTTTTGCAAATTACACTGTAGGTATGATTTATTTCTGGTTCATTTCCTGTGACTCAGTTACACAGGATGCAAAATTATGATAATAATAATGCTTGTCTCCAGATAATGAATAAGGGGTTCACATTTCTCATCGCAGGGATGTTTTACAAATGTGCAGGATCATTACAGCTAAAATCCATGACTAAAGAAATTAAATTTCCTGGAATGTTTTATATCTAACAAGAATGTTTGTAATCCTCCATATTCACTGCTAAACGAGGTAGATTAGAAAAAAAGAAGATATTTTAAAAGGAAGGAATGGGCCCAATGGGAAAAATTAACAAATGGGAAAATTGCAGCCCTGCATTTTATATTTCATGGAGAAAAGGGGGCTCGGTAAACATGCAACAGGAAACCCTGTTTGATTTCTGCAAGGAAAATTTAACTAGCAACAGACTTATGCAGAATCTTCAAAGGAGCAGTTTCTCTACTTGTTTACCTTTTGATATGCAGCTTAAAAAGAACACTATGCTTCACTTTAAAAAGAAGTGATATCATGAATGCTTTACTCAGCTCTGCAAACAACTAAATACATAACTGGATATATAGCAAATGAAAGGTTTTGCCAATTAAAAAAAAAGCTGGAAAGAAAAGATACATGAAATTTTGGGGTTGGGGCTGGGAGGGTGACATTTTCCAAATTTAGTTCTCTTCATTGTTTCATAAACACACGAGACTAAAATTCAGGCATTTTTTTGCATAGGTCAATCAAATGTAATTTGTGAACAGAACCTACTGGCTTCCACCTCCCTTTTTGTTATGAGGTACCAGCTTCTGACTTTGTGAAATCAGAGCAAACAGATCATCAGTGTCTGAAAATCCCATACACTTCTGGAATCATGCGCATCAATTTACAGGTATTTCCTCCACACAGCTAGTCATTGGGGTTGCTCAGGCTATCAGCCCAACCACCCTGCCTCATCTTCACCAGAGCCCAGAGCCAAATATAAATTCCCCTGTGAGCCTTTACCTGTAGAAGTGCTAGAACCACAACATCCCAGCCCACCGCTGTACGTGCTGACAGATGAAAAGGTGATGGTGAGGTAGAACGCAGCAGAGTTTGCTCAAAACCACACCTCACGCCATCAGCTCTGTTACTTGCCACGATCACCTTCCATCTTTCTAGCTGGGAAATGGCTTCCCCGAAGCAGTTCCTGGTCATGAAGCCATGCTCCCAGTCCATCCGCCTTTATCTTCGCTGGACCTCATGCTGGTGAAGTGCTGTTTGCTGCTTGTTTGTACCAGACTCTACACATGAAGAGGCTCACTGCCTGACCAGCCTGTGCTGAAGGGGTCTGTGCCTACCTCAACTTCCCTGGCCACATACATCATGCAGAATCATGAGGTTAAGCACCTCCACCTCCCATGTCCTCACACCCTTCCCTCTCTGTTACCTCCAAAACTAGTTCCTGGGTCCTTGGACAGATGTCTCCTCCCTAAGATCTGCCAACATGGATAGCACCTAGCTTATTCTTTTTTTTTTTTTTTTTTTTTTTTTGGTGGTCTCGCTCTGTCGCCCAGGCTGGAGTGCAGTGGCCGGATCTCAGCTCACTGCAAGCTCCACCTCCTGGGTTTACGCCATTCTCCTGCCTCAGCCTCCCGAGTAGCTGGGACTACAGGTGCCCGCCACCTCGCCCGGCTAAGTTTTTGTATTTTTTAGTAGAGACGGGGAGCCAGGATGGTCTCGATCTCCTGACCTCGTGATCCGCCCGTCTCGGCCTCCCAAAGTGCTGGGATTACAGGCTTGAGCCACCGCGCCCGGCCTAGCTTATTCTTTAGAACTCCCACTGCACTGACATTTACGGACAGATCGGGAGTTGCCTAATCGAGTCTCAATGTCCGGAACACTCTGTGATGCACTTACTTAATTGCAATAAAGCTTTCACCTCTATAAGCATATCAAAAGGAGGTTTGCTCAGGACTTACCTTGGAAGGATAGACTGGGGAAGCTAAAGAAAAGAGGTGAAACAATATATTTTAACACATTCAACTTGAAGTCATATACAATTCATTACATATTTTTGTTTGCTTTTGTTTTTGTTTGAGACAGAGTCTCACTCTGTCACCCAGACTGGAGTGCAGTGGCGTGATCTTGGCTCACTGCAAACTCCATCTCCCAGGTTCAAGTGATTCTCCTGCGTCAGCTTCCCAAGTAGCTGGGATTACAGGCAGGCACCACCACGCCCAGCTAATTATATTTTTAGTAGAGAAGGGGTTTCACCATGTTGGCCAGGCTGGTCTCAAACTCCTGACCTCAGGTGATCCGCCTGCCTCAGCCTCCCAAAGTGCTGGGATTACAGGCATGAGCCACTGTGCCCAGCCCTAATTCATTACATTTTGTGTTGTATTACTATAATATATTTCAAACCTATAGAAAAGGTAATGTAACACCAAAATATAACACCCAACTATAGAGGTTAAACAAATATTATCATTTTGCAGTATTTGCTTCAGATCTTTTATTTTCAGAGATTAATTAAACATCATAAACTAAAGCAATGACCTTCTTCCTTTCTATTATTTATTTCTGTCTCCCAAGAGGCATCATATAATCTGAAAGTGGTGGGTAACATTCTCAGACTCGTTTTTGTACTTCACCTGCATAAGAATACATACTTGAAGTCTATATGCCATTGCTTCAGTGTTATAAATTTACATTACTGTTTTATGCTGGTTAGTTGCTTTGAAGCTTGCCTTTTACACTCAATTACATTTTTTAGTTTGATCCATGCTGATCTAGTTCTACATATGTCACATACTTTTTATTGTATTACGGGATTAAATCGGGGCTTTTGGGCCGTTACACTAAAAAGTTATGTTTAAGTTGCTTCTACTTTTTACTACTATATACGATGCGGCAAAGATCATCATTTTGCATAACCTTCTTCTGCATTTGTGTAAAAGTTTCTCTAGAACAGACACTGATATGGTTTGGCTCTATGTCCCCACCCAAATCTCATGTTTTAACTCCCATAATTCCCATGTGTCATGGGAAGGACCCGGTAGGAGGTGGGAAATGATTGAATTATGGGGGCGGGTCTTTCTCGTGCTGTTCACATGATAGTGAATAAGCCTCATGTGATCTAACGGTATTATAAGGGGGGGTTTCCCTGCACAACTTCTGTTTGCCTGCTGCCATTCACCTAAGATGTGACTTGCTCCTTCTTGCCTTCTGCCATAATTGTGAGGCCTCCCCAGCCACATGGAACTGTGATTCCAATTACACCTCTTTATTTTGTAAATTGCCCAGTCTTGGGTGTGTCTTTGTCAGCAGTGTGAAAATGGATTAATAAAGACCCCTAGAAGTGAAGTTACTGAATCAACTTTATTCAATATTGTTTAGTTTCTCTTTAAAGAGGTGATACTAACTTTGCAATTTTACCAGGGATGTATACATATTCCTGTTTTCCTACTTCCTCATCTGCCAACAGAATAAATGTGAAGCTGTTATTTTATTTTGCATCTCTCTAAAGGCTAGTATGATTGAACAGTTCTTGGCTTTTTGTTCCTTCTTTTATACTATTTGCCATTTTTTCCTATTGGGTATTTAAATTTTTCTTGTTCATTTTTAAGAGTTCTGTATTTATTCTGAATACAAATCTTCGCTCTATAGATTGCAAATCTATTTTACCACTCTGGTTATCTAATTAATACTAAGAAAATACAGTGCTTGGGAAAGAGTTGCAATATCAATAACAGATAACTTATAAAAATGTAAAAAATATTTCTTCTTTGGGCAAAGAATTTTTTTCGTTTCAAAGCTGAGCATAAGGCTATAATGTTTATCTGAAACATTATATTGTATATACTTCTGAATATTTTTAAAAGTCTTTAATGTTCACATCTTGGCATCTTACTACTGTTTACAAATACCGCTAAAATTGATTTATACAATAAAAAGCAAATTCCAAGTCTGTTAAGTCTGAGTTTGAAATATCATAGAACGTCAGTGGGATATTCTTCAGCAACTACTTATCTTAGAAATCATTTTATAAAATAAATTCTGTCCTTGGTGACATAATTTGTTCTATGCCTATAGTACTATGGAGAGCTTCATGAGAGATAAATGTATATCTGTGTACATATGTGTATATTTGTATATGTCCAGAGAGTATCTTTATTTTAATCTTACACTCCAATTGATAAATTAAACTTTGAGGAAACTCTTTTTATGGAATGAGTGCAGTATACACATCATGGAAAGTAATTTAGTTCTGTCTTAATTCTTCACTAATTTCCACCAAAATAAATATAGAACAGATTCAGAAAACTGATGCTGAGGACAGACTTAGTGAATCTGTGAACCCGTGGCTGGAAGCCTAAAATATTATTTTGAATTAACCCATTAACTCATTTGAGATAATTCTATCCAGATTTTAGTCTGTATTTATTCAACTGATTTACTGTCTGTTTTTCTTTCTCCCAAATGGGACCCATTACTTCTCTTTAAAGCAGTGTTTTCCATGTATTTTACCATTTTTATTTTTCAGAGTACCTTACATGCTAATTGTTGAGTTATGTATCAGGTAGTCCTAGTTACAAAGCCTAGATTTACTGTATGTCCATTTTAGTGAGCAAGTTTGTACATATGTACACATATACATTGCGTCAAAATGGCCTTTTAAAAGGATGGTGATTATACTTTCAGAAGCACCACACTCCTTTACACACTACCATAGATTTATAAGGATTTTCAACCTGAAATTGAATCTCTCCATATGACTGGAAGTACTACAACCAGTCACAGGCCACAAAGCACCCTACCTCATTTCTTAGTTCATTTGCAGCAGTAGAAGGGCTAGATGGTCTTTACTTTGCAAAGCAACAGTAACAAAATGAGGAACTGAGCCTCCGTTTCAGACTTGGACAATCTTGGGTTGGGATCTTGCCTCTGTAAATCGGTTGGGATTTTGATAGAACCACTTAGTAATTATTAATCCATGTAATAAAATTAGAGTACTGATTTTATGAGATTGTTGTGGGATGAACTGTACTGGCTAAAAGCAACATAAACTAAGTACTGATAGGGCTGTCGATTGCATCTCCCCCAAACCTCCATCAATGTGATGGCCAGGAACTTGTGTGGGCCACAGACTCAAACCTGAACTTCTGCGGAAGATATCAAGAAGGAGAACCCCTCTATTTACTGAAGTCTCTGACTGTGATAACTGAGTGAATTGATGTCTTCCAGCAGCCACCATAGAATCACAAAAGGAGGGCGTGTCCAGGAATTAAACCAACACAAGGAAAGCCCAGACAAAGAGGGAAGGATGGGCTCATGATGTTTGAACCTCTGATCTGTCTATGCCTTGCACCAGCCACACTGCAGGATGCTGTTGCTCCAGCAATTAAATGTCTATTTAGGCTTGGGTTTCTGTCCTCCCTTGGGTTTCTGACATACACAATGCCATCCTAACGTAACTGACATTGATCAGTTCTCACCGTCTCCACTAGAAGCCAGGCACTAATCAGCTCCTACCAACTCCACCGGATGCCAGATGAGTCCTGTGAATTCTAGATGGGAAAATGATTATCTTCCAAAACACAGGGCGTTAGAACATCCACAGGCAAATTTTGACGTCTTCACAGCCTCACATGTACTACCAATTCCAGAATTTTTCCTAAGCATGACCAGTAAGGTCACCCTATACACTGTAATATGTCTCAAGGAATCAGATCTTGCAATGTGTAACAATAGGTAACATTTTATAGAGCCAGATACTCTACAAAGGTTTTTCTATGCTTTACCTGATTCTGCATTTCCAGCCGCTGTGTGTGAACCAATGTGTGGGTAGATAGTTATCTCTCTCCTTTCAATATGAGGAAACTGAAGCTCAAAGAGGCCAAGAACACAAAGCAATAGGTCTTGGGTCATCTGACCACCTGCATTTTTTATTATATTGGTTTGAATCCTAAGAAATTGCCATTTTTGTAGGTCAAATCGTTAAGTGCATATGATTTTCCCTCTACAATGTTGTCTAACTCAGGAACATTTTAGTAACAAGTGACACACACGGACACAAACTAGCCTAAACAAAAATAGAACATTTAATTGCTGGAGCAACGGCATCCTGCAGTGTGGCTGGCGCAAGGCATAGACAGATCAGAGGTTCAAACATCATGAGCCCATCCTTCCCTCTTTGTCTGGGCTTTCCTTGTGTTGGTTTAATTCCCGGACAAGCCCTCCTTTTGTGGTTCTACGGTGGCTGCTGGAAGATATCAATTCACTCAGTTATCACAGTCAGAGATTTCAGTAAATAGAGGGGTTCTCCTTGTTGATCTTCGGCGGAAGTTCAGGTTTGAGTCTGTGGCCTACACAACAAGTTCCTGGCCATCACATTGATGGAAGTTTGGGAAGCTGCGACTGACAGCCCTATCCCTAATAGGAGGGGAGGTTTCCAAAATTAAAGGAGAGTTCTGTTTCTAGAACAAAGGTGAACAGGAGCTGCTCGGGCAAAAATAACACATGGTCTGCTGCACAGGAAGCACCCAAATCTATAGAAAATCTAATGCTCTCCCCAGTGCTACAGTTACGCTTGATTATAGAGAAAATAAACACTGCCTAATAAATAATAAGACAGAGGGAAGTTAATGAGGTAAAGATCAAGTTAATGATAAACCCAACAACGAACAATCTGGTTAACTACACATTAGAATTGATTTCCTTCTTAAGTTTAAGAAACTTATTCCCTTAATATTGATGGCATCTCTGTCCACAAAATTTTAAAAGTTCAAGTTCATCTCTCAATTTCTTACAACGACATTGGAAAATTAAATAATATTCATCTACTGAACCAAAGCCCATTGTGTAACTCAGGTTTATATTTGCATATTTCTACTGTCTCCATTGCCCCAAATTTCACTCAAGCAGGAAACAGAACTGATTTCCTGTCAGCATCAAACAAACTACATACATCTACCCTACAAATTATATTGGCAAAAATAAATAAGAAGGGACTTATTGTGGCCATCTGTAAGATGACTTCAATAACTAGTAAGGCAGAAAGTTGAATTTTTACAATGTGCTTTTGGGAACCATACGAAATCCTTTATAAACCAAAATTTATATTTAGACTTGAAGAGTAAAACTGGGTCCAGACTTCTTTGATAACCTCACTTGTCAATGAATAAAGGGTTGACCCTTTACCCCAATATGTATATTATTCTTTAAAATAAGTCTTCTAAATATGCACACCATTAGCAAATATATCTTAAGGCCAATATGCAATCAGATAAAGAATCTTTGTTAATAATAGTGAATATCTTTTATTATGTATGCATTATATAATATTATATATGGGATGAGAGGTAAAGAAAAGGGAGGGAGGAAAGGAGAGATTGGAAGAGACTGCTTCCTTGTTTGAGTTTTGGAGGATCAACTTCTTGGTCTTGAACAGATGATCATTATTACTAGTATTGTTTTTTCTTTTATAATATGACTGATGAAGAGCTCAGTAATGGAAAAATGGCTTACTTGGCAGCTTGCTTGTGTTTGCGTTATTACCATTGGCTTCATTCATTGGTTTCTTTTCAGAAAACTTTAAGTTCCTTTTACTATATTGTAAAAGGAGCATTAATTTAAAATAGATAATATCTGAGGAACCCAGCACACTGGAGCTGTAATGAACGGCAACCTTCTGGAAAGGAGCCGGACTGCATGGGCCCCGCCTGCACCACACCTCAGGCGCTGTGCACAGAAACCACCATCTAGTGCAAGCAAAGGGAGCGCGTGGTGTCAACAAATACGCTTCACATTTCATATGCTCGATTTCTCTCATTTTTCAGTGTTCTCATGCTTTCCCCCACACCACAATAAGCTCTCTGGAGCATCACTTCAAGCACACACTGTCCACTGCAGACCACTCGACATGAAGCACACAAGACTTCAGGACAGGGCTGGCCCGAAATTTCGTGGTCCCTGTAGAAGACAATTATGCTCTCACTGTGTAAAACACAACAGTACGACGGTGACACAGTAGGAAAGCAAAGGAGAAAGTTTCAACATGAGAAATCTTACTGATTTGTTTCAAATTGAAT
Source organism: Mandrillus leucophaeus (assembly GCF_000951045.1). Lineage (NCBI taxonomy): Eukaryota > Metazoa > Chordata > Mammalia > Primates > Cercopithecidae > Mandrillus > Mandrillus leucophaeus. The sequence goes on from NW_012109286.1 coordinate 486,813, forward strand.
CATTAATACTCATATGATACACCTAGAAAAAATGATATCCAAGAATAATAGTCCTATGCCTTAACAACTGTCTTTTAAAAATAATTTTATAAGTATTTTTCCAGAATATTTTAACTGAATTTGCTATTTTCACTCCAAAATTTGTCGTTTCTTTGATCAATGACCAATGATGTAAAGCAAAGTTCTTCATTTAAATGCTGTGATATCTGGTCTTGCTAAAAATACACCAGAAAAAAAAAATCCTGGGCATCTTTCATTTCTTATTTTTCATAAACCTTTCAAAGGATTAATATAACTTCTGATGAGTATTCTTTCAGAAAGAAAGAATTGCATGGTGCAGACCATATAATTACTAAGATGAAAGATGAAAATTACTAGTAATAGTAATGAAATAGTAAGCGTTGTATTTGTGTGAAAATTAGTAATTTCATTTTACTAAGTAATTTCATCTGTATTCTGATAAAACTTTAACATCTCCATGTTTCGTGGAGGACAAAATGAAGCAATTTCCATTAATGAATCAAGATACATTTCCCATTTTAAAACATAAATGGAGTAAACTGTTGGTAATTAGACTCACAACTATTCAATCAATTCCTATTTTTGTTAAATAATAACACATTTAGGGAGACTTAAGAATCTAACTGGTTCTCTTCTTTTTACAATGGCTCCTGAAATCTCAAAAACGTTTCAAAACGTCTACGTTACCTCCCTAAAGATGGGTATAACTCACTGTCTTATGAACAGAAGTAATTTTTTAAAAATTTCTATCTAAGGTCCTTGAGAAATAGAATAGCCACAAGCAATTACAGCTTCTAGCATTTCAAGACACTCTGCAGAGTAACTGCAAAAAATATCAAGATTCAGAAAAAATTATGAACGACTCAGTTTGATTTTCTGCTGATTCAAAATCTCAATAGTATTTAATGGTTAAGTTTACAGATTATTTAATTAGCATTAGGCAAAAGAAAGAGACACTACCTCGCCATGTTTCTGTTATTCCTACTAAAAGATACTATATAAAAATAACATAGTACGTACTGAAGAGTTTTAAATATATTTGCAAAAGCTTTTTATTTCAACTATTTTGAATTTTAAGAAAAAACATATAGTTTATATAGTTTGAACATCTGCAATAATAGTGTTTTCGGTGCAAAAAGAACAAATGTAGAGCGCAGCTGACAGATTAAGTTCTATTTCAGGGTTCAGTTACAAGTAAAGAAACAGAGGAAAAGGAAAGAAAGGTAAAATTACAGAATGATCATATGTTCCAAAGAAATCCATCATCCAACGTTTTCTGCAGGATATCAGTTGATAGGATCAAAAGATAAAAGCCTCATTTGACAATTAAATCTCCTAAATAGGAAAACATTTTAAGTGCCAGGCAGAATCCAGTTTATAAATGCTCAGATGTGCTCCAGATTCTGTCCTCAGGACATCTAAGTTATGTGTTCTTCTAAGGGGAATCTTAAAAGGAGTAATTATTGAAATGATATTATACTGAGTTTTTCCAGACTTTTATTATACACACTAGACTCTTCTGTGGATTATGTTCCCACACTCAACTGACTACTTAATGCTGGTCCTACAGTTTTCTTGTCCTGACATCTAAGATGCCTTAATTGTAAAACGGCTTTCATTCGCTTTTTATGTCAAATTCAAATGTGAATAGTCTTCCAGTATTTGCCTACCTTTTACTAAATAATAGAGACCCTGCTTGGCAAAAGGACTGTTAATTATACTGTAAGAAAAATAGCTGAAGAACTTGCAAATAGAAATGAAAAGACTTAAGGAGAACGTTATAGTTATGTTGAAATACCTGAAGGATTGTCAAATGAAAGAGACACTTATATTTATCTTGTTAACTCAAGAGAGGTTGACTGTGACTAATGGATAACAATTTTTAAAAGTAGGTTTTAGTCCAAAAGAAGGCAAAAGACTTGAATGGTAATGGGAGCCCAGAAGTAGATGGGGTGGTCCGGTAAAAAATTAAGCAGAGATTGGTTATTTATGGAAGAAAAATAATGCAGAAATCTCTCAACTGTGAAGAAGTTAATTAATCTAGATAGTTGCTAAGGAATCGTTCAACTTTAAGAGTCTTTGATTCAGTAATTTTCTTCTGGTCCCTCATCCCATTTACCTCTGCCTGACACCATCTTCCATCATACCCTTATCAGATAAACTGTCTTGTAGAGTACTTTCTCTTCCTGTTTATTCATCCTCAAGTTGTCTTCATTTCAGACTCTAATACTCTCCAAACTACATGATCACAAGCAAATTATTTAACTGTTGAGATCTGCAATATCCTATCTACTCATGTAAAGCATTTAGCACAACTCCTGGCACCTAGCAATTACTGTTTGCCATTATTAGCCATTATTATTGTACCCCAACTCGCAAATCAGCATCTCCATGAGGCATCCACCCACTAATCAGACCCAGATTTGGTCGATCACTTAAGAAATTTCTCGCACTCTCAGGCATGCAGCTGTTTTAAATTTGCTTGGAGATATTTGGAGAGAGTAGTAAAATTGCAGTACAGTAGAGGAATCAGGATCCTCGGATGAGAATTTCTCCCTTTAAATGCAGAGGTCTACTGATGTAGCTCAGTCTAGGACTCTTAAGAGATACAAAACGCCCACCTGGAGAAAGAGAACACCGGGTCTTCTGTGGATGACCCACGCTTCAGCTGTGTTTACGGCTTTAAGTCAGATCAAAACGTGGCACAAACACTGGGAGATTCCTCCCTGGAAAATAAAAGGAACAATAAATCCAGGTTGAAGACATTCAACAAAATAACTGACTCATACTCCTCAAAATTGTCAGGGACATGAAAGGCAAAAAAAGTGAAGGATGGCTACAATTTGGATGAAATTAATGAGACAGGACAATTAAACTTGATATGGGATCCTGAAATGGATCCTGGAACAGAAAACAGACAATTTGAATACTTGGCAAAATTCTAATGTGGTCTGTAATTCAGCCAATAGCCTCATATCCTCATTCACTTCCTCAGTTTGCTACTTGTACTATGGTTATATAAGGTGTGAACATAGAGGAAGCTGGGTGAGGAGCACAGAAAACTCTCTGCACAACGTTTATAAATTTTTGTAAATAAAATTATTTTTATATAAAAAGTTTAAAATGCAAAATATAATTTTTTGAATTTTTAAATTAGTTTTTATAAGATAGATAAAACTGTATGTATTTATCATGTACATGATATTTTGAAGTATACACACATTGTGGAATAGTAAAATCTATTTAACATACACATTATATCACACAGTTATCATTTTTTGGTGAGAGTATTTAACATCCACTCATTGTGTTTTTAAAGAATATACAGGGTGGCTGTAGCTAAACTATAACATTTTTACATTTTAAATCATATGTTAAAATATTTAAAAATATTTTAAAGATCTATATCATCACAAGTACTAATTATTCCTGTGCATGTCTCCCACCCCTTGAAACACGGATACATACATACACACAGCACTGAAGGGAAGAAAAAACAAATTTTGAAACATTTTACATTGACTGCTATGGACTGAACTGTGCTTCCTCAAAATTCATATGTTGAAGCCCTACCTCCTCTTGGGACTGTATTTGGAGACAGGACCTTTAGGAGATGATTGTGGCCTGGCCCTTATGACTTCATTTGACCGTAATTACCTCCTAAGAGAGGCAGCATACCTCTCCTACCCGCTTCTCACCTGGTGACACAGTGAGAAGGCAGCCATCTGCCCACCGTGAAGAGTGCCCTCACCAGATCCAGACCATGCTGGCATCTTGATCTTGGACTTCCAGCCTCCAGAACTGTGAGAAAATAAATTTCTGTTGTTTAAGCCACCCAGTCTGTGGTCTTTTGTGATGGCAGCCTAAGCAGACCAATACCTCAATGTATCAGTTTTCTACCGCTGCCATCACAAATTACCATAAATTTAGGGACTTTGAACAACACACATTTATTATACGACACTCTTGGAGGACAGAAGTTTGACATGGGCCTCCCTGGGTTAACACTGTCAGCAGGGCCTTGTTTCTTTCTAGAGGTTCAGGCAAACAACCCATTTGCCCACCTTTTCCACCTTCTAGAAACACTCTGCATTCTTGGCTCATGATCCATTTCCTCCACCTTCAAAGCCAGCAACAACAAATCACTCCCCAGCCCTGCTCCCATTGTCATGTCTCTCTGTGACCACGGAGGGAAAGGTTCTGCCCTTGGACACACTCATGTATCTAGATGGGCTCACCCTGAGAATCTACAATGGTTTTCCAATTTCAAGAACCATACCTGTGACGGTTAATATCCAGTATCAACCTGATTGGATTGAAGGATGCAAAGTATTATTCCCAGGTGTGTCTGTGAGGGTGTTGCCAAAAGAGATTAACATTTGGTCAGTGGACTGGGAGGGGCAGACTCACTCTCAATCTAGGGGGGCACAATCTAATCAGCTATCGGTGCAGGTAGAATAAAGCTGGCAGAAGAGCGTGGAAAGACTAGACTAGCTAAGTCTTCTGGCCTCCATCTTTCTCCTGTTCAGGGTGCTTCCTGGCGTTGAACATCAGACTCCAAGTTCTTCAGCTTTTGGACTCTTGGACTTACACCAGTGGTTTGCCAGGGGCTCTCAGGCCTTTGGCCACAGACTGTAGGCTACACTGTCAGCTTCCCTACTTTTGAGGGTTTGCGATTTGGACCGGCTTCCCGGCTCCTCAGCTTACAGATTGTAGGACTTCACCTTGTGATCATGTGAGTCAATTTTCCTAATGAACTCTCCTTCATACAGTCATCTTTCCTATTAGTTCTGTCCCTTTAGAGAGCCCTGACTAATACAATACCCTTAATTCTATCTGCAAAGGCCCTCTCGCTATGCACGGTGGGCAACATGCATGTTCCAGGAGTTTGGGTGTGGCCATCTTTGGGGCCACTCTCTGACTGCCACTGTGAATCTCGGTTGACACAGAACCTGTCAAGACTCAAACTTACACGACTGTCAGATACAAAACCACTTAGATCAAATCAGGACGATTGGGAACTAACATGTAACTTCCCTGGAACATGAGCACAGAACAGTGCAGCTAGGAATGCCTGAAAGATATACTCTAGCTTGGCAGATGAGGCTGGAGAAAGAAAGAACAGAAAACAGACAAGTTGGTGTTTGTTCACATATCACATGGGCAGGATGTGAGCTGCTGATGACATGGAAGGAGGAGAGAAAACAGAAATCAAGCCATATGTGTCTTTTTCCTTTGGAGCAAGCTCCTTAACTTGGATGTATAAGGCATTCGCTTGAGGCTGTGGATGAGGTATAACTATGAAGATAAAAATATACACTCACCTAGAAAACTTTTTCATCAAAAAGATCCATGTCAGCCATAAAGCAAAAGCAAACATAGACACATCGGGACAACACAAATAGACAAAATTTTTCCAGGAATAAAGCAACTAGAAAATATAAGGGAAGGAAAATTGCATTCACAAGAATAACTCTAACCATGAGGTAACTAAGAATTCAGTTAGTAAACAATAAAGAAAATTATAACAATTATAAAATTCTACCAAGGGACATGGACATGGAGAAAGGCTTCACTGCATAGAGAGATCTACGCCATCCTTGGGGAAGAATGTTCTGGTTTGTAGCCGTGAGGAGGAAGGGCGGAAGCATAGCAATGTATAGAATGGGCAGAGGAAACTTCTGAAGGGAAAATATTCGAGCTTCATCCCTTGGATTCGTTGATGGAAAGGCCTATTTAATGTTTTTAATAATATGAGTCTCCACTTATTCCATGTCTACTACCTTGCACGGAGCTCACATAATTGTTTCCTTGAGCATAACCTGAGAGAAAGTAGCCCACACTTTCACATTGTAAAGTGTTCATGTATGAATTCCATAAGAATTTAAACCTCAAGAAACAGGAATAATTTGTAAATACCCTCATGATACCTACTCCAGTCCTTATGCTGATTTACTGACATGGAAACCCTAGTATTCTAAATTATTCGCCATGGAACAACTAGAAATTCATAGAAATTATTTTCTAATTTAAAGGAACTTCTACCCTACAGTTAGCTGTAGTTTTAATCAGCACAAGTACTGTAGTATTATATAAAAGAGTGAGTACAGATTCAATTTGTCTTGATTTTTTAAATTTTTAAAAAATGTTCCTCATATGAACTTCATTTTCATCCAATCTCAGCTTCATCAATTCTAGGCACAGTTGCTGTATATTTTAGGTTTCTACTTCTCAAGGAAATATGTCTAAAACAATAATTGATTGTTTTAAATGACAAACCTTTGGTTTACAGGTTTCTGACTTCCTATTTAGAAATTAAACATGTTTAGCAATTTATAACAAAAATCTTTAACTCTAGATACTATAGTATCTGAAAAAATGTGTTTAAAAATAAAACATGCGAGAAATCATTTTTAATCTTCTTGTAATTTGGGATTTTTCCATATCTGCTTTATCATCTACTGTTTTGAAAAATATATGAATAAATCATATTAGTTGTAAAAGTGTTCACTTAACTCCCTTAGTATTTAAATTTCTCTCTAGCTGTCTAGATATAATCTAGTAGTCAAATTGTGGCATTATTGTTTCAAATATTTTGTATTATATTAATGATTTATTAAGCCTGTTCAACTCTTCATCTAGTCTGGAGAGAACTCCACAGGGCACAGATCACAAAGGAAGCTCGATCATCAAAGCGTGTGTAACCCTGGGAAATAAAGGGAAGTTGGAAGCGAGAGAACAAATGTCAGTTCCTGGGAAATGTCAAGAGGTGGGTCCTGATGGCAGGAGTCATTCTCAGCTGAGCGCCCCAGGGCCTGGTCATCAAGCCCTCCATCTCCCTGGCAGAACAGAAGGTCTTCAGACCCTTCACAGCCTCTTCTGAGTATGTAAAATGTGAAAGAAATATAATCAAAACTGTCCTCCAGTGTTGAATCCCATACGACTGAACTAACCCTGTGATTCTTGGCTTCCCAACAGTTTTGTCGCTAAGCCCTTGTTCCTTTCTATACGGTAGAGGAGTATGTTAAAGCTGTTCGGGTAGATCACATCTCTAGACTGTTTTCACTCCAGAAGAGTGGCAGTGCGGCTTCTCCAGGGCTGAGAGCCTGAGTCCAGGTGTGCTTTCGGGCTCTGGGAAGCAACACTGAAAGGGGGAAGCCGTCCTTGTTGAGGGAGGGATGCATTCTCCCATACAGCCCTTACAGGGTTCTTCTTCCTCACTCGTGCCAGAGTGACCAGTGTGATTGAGGCCAGCAGGCCCTTCTCCTGGGCATGGGAGGTGGGGGTGGGACAGCCTCCATTCCACTAGCTCTTTTCTTTTTTTTTTTCTTTTTTTAGAGAAACGTTGTGTTTAATGGTAAAGCTTAGCACACTGCAGAACCAGGAATGGCATGGAGTCACAGCAGCACGCACAGGCAGGTGACCCCCACGGAGCCTCACATGGCAAAGAGGATGAGGAAGGCAACCATCCGACAGAAGAGCCCCATGGCCTCAGACAAGGCAAAGCCCAGAATGGCACAGGAGAAGAGCTGCTGCTTGAGAGATAGGTTCCTGGCATAAGCAATGACCAAGCTGCCAAACACCATTCCAATGCCAGCCCCTGAACCAGCCACACCAACTGTGGCTGCCCCAGCACCAATCAACTTGGCTGCTATGTCAATGTGCCAGGAGACAACACTGGTCTGGAATTCCCGTTTCACCACCTGGAGTGGGCAGCTGCTGCAGGAAGACTGTTTAGATGAATTCTCTGGGCTATTCAAGAAGGAGGCAGACACAGGCCAGATTAGACCCCAGCTACAACAGCGGTTCCGAGCTGGAGAAATGAGTAATGCCCTGGTGGTCTGCACTGTTTCAGTCTCCCAGCTTTAGCCCTTGGTCTCAGCACTCCAGCTCTTTTCTTCTGTTTACTTTATTGGGACTTTTGCTGCATGGAGGAAGATGGAAATAAAGCTTCAGAACAATACAGTTAAAACAGTGGTTATGAGAGTCTTTGTTCCAACAGTTAGGGGGCTGGCGGGGTGGGTGTTCAATTAAGCCATAGGGGCTTAAATTAGGATTTGAGAAAAAATGTACTGTTTCTCAAAGTAAAGTCACACCTCGATGTCCAGACAAGTGGGCCCATTGGCTTAAAGCAGCGGACCCAGCAGTGGTTAAGAAGGTAGAATAGCCAAAGCACCCATGTCATAATCCACTTCAGAAGGGAAAACAGACTGGCGTGGCCTGAGGCCGACTGCAAAACCAACTATCTCAGAAGCCAGGACTGCTATTGATCCGTCGACTCAATAGACATCAGTGCAAATCATATACAAGAAACCATGAGTGCTGTTAGAAGCAAATGACTGATTAGAGGAACAGAGCAAGGAAATGCCATTAAGTAACAGATGGGCTGGGCAAGTTGGTTCACACCTGTAATCCTAGCTCTTTGGGAGGCTGCGGAGGGAGGGCTGCTTGAGGCCAGGACTTTGAGACCAGCCTGGGCAATATAGTGAGAACCCATTTCTAAAAAAAAAAAAAAATTTAATTGACCCGATGTGGTTGCATGTGTCTGTAGTCTCAGCTACTCAGGAGGCTGAGGCAAGAGGGTCACTTGAGTCCAGAAGTTTGAGGCTACAGTGAGCCATGATTGTACCACTGCACTCCAGCCTGCATGACAGAGTGAGACTCTATCTTTAAGGGAAAAAGAGTGAGACTCTGTCTTTAAGGAAAAAAAAAAAAGCAGTAATGAATATACACACAAATATGCAAATCTAAATAAATATATAGGCTCCGTACATAATAGAGATTATTCTCTTGAATACCTGAACTTGCCACCAAGACTTTGGTTCTCAGCAAAGGTGAGAGTGGGAGAAAGAGGAAGGTGAAGCCTACACAGGGTAACCTTGTGAGTACCTCTTCCTTCACCCCGATCTTTCCAGCAGGCTCCTGGCTCCTTTTCCCCACCTTTCTTCATGTCCTCCTCTCAAAGAAGTCACTCGCTAGCACCTGCACCATCAGAGGATGTTTCCACACACAATAAAGAGCTGCACAAGTAACACTAGAGTTTTTACTGGAATATATTTTTGAAAAATCTAAATGATTCTGTCTTTTTTTTTTTTTCTTAACACCTTTGTTGTTGGGTTCTTGTTTGTTTTGTTTTCTGGAACTATAAAAAAAAATATTCCCCTGACCTAATGCTCAGGCAGAGTCAAATAAACTACCTTGAAAATATTTAGGGAAGTTAATTACAGAAAAAACTTTTTTTTTCTTTCACTGTTTTGCAGCTATGGGTGTAAAACTAGACCATAGAGAAATGGCCTGCTTTACACCAAGGCATGAAACTGTAGCGGGAGGAAGAGAAGGAGGTGGGAAGTGAGGAGATGGAAGGAAAGCCAATGCTGTGAGACTCCCTCTGCCTTGTAGGCTGCTCCTCCTGGACACTTACCTTCAGAAATCACTCCATTTTCACACCAACTTTTCCATCCCTAAACCCAGAAAATGATTCCACAGGTGACGGCCCCAGAGCAAGCCCTTCTGACCCCTTTCCAGTCCCCCATCTGTCCCACTATCCTCTTAATACCCTTTTCATTGAATTCCAGAGGGCTTCAGCCCACAGTAAAATGAAATTACAAGTATTAAACCTTGATCTCTCTTGAATATAATTCATTGCAAACACTTGTGCCCTTAATCCTTAGCGCCCAAATAGCATAATTTTTTAAATCCTCTTATTGATACCCTTTTAATTATTACTCCCAGGAGAGGAAAAAAAAAAAAAAAATCAGCCACAACCCAGCCACCTCTCACCTTGTCTCTTTATTTTTCCTTTTGTTCAACAAGAATCTCGTGCCTTTTTCTCACATTATCCCATTATGCATGCTCACTGCGAGGTGGCATTCTCGTCTGGATGTGACACAATGTGTCATTGTCCAAGGGCTACCTACATCAGCCTACTCTGGGGAAAAAAGAGCTTTTACCACACACAAAAAATAAATCTGTTCAGATTACCCACTTTAATCATCTGGTTAAGTATAGAGCAATGAGCAACAATACATTTTTTTATTCTCACTAGGGACAGAACGATGTTTAATTAGGCATTTAAAAGCAACTGTTAACTTATACAGACCTCATCACAAATGGTTTTTCAACCAGTTCAGTGATCTGAAACACCAATTAGTTTCAATTCACACTTCTTATTATCTGTCCCTTATTAAACCATTTAGTTCAGAATCTAAATTCCTTTCTATTCAAGAGTGTTGATGTTTTACTTTGGGTAGGAGGAATTTTTTTTTTTCCTTCTAAAAAGGCATTCTGCAAAATGTCTTCCCATATATCTTTTTTTTTTTTTTTTTTTTAATTAAACAAGCAATGCAGAGCTTCTTTTCCTGAAAATGCTCTTTGTTGATACTGTTGTTCTTAAATCCAATCTATCCCATCAGGGGCTTCGTGGAGGGCTCTGGTGATTTCTCTTCCAGTGCTGCTTGTCCTGTGAGCATTTGCAACTGCGCCTGTCAAAACCCGGCTCCAATGCTGCCACTTTGATCTCTGGGTAAGGCCTGGCCTCTCCGGGTATCTTCCTCTCAAATGGAGTCACAGCTCTGCAGTTAGTCCTCCTGCAAGGGCTCATGGTCTCCATAGCGGATTTTTTTTTTTTTCTCACTTCGAAGTCTAGCTTTAGGACACCAAAAAGTACACAGAAAGAGCATGCAAGGACTATTGGTCAACGTACTCCAGAGAAACAGAATCCATAGAAGATAGAGAGAAAGAAGCTTTAAAGAATTGGCTCACATGGTTGTAGAAGGGACAAGTCCAAAACCTGCATCAGCCCCCGAGGCTGGAAATTCAGGGAAGAGTGAAAATGTTGCGACCTTGAGTCCAAATTTTGCAGGGAAGCAAGTTGGAAACTCAGGCAGAACTTCTATGTTCAACACTTGAAGATAATTTTTTTCTTTTTCAAGAAACCTTAGTCTTTCCTCTTAAATCCATTGGCTGATTGGATGAGGCCTACCCAAATCACACAGGGTCATCTACTTTAAGTCTACTGATTTAAATCTTAATTACATCTAAAATATACATCCACAGCAATGTTAGGATTTATATTTGACCAAACAAAACTGGGCTTTGTAGCCTAGCCAAGTTGACACATAAAATCACCCATCCTAGGTGGAGGACGTAGCCTGGGATTTCAATAGCAGCTCTGCCACACACTTCCTCCAAGACCTTCCGTGGCCCTCAGTCTCCTTATCTATGACATGGTTCCCCAAATGGAATAAATGAGAAGAAATATGCCTTTGGGGTATTCCACGGATGAGGAGCATTTGGTTTGGTTAATAAAACTGGATTTCCTCTTACTCACATGTCACCAATAAAGTACAAAAAGGACATAAGCCACTCTTTGAGCCAATCACATTTAAATTCAGGTAAGTTTCCAACTAGTCATATTTCACTGTACTCAAACAAACCCTATCTGGAAATAGGGTTCAGGTAGATTCCTGTTGATGTGGGGAAAGCTTTGGTCTTGAGAGTCAAAATGGGAATAACATGATAAATTCATTAAGTTAGACAGTTCAAAGTCAAGCAAGATTGTGTTGGACTAGAAAGCTAGTGTATTAATGTGCAATGGAAGTATGGCTCTATGGTGCAGAGAAAACTATAGTAGAAGTCATGTATCCTACATGTGCAATGCTGAATCAGTCACTTGCCCTCTCTTGACCTCAATTTCCTTTCCAGAAGATAGGAAATTTGGACATAATGACTTTAATGTACCTTCCAATTTCAAATGGGAATCTATTAGGATTCTTGTTTTCTTCCTGAATCATTTATATTCATTAAGAGGTATTTGATATTGGTTAAGTCAAATGTTTTAAGCTTTTAAACTTATTAAGGCATAAAGGTAATCTGAAACTTCAAGACTAAAAAATTCTATTTTACTAGGCTCTAGGTCACATAGCATAATAACTATTTATATTAACTACTGCAATGAAATCAGTCAAAAGTTGTATTGTTATATCATCTATTAAAACTTTTTATTCTCAAAAGATCTTATGATTAAATCTTCCTTTAGCCAATTTGGTATCAACCATTCTTCTTTGACAGTGTCTCGGGTGATATAATAAAATATCACTGTTCTTTCTACAATTTAATATTCTTCAGTGGAATACGCTACTTTGTGGGGTTAATGGCCCATGTTATTACATCTTTTTGATCAGTTTAGATCCTTCTCACTATTTTTTACGGCTTGATCTTTGCTTCCAAACTATAATTTCATTAGAGGATAAGAGTTAAAATGGTATTATTTTTAGAAAAAAAATTCAATAGTGATACATACTTTGTTAAATGAACAACAAATATTTGTTAAGTGGATAAATAAATAAATTAATACAAATGTATGAGGAAACTCTCCAAGAACTTCAAAGTGCCTTGTATAGAACCTTAAACATATAAGATACATAAAAAATAGGTTTAAAAGATTAGAGAAAATAATTGCAAGACAAGACGAAAAAAATATATATCCAAGTATTGATTACCCAGCCATATACTCAGCCTTATTTCCATCTTTCTCTCACCTTATCCAATATTCACTCAACACATACTGCTTAAGTATCTACTGTATATCTGGCACTCTGTTGGCCACGGAAAATACGGCAATGAGCAAAACACGAAGGCTCCCTGCCTCATGGAATTTATACCTTCTCATCTCTCTTCTCAAAACCATACAATAGGGGCAGAAGATAGAGATGATACCTTTATAACAAACTAAAAAATTCAAGAGGTTGGTTGTTGTTGTTGTTTAAATAGCGTTGTTTACTTGATTTTCAACAAACTGCTCAATGGACACTTCAGTTACCAGGCCGCTGTGTTTTCCTTTGAAATACAGAGCCTAAACCACATGGACCCAGTCTGCCTCACCCAGGTAAGACACTTGGGCACCCATCAGCTGATGCACAGCCAACCGTGATTGACAGCATGAGAGAGTCTTTCTGGGTGTCACTGTTAGTAATGACCTCATAGGACTCCCCTTGGGCCTATGAATGACACAGGACAGGTGTACTTCTCAGCAGTCTCTGTGTCAGATGTGGATCAACCTATCTTCTGGGGCAGCTTCATGCTGTCCTCCAATTTTCTAGCCTTTGGGGGTAAGACATTGCATCCATTGGATTCAGCGTGTAGTCAATCACTCACAAAGTCATTTACTTGACATTGATTTTCTACCCCTTTTTCACTGTCATGTATAATATCTTGGTACCAAAAAGCATGTTAAGAACAAAATAATTGATTCCATGGCTTCATAAATATAGTATCAAAAAGAGATGAAATTCAAACAACTCAATTGAAAAAGGGGTTAAGCGCATGAATAAAAGATTTAGTAGGAAGTGCGGTTGGCATTATTGACTAGAATCAGACTTGGGGGTTTCCTGTAATTTAAAATTATTTATGCTGCCTAGCAATCATTCATGGAACCCCTACTCTTTGCCCCTTGTGCTAGACCCTGGGAACACAAAGATGGATAGAGATTCAGCCCCTGTTCACTCTAGTCCGCAAACACCAGTCAGATTTTAGATTAACACATAAATCTTTGACTCTTCCGTATGCCAGAAAAATGTAGGCTTTGTAATTATGACTCCAACACTTTTCCACACTTTCCCTTCCAAAAATATAACTATGTTTATATTGAACACTCATTGAAATGTTTAGTTCATAGTCTTCATTCTCTTTTACTAATATTTCCATTTTCTATTTGAAGTTGGTAATGAATGATTAGTTTTCCTCAGAACATTAAACTAACTATATCTTCCCAAGCAGTTTTAATAACAAAAGAATACTCAACTTGGAAAGAGGCTTATCACAAAAGTTCTATTGCTAGAAGATTTTTGGCCAAGAGAATTTCCAAGCATATGATTTGCAGGCTTCTACTTTACTCTGCTCAGTCCTGAAGCGATAGTGATTGTCCAGTTATTTCTGTCTGCACAAGAATCCTGCCCCATCCCCTAGCCCAGCATAGAAATGCAGAACATTACTCGTCAGGCCCGCAGCCACTTCTCCAGACTACATCAGTCAGATGAGACGTCTGCTGATCCTCATCTCAGAAACGGCTCTAGAAAAATGATTCTGAAGACTCTTGATAAGCCTCCCCAAAATTTTACTTATAACTCTAAATATTACACATTTCACTTTTGCAAAAAAGGAAAAGTATGAAAATTCATGCTCCACCCCACCCCAAGTTCCTCTTTCCCTTGTCTATTCAAAATTGGACTATAAATAAGGTCCAAAAAACTACAGCCTTCATCTACCAGACGGAAATGTCCTGGGTTAAGCCTAAATTAAATCGTATTTGTTGTAATTCAAAGATATTTTTCTCAGTCTATTATAATACTCTATTTTTCTGTCATCTATTATCTCCACAAACAGCCATGGAAATAGCTTTACTGATACTAAAATGAGCACCCCAACTTCTAGAAAGATTAATACGAATTTATTTGCATAATTAATTCAAATGTTCTTAGCTCCTTCCCTGTCATTAGCAAAATAGAATGGAACAGGGAAAAAAAGATTGATAAGCTTTGAAATGATAATAATTCAATAGGTAGCAAATTATGTCAGCAGCCTGTATCATTTATCTATTTATGCAGTGGGACAATTATTTACTCTGCTTTGTTTCAAAAAGGATTTCAGGTGGCTTCAGTAATTTCTGCAGCGTAATCCATTTGTTGAAAGGAAACTTTTAACTGATAACTTATGAAAGAGTTGGGAAGAAATTTGGGCAAATTATATTTAAGACTTTTAGAGCAAATTGCATAATATTTCACATAGTCAAAAAAAAAAAAAAAAAAAGAGGATACCCTGGTTGGACAAGAACCAATGGATTATGAAAATGGTTTGGATTCCTTCAAACTTCCGTAATTACTTTCAACTGTGCAGCTTTCCTGACAGTTGAGATTTCTTAGTCAGGCTTCAAAACCATTAGCATTACATAATGCTGAACCAATTAATGCAGCTAGTCAGTGATTCTCACTCCCCTCTAAAACCTTAACACCAGAAGGAAATATTTCTTTCCCACTTTGTACTCATTTGGAGACAAGCATTTAGTGACCCCAAAACCCAGTGCCCTCTTTATCATGCCCTTTGGTCCATTTTTGATGGCCAATGCTACCATTTAAAGACAGCCAATTACTATCTCTTTCATTTTACTCATCAAAAACTAAAAGAAAGAGAAATGAGATGTCTCGTTTATGCCAAATCATATACTTTATCAGAGACAGCATAAGAAAAATATAATAAGCCCTGACATTCTGTCTTTCATTCTCTTCATGAATTAATACATCTATTACTCTAACAATTAATGAAGAATAAACACTGTGACACAAATCTTTTCAATCTTTAGAAAATTCAAACCTCTCTTTCCCATGACAGTTTCATATTTCTTTATCATACATTTTACATTATTCATGGGTAAATAGCACAAATAATATGTTTGAGCTGTATTTTCTTACCACTCCCAAATCTATGTGTTAAAATGATAAAGAAACAGATATTACCGTAGAAGCCCAAGACTCATCTTTTGACACCTGCTTTTCTTCTTCCATGTCATGCCTGCCCCTCTTCAGGTTCTGAAAGCTACTCTGGTTAAACCTAATTTGGGGTTGGATATGTCAGTTTCACCATAATATCGATGTATGTGATATAACATGGATTCATATTCTTGTGCTATGTCTCCCAGGCATGTGTGTTTCAGGAATAAAAGTCATTATCTGCAGTTGACGCAACTGTGTTCCTAAGAGAACAACAAAGTGCTTGTCCTAGCCGGCCTCGCTGCTTTGCAGAGCAGTACATACTGAGAGGTCCTTCCATGATGGATGAGAACCAAGGTCACCCTTTCACTTTGTTTGTTCTTGTTGTTTGTTTTGTTTGTTTCTTTGTTTTGAGATGGAGTTTCACTCTGTCACCCAGGCTAGAACGCAGTGGTGTGATCTCAGCTCACTACAACCTCTGCCTCCCGGGTTCAAGCAGTTCTCCTGCCTCAGCCTCCCGAGTAGCTGGGATTACAGGTGCCTACCACCATGCCCAGCTAATTTTTTGTATTTTTAGTGGAGATGAGGTTTCACCATGTTGGTCAGGCTGGTCTTGGACTCCTGACCTCAAGTGAGCCACCCACCTCAACCTCCCAAAGTGCTGGGATTACAGGCATGAACCACCGCACCCAGCCCACCCTTTCACTTTGGAAGTGATGGTGAGCAGCAAATAACCGGGACAAAGATGTGAAAGATAAAAGTATAAAATACCATCTCTCAAGTTTATGGCCTAGTGGGAGGGAATAAAACAAACAAGTAATTATAGTATGAAGCATAATAATACCGGGGTCAGTAGAGATACAAAGTCATTTAAGATAAAGGAACTCATATTTATTGTGTGACTTCTAAATACTGAGTACTATACATGTGTTTTCGAGAATAATCTTATAATACCATCTCAAAGAGAAATTATTATCCCCGCTGGAAAATGAAAAAAAGCTCATTTTCCCAAGAGTATGTAACAAACAAATAGCAAAGTCAGAGACTGAATCATGATTTTCTGGCACGCTTTTTCCACGTACAATGTGCTGGAAACACAGAAGGGGCCACATCTGACCGAAGCAGCTTTGCCAAGTAACTGGCATTTGAGATAGACCTTGGCAGACAGGATCTCAAAAGCCGAGTTGAGAATCAAGAGGGAATTCCAGGCAAAGAGATAGGCTTGAACAAACATGTCTTAGATGGAGAATGTAAGACGTGTTCAAAAGAAAATGTTTTGTCTGAATTTTAGAAAATACAGGATAGTGTAGATGCACTTGGACCTGGACCCAGAATACCTGGGTCCTAATCACCACTAGGTCACTGAGGTGTAAGCCCTGAAAGTGGGGTTCAATATTAAGTGCTGCTTTGACATCTGATAAAATCAAGTTTCAAATGACCACAAGTTTCCCTCCCCATTCTGCTCCCACAGGTAAGGTCCCCTAGCCAAAAACACGAATTCACCAGGGGACCAGGCACAGTTCCTGCTTATCTTTGGGTAGTAGGTTTTGGTTCCCTGCCAGCCTGCAGAATTATACACACAAGCCACTCACCCCCATGACCACAGCAAGGACCAGGGCCAAGTCCCCTTCTTGTTACTACAAACCCGCCTCTCACAGGCCCTGACTGTTCACTCTGTTCTTGAACCATTGCGTAGCCCTGCAGACTGTCCGCTGTCCTCTTCCCTACGCTGTGAGCATACGTGACAATGACACCGCTGTCTGCCCCCTTTGCTGGGGTCCAGTGTCACATGTTTGACCATCTTCAAATTCCTAATGCAGGAATTCCTCCCTCCAAACACCGTGACAAGGAGACAAATAACCACTTTTAGCCCTGTGCCTTTGGGGAAGCTGCTTCGCCTCTGTGTGCGTCCGTTTCCTCACCTGCAGAAACACACGTGATCATAGTGCCTCTTTCTATAAGTGCCATCGATGTTTGGTGGCTGTTAATCATGGGTGGCCCTGATATGTTACATGTTTTAACATATTTAGTCCTTACTACAAACCTGTAATGTAAATATAGTTATGATCATCATTATCATTTTTTACTACCAATGAGGAATTTGAAGCAGAGAGCAGGGACACAACTTGCCGCAGATCCCACAGCTAAGGGGCTGAGCCATAATTGAGATTCAGACAGTCTGGTTGCAGAGCCTTTATTAGTAGAGAGAGGACTGAGAGGTCCCCAAATCCACCCACTTAATATTGGAGGCAAGGACATCCTGCTTTTTCTTTGCTATTGCACTTACCAAGTTGAATTGTAATTCCTTGTTAATTTTCTGCCACCATCATTTGGAAGTGCATTCCCTAAAAGCAGGCACAGAATTCGCTGTTGATTTAATGGAATCTCTAGTCCATTATCTAAAACAGTGCTCAGCCCGCTGTGCAGGCCTGGCCACCTCTTCCTGAACAACAGAATGAGTGACTTCTCCATGGCCAGATTTCTGGGGCTCCTCACATTTCTGCTGCTGCTGAGTCTCTGCATGATTTGACTCTGCTGACTACACTTCTTTGGAAACTAGTCCTGGTTTACAGGGTCCTGAATTATTCCCTTGCATTCTCCTTTGAGGCCTTTTCCACTGGTCCCTAGTAGAATTTCTCTAAAGCTCTGTCCTAAGCCACCTTCTATCTATTTAAATCCCTTCTCAGGAAACTTGCAGTTATAGTGGAAAGGCTCCCTTTCATGCAGTAGACTTGAAAGTCTGTGTCTTTAACCCTCATTTCCTTCTCCTGCCCTAAATGCAAAGTTTCAACTTTTGTCTCTCATCATCCAACCATCCCCACAAATTCAACTTGCCTAATATGAATTCCTCATTAGCCCCACGCCCTTGTACTCAGATTCTCCCTCTTTTGCCCCATATTTGTAAATAATGCCAACATTTCCTTCAACATTCAAGTTGAAAACACAGCATGTCCCCAGTAGTTGCAAAGCAGCTGAAGATTTGATGGGCACAGCATTTTCTACCCAAGCTCTCCTACCCTGAAACCCTTAACACAGAGCTTCACTGCCTCTTGCTTCCTTAGACTTATGATTGCCATTAACAGGTTTCCCCACCTCCAGTTTTTCTCTGCATTTTTCCACCCCCACATCACTGCCTGCTTCATCATAAGCCAGAATCTCAGCTCTGAACATTGATGGAGGAGTTTGGGGATCAAATTAGATTTACAGTGTATTTGAAAATGGACCAGGAGATAAGAAAATAAAGACAGAATGCATAAGTGACCTCTCCAAAATGGAAAATGTTGATAGTGAGGGCAAAGAACATGAGAAATTAAGAGTATAAAGAAAGGATGGTAAGGCCGGGCATGGTGGCTCATCCCTGTAATCCCAGCACTTTGGGAGGCTGAGGTAGGCAGATCACCTGAGGTCAGGAGTTCTAGATCAGCCTGGCCAACATGGTGAAATCCCATCTCTACTAACGATACAAAAATTAGCCAGACATGGTGGTATTCCCAGCTACTTGGGAGGCTAAGGCAGGAGAATCACTTGAACCCAGGAGGCAGAGGTTGCAGTGAACCGAGATCGCACCACCGCACTACATACGGCCTGGGTAACAGAGCAAGACTCTGTCTCAAAAAATAAAGAGAGAGAGAGAGAAAAGAAAAAGAAGAGATGGTAGATTAAACAGTGCCATCTGGAGCACAGGTGAGTGGATTCACTTTAGCCAAGAAAAGCCATGCTGGTTCTAGGTTTAGATTTGAAGCAGAGAGGACAGGAGCAATACGGAGGAATTCCGAGATGGAGGGAAAGCTGAAAGCACATTGGTCAGATGACCTTAATTTCTACAGTGAAATGAGGTTTAATTTGTATGGTGAAATAGTGGAAGGTGTGGGTAGAATCAAGGACTTGAGAAAAGTGGAAAAAAAAAATCTAGTGTAGATAGTTTGAGGAATCTACTGAGATATGAACATGAAAATAATTCTGGTGTATGTGATCTCTTTTCCAAATTTTGAAGCTTAACTTGGTTGGTGGGATAAGTATGATACTCCAGGCCAGTCCTAGTTACTCTATTCAGTCCTCAAACACTCCAGGAAGGCTCTCTATACACCAGGTTTATGCTAAGCCATTGCATACTGAGCTAAGCTCATGCCAGAATTTCCATGGGAAAAGATGAAGAAAAAGGAAAACTATAGCAAGAGTTGTTTATGACATAAACAAGGAGTTTGCTGCTTCCCACATATTAGGGAAACAGTTGGATTACACATCAGGGCCTGGAGACTTTAAACAATACTATCAGGAAGTTAATGGAACTGGAACAAGGAAATTACTATGACTCTGCACTCCATAAAATAAAGAAATGAATAAAAGTGCAGTTTATCACTGGAGAAACAATGGAAGCTGAGCTGATAAAATAACCAAAGAAAATAAAAGAACAATGTGATCTTGCTGGAATGGAGTCGATCATTTTGTGTTGAAGATTAATACTTCTCTCTAGAACTGCATAGGCAATCTAAACTTGGTGGGAGGAAATGTCATTTTATAGCACCTTTCTGACTGAAACTCAATCACCGTGTGTGTAGGTGTTATGGTTTCTAAACCATATGAGTAAAGAACATACGTTGTCTCATTTTAAAAGACCAATTTTTTCATGTACCTTTATTGAGCGTATCGCAATGTAAGTTAAGGGAGTCAAATAACAGAGTCTGCCCAGGAATTGAGTTTTTGTTTTTGAAATTCTGTAAAATAAACTGTTTTCTTCTAGTAGATAATTAACATTTCATGGAGTCTGGTTCCCTGCCTATGGGGAGCGGGTTGACTCACTGAACCACAATGTATCACCAGTTCCTTTCCCTCCAACAGAGTGGTTTTGTGAAAGGCTAACGAGGTGGTCTTCGACAAAACTGCAAACAGAGCAGTTTCTCTCTTGAGCTCTTGGTTTCTTTGTCCCCTCCTCTCTTGTTCTCTGAGGTCATTTGCATATACCAAACCATGCAAGATACACCCATCAATGACCAGGCATGGCAATGTCTAACCCGCCAGAGCATGGACACTCACATGGCTGCTTCAGCCTTCCCAGAACTCATCTGAAAGTCTCTGCTTCCCCACAAGTCTCCACTGTCTTGAGCCACCTTCAAGACCATGTCTTATTTTTTTTCCAGCTGTCTCTGTGTATTAGTCAGGGCTCTCTAGAGGGACAGAACTAACAGGATGAATAGATAGATAGATAGATAGATAGATAGATAGATAGCTAAAGGGGAGTTTATTAAGTATTAACTTATAGAATCACAAGGTCCCACAATAGGCCATCTGCAAGTGAGGAGCAAGGAGAGCCAGTCCAAGTCCCAAAACCGAAGAACTTAGAGCCCAGTGTTGGAGGGCAGGAAGCAATCAGCATGGAAGAACGATGTAGGCTGGGAGGCTAGGTCAGTCTAGACTTTTCATGTTTTTCTGCCTGTTTTATATTTTCGCCGTGCTGGCAGCTGATTAGATTGTGCCCACCCAGATTAAGGGTAGGTCTGGCTTTCCCAGCCCACTGACTCAAATATTAACCTCTTTTGGCAACACCCTCACAGACACACCCAGGATCAATACTTTGCACCCCTCAATTCAATCAAGTTGATGTTTAGTATTAACCATCACACTCTGTAACAGCAAAACTTCCTCCTTCGAGAGTGATTTTGATTTCTGGAAAAACCTAAAAGTCACTCTGAACCTAGTCATACTGAGTAAGTTGGATAAAGGCATTTTTGTTCTAAGATGAGATCATAAAAGTACTCTTGTGTGAAAGCACTTCAGGATCAAGCAGCCAATCAGGCATAAAGACTCAACAGCCTCCTTGCAATGGCTATTGGCTATTCTCTGGGCCACATCTGTCTTGGCAGCAGTCAGAAGCCAGGTAAGAATTGCCATGGTATTAAATAGAAGCCCGTGGCCACCCCTGTCACCGGCATTCCAAGTCTCCCGGTGAATGGATAACAGGTAACATTCAGGCTCAATGTCCAGCAAAGCTCCTACTGCTCATTGCCCTCTGGGTTCTCTCTCCCTGTGGCTGCCTGTCTCTGCTTCACTACTCACTGCAAATCAGTTTCACTGCTTAGATACTGGATCATGGCCCAGGAAGCAACAACAAATGCAGTCAAGCCCCACCCCGACCACTGCATTGTAACAGTCTGAGTGGGGGTGGGGAAAGTGCTGTGCAAATCAAAGTTAAATAAACCAGCCTTAGATCAGTGTTTTCAAACCTTAACATGCATCAGAATCACCTGGGGAGTGTGTTTCAGAATTAGATAGCACCCCAGATCGCCGGGCTCGCTCCCAGACTTCCTGGTTCAGAAGCAAGGCCCCCAAACTAATCCAAGATCTTTGATTTTACAGGAGTCTCTCTATTGAAGAAGTTTCCAGAGTTTTCTAGATCCTTTGGACATAAAAGGGAACAGAGTTTTTGACTTCCCCAAATCTGGTGACTGTCAATCCCAATTGGAGACAAGTTTTACTTTCAGCAAACTCCTGACTCAGGGTGAATTTTCTGACTTATTTCAGCAACCCAGGCAGATGCCCAGGGTCTTCCTTCTCAACCATTGTTCCAGAAGACGGTCCATCACTTTCACAGTTGTCTTTCATTTCTCTTCAGTTCTGGGGACTGTACACAAACGTGGCTCTTGGTGGACAGCCTTGACACACCAGAGCAAAGTTCAGGCCCATGAAGACCTTCTTGCTACCCACAAAATCTCTGTTAAAGAATTTCTCACTTAACCTAAGTGACCATTTGACCTTGAGAAAATAAATCTTCATGCCATCATTGTCCAAAAAAAATCAACTTTGTCTTTGTAATTTATAAAAATTTATAATTTTGCCAAACACACTTTTTTGCTGTTTATGTTATTTTTCCATTCTAGACTTTGATGCTTTGTTTGCAGGTTATATTTCCAACAACGTATTTCACCACTGACTACGATTGCCTTAAAATAACTGGCAACAATTTAAAAGCATGGGGGACAAATAGGTTTCAATTTAAATTCTAATTCGGACATATCGTTAGCAATACCTGGAGTCTCGTGTTGAGAAAGATTTTGGTGTTAGACTCAGCATCAAAGAGTGCAAGAATTAATTAGTGATGTCTGCCATGGGAAGCAGAATGGGAGTGGCATGCCTGGTTTTCCAGCATACATACCAGTGAATTTTTTATAGGGACGCACACCTGAAGTTAAAGAATGCTCCCACATCAAAATAAACTGGGTCTTTTAGGAAATGTGACCATTCTGGACTTCTTAAAATCTTACAAAAGACAGGAGTGCTCTGCTCCAGATAAAAACAAGGCCTCCAGGTCCCATTCTAGAAGTGATGACAATTCCCTTTATGCACTCACAACCCATGCTGCTGTAACTAAAGTTACTCTTTGTTCCTCAATACCTTTTACTCCCTAGTCCTCATTAATATTCAAGGAAGTTCACTGAGGTATTTGAGTCTCCTCAAACTAGGCTGTAGTTAATTAATATCCAAATATAAAGTAAATCTGGAATAGTAGTTTTTAACTAGGAAAGATTTCTTCATCCTCCAGGGAACATTTGGCAATGTCTGGAGACATTATTTTGTCATGGCAACTGATGGAGAAGGAGTTGTGAGTGGCTTCTAATGTGCATCCTACAATGCACAGGCTGCCCCCTAACAAGGAATTATTGGACCCAGAATGTGAGCAGTGCTGAGGCTGGGAAATGCTGATGTAGAGGATTGAAAGTCAGGCCTTCAAGTGCCTGATTCAACCAATATAAAGTCCTTAACTTGTGACTCACTACATGGAGAATGTGATTCTCCCAATCAAAGAAAAATGAACCCAATTCTTGCTTCTGACCTAAGAAAATTGCCATCTTTATGATATCTTTCAAAAATTAAGGGGAACTGTATTTATAAACTCCTACAGCCCTTGGATTACTGCAAAGTCACACTTATGACATATGATTTACACCTTTTTATAGGAGTAGAACACCTGCAGCCGTAGCGAATTCGTTCCGGAGGTGTGGCTGGAAGAGTAGCCTGACATTCCCCTCACCGCAAAGAAGAATCAGACTAAACAAAGCACTCCTGGTGGCCCCCTGTTTATTTGCAGTAAATGATAATTGCAGTTTTCTTCCAGCCTTAAGATACAAATATTTTAGTGACTTCTGATTCCCACACCTATAAAAACAATGTGCTTCGGCTGATATGCCACAGTGTGGGAAAAAAAAAAAATACAAAAAAAACATTAAAACCCCAGTTCATTTAAGACATCAAGAAAAAAAAAAAAAAGACTTGTAGGATTTTTTTACTTTTCCTGATCAAATAATGAGCAAAATCAGCTACAACATTAGAGTTTTAAAACATTTGAAACTGCATCATTTAGCTGTAATGGCTCTGTGGCTTTACAAGCAAGCTGAAAAGTTATGACAATCAACTGAATCCCAGAGGGAAGACTTTAGCTGGGTAAGCACTGGTTTTGGGAGAGCATATTCTGTAGAATCAAAGATTCCAATAGTAGCTGGGTTTTCTCAACCCTTAATTCTCCTAAGATGCATAATTGGATATTATGCAGTTAACTGAGCAAGACTTTTGGAGAAAACAAAAACCAAGGTTCTTTTAGATCTTCACAATCATTAAAACTAAGCTTTTAACTTTAGCCAAATGCCATTACCATGAGTTTCTTCCAATATACTGTTTAGTCACAAATGCTATATCCTTGATATTGCATGTGGTCCCAAATGTTCAAAATTATAACTTTGGACTTGTCTCTAGGACTTGTAATCCTGGAGACAGACTGTGACTAACACATGGCATGTGATATGTGTATGTTGTAAACTGCTAGTAACGATAAGGTCAAATTGTGTGGGATTTGATCAAAGTCTCCACTGAAAGGTTTGTGAAAGGTAGTATGGACCAAAAGTGGTTAGGTGTCTCCAACTGGATGAAATAACAACCTAAGTAGAAATAGTTATTATACAATTTCAAGAGGGTAGTAGGTTTCCTGCTTAAAGTCTCCCATTTTTAAAGGAATTTTGGACTGTTTAAGGATGCAAAATAATCCTTTCTTTGGGAAGTTCACACCACACCCTCGAAGAGATGGAAACCCTTGCAGCTATTGCGGGAATCAGACAACCACTGTTTCAGTGTTACCTAAAACAATTCATTAAAATTATGACAGTCCCCGTTACAGCCATACCTATAGGCTCCTTCCCTCTCCCTACAGCCATCTTTATCTTTCATGACCTTAAACCCATATTTTTTTCTCCACCTTTCCTGTAATTAATCTCCAA
The DNA here is from genome assembly GCF_000951045.1 of Mandrillus leucophaeus. Classification (NCBI taxonomy): domain Eukaryota; kingdom Metazoa; phylum Chordata; class Mammalia; order Primates; family Cercopithecidae; genus Mandrillus; species Mandrillus leucophaeus. Next base: position 511,579 of record NW_012109286.1, read on the forward strand.
AACCATTCCATCCTCAAAAAATTTTTTTCACCTAACAGCCCTGGGTTTTCTCCCTGCATTCCTTCCCACCAGTACATTCTTACTATGCTAGCATCCTCGGCCTCTCTGCATCTCCTGCTGAGGCCAGGACAAGGTTACCATCAGCTTTGGCTGTGGCTCGTGACCAAATAACATGTCTTTCCAAGCTGGATCATTAAGCTCCTGAGCATTAAGGGAAGTCTTGATGGGGAAGGTTAATTTTAGTTTGACTTTGAAATTTTGGTCTGATTGGTATGACAGAGAGGAAAAGAGACATGTTTGCCGCATGAAAGAGTATGAATAAAAATTTGGTGGCAAAAACGTCAAGGCATTTCTACCAAATAGTTTGTCCAGTAACCAAGTAAGCTAACCGCAAAGGTCAGCATCACTTTGAATGCAATGCTTTAAAAAAGTTTTATTTTCTCCAACAGGCTAGAGGACTTATTAACATTTTGGGGTCAGAGTGGTTACATGATCAAAGTGTTTCAGGAAAATTAATTAGATCGTGTTATGGGTTGGGGCTGAATTCAGGTGGAAAAGAGTCCAAAAAAGCAACATCAGTTAGGAGGTATTAAAGTGATCAGGAATGAGGTGATGATGGCCAAACTTGGAATGGTGAGCGAATGGAAGAGAGACAGACAGAAAAGAAGGAGGGAGAGAGAGAGAGGGAGGCTTGATAATAATGAACAATACATGTGGATTGTTTAGCTATCAGAGGAGTGGAAACAGCAAAAGGGAAAGTCAGAGATGACTAGTAAGAAATGAGTTAGGGTTCAAAATACAGTGGAAGCCTTCGATTCTCCATTCCATCACTGTGTTTTCCAGAATGTAAAATGTAAAACAGAATGTCTGTTCTACCCACATCTGTACAAGCATCAAAATAGGTCGTACACACCTGTCCCACCTGTAACTAAGCATACGACTTCAGGTAAGCATGCACTTCCTGATCTCAGCACATTGCTGGCCTGAGGCTGCTCCAATATTCCATTCCTGTCGACTCTGATAAAATGAAATAGGACCCTTTAAACTGATCTGCCCTCTGCTCTTGAAGCACATAATCTTATGTTCTAAAGCAACATGAAGGCACTCTCCTGCCCCACCTCTCTTACTGTGAGTCCTTCAAGACAACTTCATGGGTGTAGGGGAAAGCAACCCAGTTTTGTGGACCTTCTCCCTTTCTATCTAGATGAAGTGGGGCAAGTTAATTAACCTTGCTAGGCCTCAGTATCCCCATTCAAAACCGAGGGCTGATAAAAATGATCAAGCAGAGGTGTCACAAAAATTAAACAGAACAGGAAAGCAAGGGGCACATTGTAGAATGAGTATATTTTTGGTTACAAAATATAATAATAAAATGGGAGTTTCATTGTTATTGTGAGAAATACAGAACACTCAGAAGTAAATATTGTCAACCTGAGTGTATCTGAGGAGCCCTGTAACTGCAAAGACATCCTTCCATTCTTCAGTCCATTGCGTGAAGATCCAAGCACATCATAAGGGTTTAGTAACTAGACTGTCACTCTGAGAGGGTCCCAGGCTCCTGCAGTCATCAACATGCCCACAAGTCTAGAGTTCTTTATAAAAACCAAGTTAAATTGTTCTAATACCAGTTTAATAAAAGGAATTTTAAAATAGTGACATAACTCTTTAACACAATTAAATTTGTATTTAGACCTTGAGTGAGTTATAAAAATTGGAAAAT
>NW_012109286.1:513348-519689 GCF_000951045.1 Mandrillus leucophaeus
AAAAAATTTTTTTCACCTAACAGCCCTGGGTTTTCTCCCTGCATTCCTTCCCACCAGTACATTCTTACTATGCTAGCATCCTCGGCCTCTCTGCATCTCCTGCTGAGGCCAGGACAAGGTTACCATCAGCTTTGGCTGTGGCTCGTGACCAAATAACATGTCTTTCCAAGCTGGATCATTAAGCTCCTGAGCATTAAGGGAAGTCTTGATGGGGAAGGTTAATTTTAGTTTGACTTTGAAATTTTGGTCTGATTGGTATGACAGAGAGGAAAAGAGACATGTTTGCCGCATGAAAGAGTATGAATAAAAATTTGGTGGCAAAAACGTCAAGGCATTTCTACCAAATAGTTTGTCCAGTAACCAAGTAAGCTAACCGCAAAGGTCAGCATCACTTTGAATGCAATGCTTTAAAAAAGTTTTATTTTCTCCAACAGGCTAGAGGACTTATTAACATTTTGGGGTCAGAGTGGTTACATGATCAAAGTGTTTCAGGAAAATTAATTAGATCGTGTTATGGGTTGGGGCTGAATTCAGGTGGAAAAGAGTCCAAAAAAGCAACATCAGTTAGGAGGTATTAAAGTGATCAGGAATGAGGTGATGATGGCCAAACTTGGAATGGTGAGCGAATGGAAGAGAGACAGACAGAAAAGAAGGAGGGAGAGAGAGAGAGGGAGGCTTGATAATAATGAACAATACATGTGGATTGTTTAGCTATCAGAGGAGTGGAAACAGCAAAAGGGAAAGTCAGAGATGACTAGTAAGAAATGAGTTAGGGTTCAAAATACAGTGGAAGCCTTCGATTCTCCATTCCATCACTGTGTTTTCCAGAATGTAAAATGTAAAACAGAATGTCTGTTCTACCCACATCTGTACAAGCATCAAAATAGGTCGTACACACCTGTCCCACCTGTAACTAAGCATACGACTTCAGGTAAGCATGCACTTCCTGATCTCAGCACATTGCTGGCCTGAGGCTGCTCCAATATTCCATTCCTGTCGACTCTGATAAAATGAAATAGGACCCTTTAAACTGATCTGCCCTCTGCTCTTGAAGCACATAATCTTATGTTCTAAAGCAACATGAAGGCACTCTCCTGCCCCACCTCTCTTACTGTGAGTCCTTCAAGACAACTTCATGGGTGTAGGGGAAAGCAACCCAGTTTTGTGGACCTTCTCCCTTTCTATCTAGATGAAGTGGGGCAAGTTAATTAACCTTGCTAGGCCTCAGTATCCCCATTCAAAACCGAGGGCTGATAAAAATGATCAAGCAGAGGTGTCACAAAAATTAAACAGAACAGGAAAGCAAGGGGCACATTGTAGAATGAGTATATTTTTGGTTACAAAATATAATAATAAAATGGGAGTTTCATTGTTATTGTGAGAAATACAGAACACTCAGAAGTAAATATTGTCAACCTGAGTGTATCTGAGGAGCCCTGTAACTGCAAAGACATCCTTCCATTCTTCAGTCCATTGCGTGAAGATCCAAGCACATCATAAGGGTTTAGTAACTAGACTGTCACTCTGAGAGGGTCCCAGGCTCCTGCAGTCATCAACATGCCCACAAGTCTAGAGTTCTTTATAAAAACCAAGTTAAATTGTTCTAATACCAGTTTAATAAAAGGAATTTTAAAATAGTGACATAACTCTTTAACACAATTAAATTTGTATTTAGACCTTGAGTGAGTTATAAAAATTGGAAAATATGAATCTACTATTTCAAAACAATAAAACGTTATATTTTTTTTAACAAACTCTCTTCTTCTCAAACCCTGGATCGACTTTTCCCTGCACTTGGGGGAGTCCCATATAAAATTCTGCAGCACAACCAGTCCGTTTACAAAGGGGCTCATTTCTGAACATAGACCTTAGCAGAAATACAAATCCTTCCCAGAAATCAGAACTTAACTCAGAAAAACAAGTCTGACAAAATTTCTTCAGCTGCTCAGCTCCTCCTTCTCCCTTTTCTGCTCGACTGAGAAAATGAGTTGACACCAGGAAACTAGAAGAGTCCGGTGTTCCTCTTGTACCTTTTTACTGAGGAAAATGAAGTCAATTCAAGATGGCGGCTCTTATCATTTATTTACCAAGGAACCGGGGAAGCGATGTTTATAATTGTTTGTATATCTGTGGTAAACTTTTGATTTGTGCTTGCTCTATACTTCTAAAGCCCCTTTGAAAGGTAGTCTTACCGGCGAGAGCTTTTCACCCCCGGCTAAACAGAAAGCTTTCTTCCTCATCAAAGTTTGAAGCTTTTGATCTCTCTAATCTCCGCTTGTTCGTAGTCTATGCATGCACAAGTAAGTGATGTTCTCTTCAGTGTCTATTGAATCTCTTAAAACTCAAGGAAATGTGCTTTTTTATTTCATTCTTCATCCCCAGGGACAGCTGATAGTGATTGAATTCTGAAGAGATGTGGGTGAGGTAGGCAATTCATGCCCATTTTTATTACTGCTTAAATTTTGAATTAAGGATTCAGTATTTCAGAAAAACAGCTTGATATATTAGCATCTGACCTGAATTTCTGTGGTGTAATTTAACTGCTTTACGCTCAGCAACTCTCTTCACCTCTTCAAGCCCAGCTGAGCATCCGCGACAAGTTTCAGAAAAGCCTTCAGCCCTGATCTTCAGATTTTTACTGCTGTGATTATTGGTAGCAAACTTGGCTTCCCAGAGAACTGTTGTGATAGCAATCTTTTTAGAGTTAAATATTGATTTTAATTACATATTAATATTGAATATTGATAAAAGAAAAGGTTTCGACAAAATTGGTTCAACAGAGTATATTTGAGCCAAGAACAATTTGAAAACCGGGCGACCCTCAGAACCAGAGGCGGTTCCGAGAACTCCGCTCTGCAACAAGGGCCATGAGTATTTACAGGCAGAAAAAAAGCTGAAGAAAGAAACAAGAAAGGAAAGTGGATTGGTCATTTTAATCTTTCCTTCCTTGAGAGGTCAACATGCTGGCTGAAACTGGCCTGTTCGGGGATTTGGCTTCTCTCTCTCTCCCGTGATTTCTCAGAAGGTGAGATAAACAACTTGGTTTCAACTTGGTGGCCTTTTACTTTAGCTTGAGTGACTCCATTTTGGTTTGGTTTTTGGGGCCTAGTGGAAGAGCTCAGCCCAAATCAAAGGCCTCCTGTAAATTTTATTTAACAATATTGTTCCATTTTCTACACCAGAAAATTTGGAAAACACATTAATCTGCCTCTCAGAAATAACTACTCTTAACATATGGGCATAATTTATTCTAGTTCTTTATGTGCTTAAGATTTCCTACCTGCCTAAGATTATACTTTATATATAATTTTATATCACACTTCTGTTGTGCCTAAAAAATCATATTATTAGGTAGGTCATTAAACTCTCTTTGCACACATTTTAATGGTTACATATTTCTTCATGTAGATATACCTGATGTTAATTATCCAAGTTGGACATTTGGGTTATGTCCTACTTATAATTAACACTGCCATAAATATCCTTATTCATATATTTCTTCTAAATATTTCCCTAGAATAGCATCCTAGAAGACTAACTTCAGGATCAAAGGATCTCGAATTTTAAGGGGCTTTCTGTTCACATTTTAAAATCTGAATGACTTATCAGGTTTGATAAAATGCCATATTTTCCAATTGTGAAGGACAATGCCCAGACCTGCCAGTTTGAACTGAGAACATTTAGAGCCCATTGGGAAGCATTATAAAACTCTATCCAGGGGGTTCTTAGGTGTCTGTTTGTATGATTCTCTCTTATCTACATGTGTCTCTTCATCCCCCTTTGTCTAATGACATGGGACAAGGTTGAATTGTCCTCTCTCTTACCATTGTTCGCAACTTTTTAAAAAAACATGAATTAAGAAAAATAAAATATTTGCTAAAACATTTTTGGATAATATGAAAGAAACTGAAAGTGGTCATCTTTGGAGAGGAACAGAAGAGAGCGAGAAGGTAAGAATTTTACATTTGATTTACTTCTTTCTGTTCTACTTGAGCTTTTCATCTAAGTGTATATATTACATTTTTTAAATGTCAACAAGAGTGATCTTAATGGTGCAATTACAAGTTTTTTCTTTTTATGCATGTTTAAATAAAGATAATTTTTGAAAATAAACAAAAAATCTATTATCTTGTTCATAATGAAAATTATAAGTAGAAAAAGTCAGCAATAAGCTAAACTGTTGACAGTTACAATTATACGTGGTAAGATACACTATTGGATAAATTTGATGGAAAAATACAATCTTCTTAAATAAATATAGATGCGCAAAATTTGGCAGGGGAATTTTGCACATAGTTATACAAATGGTCAAAAGTGTATAGCTAGTGAAACTTCCATTGTTTTATACCTGATTAAACTGAACATTTTCATGTTTATTATCTCTTACATTTCTTCTTTTAAAAATTGTTCATGCCTTCTGCTCATTTAAATATTAGGCTCTTGATGTCTTTTCTTGATGATTTGCCTAATTTCTGTACATTATAAATCTATCAACTATTCATCTGAAATGTTTATCGTTGGCCAGGCGCGGTGGCTCAAGCCTGTAATCTCAGCACTTTGGGAGGCCGAGACGGGCGGATCACGAGGTCAGGAGATTGAGACCATCCTGGCTAACACGGTGAAACCCTGTCTCTACTAAAAAATACAAAAAAACTAGCGGGGCAAGGTGGCGGGCGCCTGTAGTCCCAGCTACTCGGGAGGCTGAGGCAGGAGAATGGCGGGAACCTGGGAGGGGAGTTTGCAGTGAGCTGAGATCTGGCCCTCCAGCCTGGGAGACAGAGCGAGACTCCGTCTCCAAAAAAAAAAAAAAGAAAAAGAAATGTTTATCGCAATTTTTTGCCAACATGTTTACTATTTATTAAAATGACTGCTTTGTATACTGCATAGCATTGTATCATTATCACAGCTCTTCCTGCTCAAACTCCCCAGACTTTCAACAACATCCATTCACTTACTCACAATTTGGCATATTTATTTAGTGTCTACCGTGTCATACTCAGATACATGGTACAGATGAGTTGTGGGCATCTCAACTCTCCTGCAAGGTTTGACCCAATACATTTCTAAAACATAACAGAATATCAAGTGTATTCACTTGCTAGGACTCCCATAACAAAGAACCACAAGCTGCGTGGCTTACACAACAGAAATGTATTGTCTCACAGTTCCGGAGGTAAAGGTTGGAAATCCAGGTACCAGCACCATTGACTCCTTCTGAGGGGTACGAGACAGGCTCTGTCCTGTGCCTCTCTCCTGGTGCTGGTGAGGGCTGGCAGTCTCTGGCAGTCCATGGCTCATAAATGAATCCCCTCGACCTCTGCCTCCATCTTCACACAGCGTTTTTCCTCTAGTATGTCTCTGGTCCAAGTTTCCCTTTTTATAAGGACATAGTTGTATAGGATTAGGACCTAACCCTATTCATGACCTACTTCAAATAGGTCACGTTCTGAAGTACTAAGGACTTTAAGGACTTAGTAAGGACTTTAACATCTTTTTCGAAGGTGACACAGTTTAACCCATAAGTTAACCTAGGCTTGATTTGGGACAAACAACAGAATCCTCTCTTGCTACTGTAAACATAAAGAAATTTATAACAGACGTTAAGTAACTCCCAGAATCTCTGAGAGGGCAAAGAACCGGGCTGCTATGCTACACAACACAAATAAGCCAGTAGAGAAATATCTAGTAGCTGGGCCATGTGACTGTGCAGTCACACCAAGTCCCATGCTCACAAGACCCCACAGGTTGGGTTAATACCCTGCTGTTGCCACCTTGAAATTTGAATGACTTTATTTTTGAGCTTGTGTTTTGTAGGTGAAGTCCAGGTAGAATGTGTTTGTGTGGGGAGATTTGCAAGATACACCTGTTCTTCATTCTTAGCCATCTCAGTCTCCTGGAGTGAGCCTTAGGAGCATGAGATCCTGGTGGGCGGATGATGCCTGGTTGTTGAATGAGCTTCCCATTCTGACTAGAACTTTTTTCCTGCACAGCATGAAGGTGTGAACAACTAAGGAACTCGATCACACCTTTTCTCGCCTGTGTGGCTTCCCTGTATAAGTTAGCTATGCATCCTGAAAAATGGTGACAGAGAAAAAAAGAGACAGACAGGGCAACCCATTTCCTTTCAGAATGCCCTAACTGGTCTGCAGCTAAAGAAAGTGCCTATGTCAAAAAGCGACACAGAAACAGCTGGGTTAGCTTTGTTCAGCATTTCCATGGTTGTGGTAAGAACAAAATACATATGCATATAGAAGCTAGAAAACATAGGTTGTGTCATTTTGGTGATTCTGCACACATATTAAATGTTTTTATATTTACATTTAAAGCTGCCAATGTGCAAT
>NW_012109286.1:520490-570183 GCF_000951045.1 Mandrillus leucophaeus
GGCCTCCCAAAGTGCTGGGATTACAGGCGTGAGCCACCACGCCCGGCCTGTCTTAATATCTTTAACTGCACTTTTTCTCTTACATTTTGAACAAGGGTCCCACATTTTCTTTTCACACTGGGCCTTGCAAATTATGTAGCCTGTCCAGTAGAAAAGTTCAACCTACCAGTGAACTGTCCCACTAGAAACACTCTACCATTGGAATCACACACTCACTACTAATGACTCCAAAAGCACACTGCTAGAAACTCCAACACAGGGACCAGCCAGAGCAAAACACCACACACTTAGTGGCTCAGATAACCCACACTGGAAGTCTAACACGAGTCTCGCTGGGTTAAAATCCAGGTGTCGGCAGGGCTGCACCCCTTGCTGGAGGCGCCAGTGGAATCTGTTTCTCCTCGCCATTTCCAGCTACTAAAGACCACGTGCATTTCCTAGCTCCTGGCCTTCGCACCATCTCCAAAGATGGGTCCCCATCACGCTTCAAATCTCTACTCCTCCTCCTTCTGTCGCATTTCTCCAGCCCAGCCAGAAAAGGTTCTCCAATGTTAAAGACTCACATCATGAGGCTGGGCCACCTGGGATAATCCAGGATGATCACTGCCATGTGGTACCCAGAAGACCCGACGTCCCCGAGCACATCCACCTCCAGGTCTCACGGGAGGGAACTGCTTGGGGGGACTCAGAGAACAGGGACGCCCCTGAGGCATGGGGTTAAGGTGCATCGTCTAGTTTTCCTGCCTGGGGTGTAGAAGGCAAAGCCAGAGCAGCTGTTGAGTGAGACAACATACAGTGCCTGCCACAGCCTGTCAGTTGGTGGATGGAGGTTCAGGAGAGAAACAAGAATTATAAGTGATGCTGGTTCCAAAGCAACACCAAATAGTGTGGCAGGGGAACCAGTGGAAAGGCCATCGCCACCTCTCCTGCACTGCTGCCCATGGCCCCCATGTGGGTCTCAACAGGATTGAATTTGCTGTCTCTTGCCACACTCTAAATTGAGCAATTAACCTTGTTATCTACTATTTTCAGATCTATTTTTCTTTTGCCTTGTTAAATACCCACAATAATCACGTCAGAAAGAGGTTAAGACACTAGAGAAAACATAAAATTCACATATAGCTTTTGTTTTAAGTCAACATGCAATTTTAAAATCTGGTTGTTATTTCTGGTATTAAATTTGGTTGTTGTTTTTATGCAGTTTAAATTGTTATTGAGGCATAAAGCAACAAAAAAGACAATTTCAGTAACACCTAATAAGCAGACAATATGATTTAGGCTAAAAGCCTAAAACTTAATTAACTCTGTCATGATATAGCAAAGGGCATGACCATGTGTTAAAGGAATAAAAAATAAAGGGGAAAAATTATGCCTACATCAATAGTAATAGCATCTATATATGGCTGATTTCTGAGTAAGCAAAGCATTCAAATCAGAGAGTATATCCATATTTAGTTTGTACATAAAAAAAAAAGAAATAGAATTTTTCAGCTAGGAAGAATGAAATAATTCAAAAAGAAAGTGACTATAAATGCTTTCACACAATATTCTAATTTTCAAGCAACCTAGATGTGGTGCACACACTAAAAAGTTAAAATTGCAAGCCTTTTATTAAGGGATTTGGAAAAGGGAGAAAGATGGAGAAAATTGGATAGCATGATGAATTTGGTTTGCTGCTCAGTAAACAGACATGGGAAATAAAATATCAAGACCCAGAAAAAAGAGAACGGAAGAGGACCATCACAATATCTCTTGGCCACAGGGAATTACAGTAAGCGAATTTTATTTACATGTAAAGACAAATTCTGTTCTGCGTTCCCATCGGTAAGTCATTGTAAATGCCTGAATTATGCTGAGGGGAGGAAAAATGAGGTGTTCTCATCCTACTTGGGGTGAAAGAAGCCCTATTCTTGGTCCTTCAGTTTCTGACTGCCCAATGGAGCTTCAGAGAAGGTGTCCCATGTGTGAGGTTGGAAGGGACACGGATGCAGAGATCTGCCTGTGATACTCCAGCCCCGTAATGTGTTGCCAGGTAGGCTGGGACTACATGCTAAGTTTTCAGCATACATCTAAGTTCTTGATTAGCAATCACACCATCAAGACCAAACATTGTCTAAGTCACAGAGCAGCTCCACAAAGATCCCAAGAAAGGAGTGAAGATGAGAAGGAAATCAGGTGTACAGTGCCCAATCCTTTACTCTTTGTGCAATGGGTCACGGTATTATAACAGAGCACAATATGAGTGACATCCAACAACCACCACAGGCAGATAGGGCACTCTCAAATTGAGCGATGCCTGTCCAGTCAGCATGCCACACAGGGCTCCTGATATTGAGGATGCTATCTGATTTGTACCTCTCTTCAAACCTTACCCTCTTTACTACCCTTCTCTTGGAGACCTTTTCCCAGCTGGGAGACAATGAATGCCAAGTGCTTTCCTTTCCAGCAACACGGGAACAATCCCTTTGAAAAGATAAGCCAGGCTGGGTGCAGTGGGTTACATCTGCAATCCTAGCACTTTGGGAGACTGAGGTGGGTGGGTCACCTGAGGTCAGGAGTTCAAGAGCAGCCTGGCCAACATGGTGAAACCGCATTTCTACTAAAACTACAAAAATTAGCCAGGTATGGTAGCATGTGCCTATAACCCCAGCTACTCGAGGGACTGAGGCAGAAGAATTACTGAGGCAGAGATTGTAGTGAGCTGAGATCGCACCATTGCACTCCAGCCTGGGCAACAGAGCAAGACTACGTCTCAAAAAAAGAAAAAAGATAAGTCTCCAGGAGTTTGTTCACAGTAAACCAGTAGCAGACCTGGGGGACACGGTGGCAGGCTAGAAACTGACAATTTTCACTGGGCAGGCCTTTTGGTGCTCCCTCAATTTGTATTGTCTAGGGATAGTAATCAGAATCCGGTCCTCTTTCCACGTAGGACACGTTTTTATGTACACAATTTCACTGGGTCACATTTTAATCCTGCAGGACTTCATTAAACAGCTAAGGGGTGGGGGTGGAAGGACATCATTTCCTCCCTCAAAGAACTGACAGTCCTGCGAAGGAAACAGATACGTGACTTTGACACTGGGCTGCCTGAAAATGGGCATAGTGAGGCCCACTGTGAAATTGCTGCTGAAGAAGCAATTATGTGAGACTGGGACAAGTACCTGGGGATGAGGAGAGGAAATATTTAGGGAGAAAACCATAGTGTGCAGGGCATTAATAGCTTAAGGAACTTCATTAGCTCAGCAGTGGAGATGGCGGCCGCGTGACAGATTTGGAGAAAGCCAAAAAGCCCTTTGTGCATGTATCATAAATAGAAGAAGAAAATCAAAGATGACAGGCTAAGGTCGGTTTGGAGCCACATTACAAAGATTTGAATGTGATGCGACCCACATAACAAATATCTTATCTATGGGTATGAGAGACCCCATCACTCCCTTTTCTAGACAAGGAACCCAAGGCCACATCTCATCGCTACTGAGCTACTGCGTGGCCTTCAAACCCAGATCTTCCAGCTGCAATGTGTTGCGCCGTTCACTGACCTCCCACGCCACTCACTCCCAGGGCTGGGAAACTCAGTTCCTCACGTGTCTGTTATGGGTTGGACTGTGTCCCCCTAAAAGATACATTGAAGTCCTCACCCCTGGTCCATGAGAACATGACCTTTTTAAAAAAATAGGGCGCGGTGGCTCACGCCTATAACCCCAGCACTTTCGCAGGCCGAGGCGGGTGGATCACGAGGTCAGGAGATCGAGACCATCCTGGCTAACATGGTGAAACCCCCGTCTCTACTAAAAATACAAAAAATTAGCCGGGCATGGTGGTGGGCGCCTGTAGTCCCAGTTACTCGGGAGGCTGAGGCAGGAGAATGGTGTGAACCCGGGAGGTGGAGCTTGTGGTGAGCTGAGATCGCGCCACTGCACTCCAGCCTGGGTGACAGAGCGAGACTCTGTCTCAAAAAGAAAAAAGAAAAAAAAAAGTAAAAGTTTAAAAAAAAAATAGGGTCTTTGCAGATGTAAATAAGATGGAAGTTAAAACGGGATCACACTGAAATAGACTGGGCGCTTAATCCTATATAATGGTGTCATTATAAGACACAGAGAAGAGCTACAGAGACAGAAGCACGTGGAGAGGAGAACGCCATGGTGAGACACAGACGCCATGGGACAGGATTGATAGAGAATCTGTAAGAATGGACGGGCTTCCCTACCCTCAGGCAACTCAAATCTGGAAGTCACCTTGCCTCCCCAAAGGGCCAGCCCTTAACATTCTCGCTGCACTGCCTCTTACCAGCTCAGAACACCCCACTGTGCCTGGTCCACACCTCACCTCCTAGGAAGAATACAAAGTTGTCTTTCCTAGAAAGGAAGAAAGCTGCTTTCTTTCCCACCTCTTCCTATCTAAAGCGGCAGGAAGGTAAGCTAAACATCCTCTAACAGGGCAAAACTGGGCCAACCCCAGGCTCAAATAATTTGTAAGAGCATTTTTAAACCAGAAAGAGAAGAGTTTGACTCAAAAAGTGAGAGAGAGACCATAGAAAACATCCACTGTTTCTTCTAACCTCCTTTGCCCCTGCCCCTTCCTCTGATGAAATAGATACTCAGTGATTTAAATTGCCTGGTATTTACATACAAACTTATCCCAGAAACACATTTTAGAGTTAGGAAAACTATAAAGATGCCAGGAGAGAAAATTTAGAAGGCAGAGTCAAAAGAAAAGGGCTGACTTTTCTAAAAAATATAGAAACCAAGGCCAAATAACAAGGATTGTTCTAGAATTCAAAACAGCTTTGGAGAAAGTTTGTTTTTGCCAACAATGGGAAACTCAGTAAAGAGTCAAAACAAGAGAAATTCTAACCAAATAAAGAAAAGAAGGAAGAATGGGAAGGAGGAAGTATGCATTGATTAACTGTATTCTATTCCAAGCATTATTCTAGCTGATGTCAATGTGGTATTTTATTTAATTAGCATGAGAAGCCCGTAAGATAAATATTACTGAACTTCATTTTACAGACGAGAAAACAGAGACATAAGGAGTTGAATTTATTTACCCAAGTCACACAGCTAATATGTATATTCCTACCTCTTAACTGAAAAGTCCAATGTTTTCTTTTTGTTTTTGTTGTTCAGAATTCCCCAGCCAAGCAAGAGAGGAATTTTGACATCCCGATTAGAACGTATCTGCATGTGAGATGAAAAATCAAGGAGGTCAAGCAGAAGATCGTGTATGTTGGTTTTGGTTTTTAATATGGAGGATGGATAAGGAGAGCTTCCCGGTAAAAAACACAAAACTTTGTTTCATAAACAGTTTTGTTCAAATGCGAATAAACCAGGCAATATTGCAAGAGGGGGAAATGTGCTGAGGAAAATGACAATTATTTGACTGCTTTTGAATCTTAAAATATTTGGCACAAACCTTGAGAAGAGTTCAAAGATTTTTTCCTACCAGCTGTAAGTTAAATATTAGAAGCCAATGTCCTCATTGTGAAGATAAACATGGTGCAAGAGCATAAAACTGTCACTGTTTCAAAGAAGATTCTATTTCTCGTACAGCTGGTGTCTTCTGAAAATGCACGCGCTCAATTCTTTTCTTCACTCACATGTGTAGACCTTGTGTTGGAGTGCCCACAGCCTGAAGCAAAAGCTGCTCTCTCAAAGATTTTGAGCAGTTTGCTTAACTCAAAGCAAAAGTAAAGGACAGGCATGGAACTGTAGGTCATAAATATCAATATTTAAACCCTAGCTCTACCATTAACCTGGGGCACCATCGTCAACTTCTTTTTGGAAGCATCCTTATCCATGAAATGGAGATATTGCAAAACTGTTATAAAGACTAAATTAGACGTTTTGTGAAAAATATTTGCTGTAGTAGGTTGAAGGGTGCCCCCCCAAACGACAGGTCAACTTCCTAACCCCTAAAACTTATGAGTGTGACCTTATTTGGAAAAAGGGTCTTGCAGATATAATTAAGTTAAAGATCTTGAGATCAGATCATCCTGGAATGTTCTGGTGAGCGCTAAATCCAATGACAAGCATCCTTAGAAGAGACAGAAGAGAAGACAGGACCTCAGGGAGAAGGCCTTGTGAAGATGGAGGCAGAGACTGGAATGATGCAGCCACAACCAAGGAGCTCCTGGAGCCACCGGAAGCTGGGGGTGGGAGACAGGGAACAGATTATCTCCCAGGGCTTTCAAAGGGAGAGAACCCTGCTGAGACTTTGATTTCTAACTTCTGGTCTCCAGAACTGTGAGAGCAGAAATTTATGTTGTTTCGGCCACCTGGTGTGTGGTGATTTGTTACCGCCCCACGAGGAAAGTAGCGTATCTAGTCAGTGGTAAATTTGTACTCAAAGCTCATTCTGTCCTCCTGTTCTTTTCCTTCCCAACTTGAATGAGGCCTCATCCAGGGAACTAGGAAATGATCCCCTACTGTCTGACCTGTGTGTCTTGTATCAAGTGTCACCCATTCTATTGTGGCATCACCACTGCATTAGTCCATGCTCACACTGCTATGAAGAAATATCACAGACTGGGTAATTTATAAAGAAAAGAAGTTGGATTGTCTCTCAGTTCTGCATGGCTGGAGAGGCCTCAGAAAACTTACCATCATGGTGGAAGGTGCCTCTTCACAGGGCGGCAGGAGAGAGAATGAGTGCAAGCAGGGGAAATGCCAGATGCTTATAAAGCCATCAGATCTCATGAGACTCACTCATTATCACAAGAACAGCATGGGGGAAATCACCCCCATGATCCAATCACCTCCACCTGCTCCAGCCCCTTGACACATGGGGATTATTACAATTCAAGGTGAGATTTAGGTGGAGACACAGAGCCAAACTATATCAGCTACCATGAACAAAAGCTCCCCATCATGTCTGTAAATGCATCTTCCATGATGAATGGTGACATGCGGTCCTGGTGGGGAGGAGAGGCAGGCCAGATGCACTTGAAGAGTTTATGCAACATTCGCCAACATTTAGTTCTCCTCTATATCAGCCACTAACTAGGTGTTCCACACAATCAACTCATTTACTCTTTTTAGCAAGGTTTTGAGGTGCATACAGCCCCATCTTACCGATGACAAAACCAAAGCACAGAAAAATCAAGTAACTTGCTCATAGTCACAATGCTAGTTAATGCCAAAGCTAAGGGATCCATCATTGGAGAATCCTTGCTTTTCACTATTCTGTTAGTTCCCTAGGGCTGCTGTAACAAAGTGTCATGAGCTGGGTGGCTCCAACGACAGACATTGACGCTCACAGTCTGGAAGCTGGAAGTCCAAGATCAAGGTGTCGGCAAAGCTGGTGCCTTCTGTGAAGGAAAGGTGTGTTCCAGGCCTCTCTGCTTAGCCTGTAGACAGCCATTTCCTCCCTGCGTCTCCTCACATTTTCTTCCTTCTTTGTATGACTGTGTCCAAATTTCTTCTTCTTATAAGGATATCAGTCATATTGAACTAGAACCCACTCTAATGGCCTTTATTCTATCAGCGCCCCCTGAGAGCTCCCTTAAACACCAATGCCAGGCCTACTCCCAGAGTTTCCAATTCTGAAGGTCTGGGATAGGGCTTGAGGATTTGCATTCCCAACTCACTTCTAGCTGCCACTGCTGGTCCAGGAATGACTTTGAAAGCCACTGCCATAGACAGTGGTAACTCTGGAGATGGGGAGACCAGGGGAGAGGTGCCTGCTCCAGGAAGCTGGGAGACAGGGTCCTGAGCTAAGGCAGTGTCAGAGGGCATGCAGAGGCGAGGTGGGGTCACAGCGACCTCACAAGGCAGAATCTGGTGACCAGTTGAGTATTACGAGAAGGGGAAAGGAGCCTAGGTGGCCTCCAGGTTCTTGGCTTGGGCGATCAGGTGGACTAGGTACCTGGGCCAGTGGATGTGTGGGTGATGGGGAGGTAGGGCCTGTCAGGTAAAGCAGGTGAAATAGAAACAGGTTTCAAATTGGAGATGCTTTTCAGAGAGACCGATAAAGCTATCTGATTTGGAGCTCAAGGAAGAGGTCTACAATAGGGAGTTGCTTGGTTTTCTAACCATCTTATTGACTCATTTCTGTAACATTTACTTGATTAGCCAGGCAACTGATTAGATATTTTCAACCTGTTTTGTTGCTTCAGAATATGATAAATTGTCGGTACCTCTTTGAGTGTGTCTTAAGCACCAAGTGCTCACAAGTAGTCCAGAAAAATACAAAACAGAAAGTACTCCAAATTTTGCATCACCTTCTTAAAACAGTATTTGCTAATCACCTTCTTAAAGCAATATTTACCGATGAATTTGAAATATTTACAATATGGTCTGGTTTATGCATCCATGCTTTCTCTTCGGGGATAAACCAGGTCATCTACTTTAAGTATCACAATATAAAATGTATAATTTGTATTTTATTGTTTTATTAATAATTTTCTTTAATCAACTTGAAATTACAAGCATCATCTTTCAATTTTTTTACTGACATGTAAAATTTCATTTACCTGTACTATTAAAAATATACAAACATTTTTGGTTATTAGAAAACAACTAAAATGTGAAATATAACTAAGCAAAAAGCATTCAATTATCATGCCAAGTTTGGCAAATATGAATTCTGATGTGACACCTATTACTCAAAATACCAAAACGTTCTATTGTAATCAGATTATAATTTTGTAGATTTTTAAGAGAAAGCTTTGTGTGTTCTGTGTTCTCCCCATGAGAAAGGTCATTTCCCAGGCTCCACAGATGCCTGTTGTGATGTTTGAGCCAGGTCGTTTTTTGTCGTCCCATGAAAGGCTCTGTTCAGCTGGTTCCTCTTTGTCCTGAGTCGTGACCACAGAGCTTTGCTGCTCAGCGCTCCTTCAAGGAAGGCCTCGCTGGGGGAGCTGTGGAGACCATCAGCAGACAGCAGCGCCGTCGGGGCCACCCCAGCTCTGCCCAAGGCCAAATACTCTGGTAGCTCCCAGTCTATGAGGAAGAATAATGGGGGACCTGGGTCTGGTCACTTCTGCTCCACGCAGGACTCCAGGGAGAAATCTTTGCTCTGGAGCTCCTGCTATGGACTGAAAGTTTGGGTTTAGATGAGGTCCTGAGGGTGAGGCGCCCATGGTAGAATTAACACCTTTATAAGAAGAGGAAGAGACTTGAGATTCTCTGTCTCTCTCTGTCTCTGTCTCTCTCTCTCTCCCTGTCTCTCTCTCTCTCCCCTTCTCTCTCTTTTTCCTGCAGGCCCCAAGGAAAGGCCATGTGAGAGTACAACCGGAAAAAGGGCCCTCACCAAGAACCCCACCCTGCTGGCACTCTGATCTCAGACTTCCAGCCTCCAGATCTGTGAGAAAGTAAATTTCTGTTGTTGCAGCCCCCAGCTTGTGGCGTTTCATTATAGCAGCCCAAGCTGACGAAGACAGCTCCCACTGGGTGGTCCGACAATTTGTCACATCTGTGTCACGGTCTGCAGCTCCCCTGCTCCACCCTGCTTCCTCCTCCCCTCCTTCCTCTCATAAGTGGTAGACCTACAATCTACAGATCTCCCTCCCCGATCTTGCACAAGCCGTCCCCCCAACCCCACAAACCTAACCATACTCCTCACGCCTCCCCTTAAACATTTCAGTAGCTCCAGGCGTCGATAGTGGTCAAAATCCTTACTGTAAACCACACCAGCCTCCCCTTTCCCACTCCCCTATCTCTGTGCCTCTGCACTCCTCACTCCAGCATCTCTCCAGGGTGGTGTGTGCACCACGCAGCCTTTGCACACATTGCTTCCTCCTGGAGCCCGCTGCTTCTGTCTCTCCCTCTTGGTCTGGTCCATCCTTCCCTCTCCTTCCGAGCTCAGCTTCCCCTAACTTCCCAGATTAAGCAATTCCTCCTAGTATTCGTTCTTATGGAAACTCATCTCTTGGAAACACTCCAGTGTTAATTATACAATCATTGTCACTACTATCCATCTCTTCCACTAAACCATCAGCTCCATGAAGACCAGGACCAGTACCTTTTTGGTACTGCTGTTGTTGTTGTGCCCACAGTGTTATCTCTGATGTGGAGTGCAATGCCTGGCAAAAAGGCAGACTCTCAAAGAGCCTTTGTGGAATAAATGAATAAGTAAAACTTTATGATAAACATGAAAAAGCTGAGGTTCCTCATGCCAAATTCCATGATTAAAGATGAGAAAATATTGCTGGTTTTCTTTCTTTGCCTTTGGTAAGTCTTTCCTCTCGTTTCTTTTCCTAGAATCAGTTAATGCAACTAAAGAGTATGAGATCTGAACTCTGAGATCCAGCCCTACAAACAAAGTGTAGTATTTGTAAACATTTAGCCCTGGACACTATGCCAAAAAGCTTGTGTTGGAGTGAAATACCGCCATGTGGCATGGAGCTGTGGAGATTTTCTTGGTGTGTTTAAATTGAACTGGGGGCTTTGGGCCATTCCTGGAAAGCCCCTCCCCCTGAAAAAAATAAAAATGTTTTTGAATCCTCTATAGAACTTCCATGTGTGAACCAACTCTCAACTTCTACCCTGTCCTACTGCAGAGTTCAAAAGTGGAAGTTCCTCTTGCTCAACTTCTGAAACTCAGTTTCACTGTAATCTGGTCTTTTCTTTCCAGCACAGAGGTGAAATAGGTCAGTCATTCAGTTGAACTTCCAATCCACAGTTTATTAGTGCTGAATCCATAAATCCTCAAGAAAGCATTAGCAATTGAGAAAGAATGAACGGTTTTGATAGGGACACATTTTCTTCCTTCAGTCTCAGTTAGAAACCAGAAATGCTTACCCATCAGCAAAGCTAGTAAGTCAGCTTCCGGCCCATGGTCAGCTTCCAGCCCACAGCCTGCCCATCTTCTCAACATAAGAGAAGTGTGTGGTGTGAATGAAAGGATTAAACTAGAAATGTCTTTATGAGTCTATGACCTAGCAAGAAGCTCCAGGAAGGCAAATATTTCTACCTGCATGATTCGGCGCCCAAAAACTCAATGAACGCCCACTCACTCAATGAATATTTATTGAATGATCAATGAGTAAATGAGGGTGGGAATTGAAGACTTAGTTTCAGGCACTTTTCTAAACATTGCATATGTATCCATTTATTTCATGCTGACAACCCCCCTACAAGGTGATAACTATCGCTATGCCTGTTTTCCAACGTAGAAACCATAGAGAGATTAAACAACTTGTACAAGGCCATCAAGCTTGACAGTCATTTTTCAGGTGGCCAGCCAATGGTCCCCACTCTGAGGATCAATAAAGCTAGTGCTTTCCCAGGCAATGGCCTCCAGGTAGACCCACGCCCCCGCATGCCCACACCACCAGGAAGACACTGGCCTCAGGTCCATATTCCCTTGCTGATTGCCACCCGACGCTGTATATCCTCCTAGACATCTGGGCTCGGAGTGTACTTGCCTGGCACCTGCCATGATCACATTCATTATAAGAGCATGTGTCTACTAATGTATGACCTACACTATACTGAGTTAACCATTGTGAAGAGTATTAAGCAGATCAAATAACTGGTAGGAGCAACAAGACATTTGAGACAGAAGAAGAAGTGGTGCTTTGCTAATGTATATTTTGCACATATTGCTGACTTCAGTAGCTGTTGACTATGAAACAGAATCTACTTCATTTTAATACATAAGGAATTATGGCACGCACCCCTGGGCCTACATGCCCACCTGGGAATGGGCTTTGTGTGGGTTGCACCCCAACTTCTTCCTGCAGCCGTGCTGCTGCCACTGCTCCCCTGGACACTGCATCTCCCTAGGGCCCCATAATGTCTTGAGAGGGACACTGCTTTCCTAGTTCCACCAGCACAAATGACAGCAACTATGACTTCTAACAGGAATGCACGGCAGGCTGAAGGTTAGCAGAAAGAGGATAGCCCCTCCTAGAAGTGAGGGGTCACAGTCCCTCCTAGAAGTAAGAGTTCACAGATCCAGGGCTCCCACCAGACTTCAGCAGCCCTGCCCAGCTTCCCCTGCCCAGGGTGCCCACTGTGGGAAACCAAGTCTGCCTCCATCAGTGGGAATCTTATTAGCTCCGAATTTCTGAATCCAAACTTCACTTCCTCCTGGCCAATAGTGAGGTCCTTTCTCAGGCCAAAGCTCATCTCCTAAAGAAGAGCCACAGCTATTTCCTACAGGGTGTGTCCCATTTCCCACCCTCTAGGGTCTAACTCAGAAAAGCTGAACCAAACAATGGCAGTAATTCACAGAGCAATACCAAAGTCTGGCTTATTCAGTCCTAAATAACACCACGTGTAGGAATCCGTCAGCCCAATTCCAGAAACTGTGCTGAGCCCAGTTTCATTGTCTTCCCTCCCACAGGAGGAAAAAAAACGAAACAAAATAAAACAAAACAACAACAAAAACAACAGAAAGGCTGCTAGTTCCTCATGCCATGGTCCAGTTTTCCAATTTACCATCCAAAGCTCACACAAGAACTCTCTCTCTCATACACCTACCCTCTAAGAATAAGCAGTAATTTTCAAGCATAAAGCAATTTAAATCATGATTCAAGGGGGGCTAGGGGGGGCAGGAAATCCCTGCGTATGATTCTGCAAGAACACAATCTTGGTAATGCCTACGGTGTATACTACTCCATGGAATGCTGATCAGCTCAGCACGAAGCATCTGTCTCTATGATATGCCTCGATATTCATGGGTTTATCAGGGCTGTGCTACGTCACTCCCATTTGCTCTTCCAAATCCACCTTCCCTCCCTCTTCGCCTTGCTCTCTGCCATGCTCACCTGTTTAGATAACAACAAGCTCTCTTGACCTCTGAATTTCAGTTTTTTTTTTTTTGGCCAGTGAGGAATTCTGATGAAGATTTGGAGGACTGAGTTTGGAATCCTTAGTGCTCCAGCTCTCTCTCTGTGGGGTCACCGGGAGCTGGCTGTGTTCCTCTAACTGAAGGTTGCTGATCCTGTAAAGGTATCCTTCTGTGGATGATTTTGCCATGTCCCAGTCTCCACCCCCTCCCCATGTCACTTTGGGTGCAGGGGTGGTAACAGGACTGGGCTATTACACTTACACTATTCTTCGGAGTTTCCCCAAACCTTTGTAAACAGTCCCTTTATCATCGTCATCTGGGATGCCAGCCATTTCCTGTTGGGACGCTGATTGATGCAAGGGCTTTTGTAAGAATAGCTCACTATGACTGAGAGAACTGGATGACATGGATTTATAGGCAAGCAAAGAAAAGATTTTCCAGTAGCTTCATGAAACTGCTGAAAATCCCTGTGTATGACAGTGTTTGCACATCCAGTTTTCTTCTCGTCTTCCATCTCCAGCTGACATCTCTTCCTCATGCTATAGCTGGTTTGTTCCCAAATACAACAACAACAAAAAAGCATCTGAAAGTAAACAATACAGGTCTTGGCACCTATAGGCAAAATATATTATTATACTTGTTTTCGTATGACCTGGAAAAGAAACAAAATGAAAAGAAGAGGAATTTTATTATGAGCTGGACAGCCTCCATCCCTTCTAAACTAATACTTAGGACTTATTGCTTTTGAGTCTATTTTTTATAAAATATTGGCCATAGGCATGTTTTCTCTTTTTTAACCACTCACCCTGCATATATTATAGAATGTTCAGCCGTGCACTAAGATTCTGTTGTATTTTTAAATTTTAGTGTTTCTCAAATGATTTGAAAATCTTCATTTGCAGGAATGCTTAAAGGGGCCACAGATATGATAATTAAACAAGAAATGGTCATTCTGTTTGTCTTATGAACTACTCCTGTGCGACCAGAGAGCTACCTGCTATCTTGGGGAAATATTCAAGAGAACTAGATGTAAACAGCGAGATACACGCAAAGCAGAAGTTGGGGGCAACATGGAAAAGGAAAGGCTCCGGGCAGCCTGTGCGCGTGGCCTGCTGGAGACGGAGATGAGTACAGCCATCTAGTACCACTGTGATCTGTTCTCATACAGACGTACCTTTTGAGTTTCCCATTTGTCTCTCAGTGGGACCTGGCACACTGAGAGTGGCTAGAGCAGAGATAAGAAGAGAAGAAACCCTGTTAGCTCCCTGCTGGGAAGCTTCAGTTCTCCAGAGAAGGATTACACAAGTCAGCGTGAAGAGTGCCCGAGACATTGATTTCCCACTGCTAGCAAACCACCTTCACCTCTCTGGGTTTTGTGCTGATGGTATTGGGTTCATGTCAGAATTGCCTCAAAAGTAACTGTGATGGTCAATTCTCTGGGTCACCTTGACTGGCCATGGGGTGCCAAGATTAAACTTCCTTCTGAGTGTGCCTGTGAGGGTGTTTCCAGGTGAGACTGGCATTTGAACCAGTGAACTCAGTAAAGGATAAGCCCTCCTGAAGTGGTTGGGCAGCATTCAATCCCTGCAGGGCCTGAGCAGAATCAAAGGCAGAGGAAGCAGCAGTTTGCCCCTTTTTGCTTCCTCCCTGACTTCTTGGGTCGGGACATCTCATTTCGTCTTCTCTGGCTCTAGGCGCCTTCCATAGGAAGCATCATGATCATGTCATTCAGTCGCTGATCGATGCCAGTAACTGCACAAGGTGCCTAATACACATTTCCTGGAGTCTCCCCAGCAACTTCGGAAGTCAGGTTTTATATTCACCACTTTACAGAAGTGGAAACCAAGGGCCATCTGCCTGTAACGCCCTATCCTCCCTGCTCCATACTGTCAGCTTCCTGGATTCTCAGGCTTTCAGACTGGGACTGAATTAGAGCCCCAGCTTTCCTGGTTCTTCAGCTTGCACATGGTAGGTCCTGGGACTACTCCAGAATCATGCAAACCAATTCCTCATAATAAACCTCCTTTTATATCCATATAGAATGGGTACATCACCTGCTGGTTCTGTTTCTCTGGAGGACCCTGACTAATACAGTAATGAACACAATTGTTTTCCTCATTGGTTTTCAAGTGATTGAGATCATCTTGCTCACTGATCAGATCATCTCAAATCTACTGGGAGCACTTGGCCAGCCTTCCATGGGTTTCTCACATTCTCTGAACTTCTGTTTCCTCAGAGGGAAAATAGAGACAATCTTCAGATCACTGAGTTGATGCGAGGAGTGAGTAAGATAATAAATATGTAGGTATCTGACACAGAAGGAGCCACTGGGATTTAACAGTATAATAATAGAGGGTGAATTTCTGCTCCAAACTGTCTTATTCTTTGTATTCCATGAAATGCCTGCCATTCACTCTCTAGGCATTTGCTGAGCATTTGGTCTCTGAATGGAGAACCCGACGAGGACATCAATTCTGCTTCTGTGACCAGCTGCTGGGGAAGGTTTCCAATCTGTTTTCTAGCAGCCACCAGGTCTAAAAAGGAATGCAAACTGTTCTGGGCAAGACTTGACTAACTGGAAGTGGTGGAGACCCCAACCTACAAAACATGTAAAGAGACGGAAAAAATAGAAGCCAATTCTCCCACAGAAAGAGAACTCCGGGGAAAATCACCAGGCAGCTTCCATAGGAATCATAGTGATCATCTGCCATGGAGTCACTGCTTGGTGCCAGGAGCTGCAGCAGGGACCTCATGCACATTTCCTGGAATCTCCTCAGCAACCCTGGAAGTCAGATTTTATAATCAGCACCTTACAGAAGTGGAGACGGAGGACCAGAGAGGACAAGACCCTGTCTATCTACAAAGCCCTATCCTCCCTACTCTACCCACTGCCCTCCCCTGAGAGCTGAATTGCTGTTATTAAATAAAAAAAGGCTTGTTTTTTCTGTGTCCGAGGTGTATTGCCAGGAACAATGGGTGGAAGTCACAGGATGACAGATCTCAGTTCCACATCAGGAAGAGCTCTATAACTCTGGGGTGTTCCCAGACAGAAGGTTCTGCCTCCCAAGATGAAATTTTCCCTTGCTGGAGATATTTCAGCTTTGTTTGGAAGACAAAGTTTGGAAAGGAGACTTGAGGACCAAAAGAACACTTGTACCAGATAGCTTTGAAGGTTCCCTCTACCCTGGCTAAAATGTGTTACCTGGGAAATAATAATTCCCCAAATTCAGGGGAGAGAGAGTTACTTTTGCTTCTTCCTCTTATTCCTCCAATGACTGAACAAAAAGCCCTAGGGAAGAGCTTCCCCCAAGTCCACCTCTAACACAGCCCATAAGTTGAAGGATGATTAGCTCCGGAGATTGAAATAAGCCCTGAAACTGATTCCAATGTCTTAGAATAGGTGTGATCTTAGCTTGGAAGTGTCCTAAGTCCTCAGTCTCAAGAGTAGTACCATTTGGCAGGCTCTGTAATCCCTACAATCACGCATTGGGGAGTAGTAATTCAATATCTCCCCAAAGCTTAGCAAAATAAAATGAAACATAAACTGTAAAATAACACAACTGTCTTGCATAGAAAGCTTTAAAAAGAAAGCCAGCAAAAGTGTTTTAAGCAACTCACAAAGTTCACATTGTATTGTGGAATTATTTTTAATGAAGCTGTTATTATGCTACAAGAATGCAATAAAACATCTGAAACCTGAAATTTCCTATTTTTATCACCTCCTGTAAAATTTTCAAAAGGGCCAAAATGATTTGTTTCAAAATGTGTATTGGAATAATTGGATTGAGAGTTTTCATGCCAACTTTCCATTTGGAATGAAATCTAGAGACTGTTACTTCATAAACCACTGAAAATATGAGCACAAAATGAAAAGGGCAAAATATTATAGAATATAAGTATAATCAAACATAACACACTCGGGAAGGAACCACTGATTTACCGTCTCCCAGTGTGTGGTTCAGCACAGGGACCTCTTTTATATAACAAAGTGTTCACAAATAATTGGCTTTACCTGAGTCCCCTAATTACTTCTGGAAAAAGAAATGCTATATGCATGAATTTCTGCACACAAACAAATAATGTGAAGTGCTGATCCCACATTGGTTAATTTTGAAACAAAATATTATTCTGAATTGTTCACTAAGATGATATGCCTGCTCCCTTAATCTTCTCTTTGCAACACAAATCTCAGCTAATCCTTGTTACAAACTGGCAAAAATCTAATCCTTGGCTGCCAAGCAAATGCATTTTAGCAACAAATTGTGTATAAGAAGTTTACTGAAGATGTGATTTCTTGTAACTGTTCTTGCCAAATGACCAGATATTAATCATACTCTCAAATGTGTTAGTATACAAGAAGGCATTACTTATTTCATGGTTTTAGATTTAATTTTCAACTCACATCATTCTTAAAGCCATTCTTAAAGATTGGTCACTTAGGGAATGGATAAATTCTCTCCTCCTTTGCAAATCAAGTTTCCGTGTTCAGTGGAAACCTTTTCCAAAGCATTCATCTCTGTCAGCATACCCAGTGATGCTCTGTCATGAACAGCTCCCCGCATTAAGTGGAGCAATTCCGTCTACCATCTGGCTGTGTGAGCAAAAAGCTTTTTTTATATAAAAATATAAAACTGAGCTGCCTCCACTCTAGACTTACAGTCTTTCCAAGGACATTGTCCATCTCCTCATTCATTCCAAATGGATGAAATTTTAGAAGGACCAGTAATACGAGGTGAAAGGTTTGGAATCTTATTTAATATGTTTACTTGAATTGATTCTAAAGAACATAGGAGTTGGGATCACTTTTTTAAAAGTACCACTGTCCCTGGGAAGCTACTCAATATTTGCATTTACTATGTGACAACTGAGCACATTTTCGAAAACACGGTAGGAAACACTGTGTAACAGAAGCAACATGGATCTTATTTAGCTGTTGCAGATGTTGGTGGTTAAAACTAGCCGACTTTCACTGGTTGATCTGGAATTAGATCTCCTACTCTTTGGTAACAGTTGCAACCACACAGGTTTACACTAACACTCTGGATAAAATCACAGTTGGAAAAAAAGAAGCCTAAAAAGTCACTATAACAAGAATGAGTCTGAGCTCTCTTTAATTGTTCTTTTAACTCAACCTATTTCCTGCATTCGCAAAGTTGAGTTTGTGTTTCAGTCATGCAGTTGGTTTTGTTCCCCATTTTTCTTCAGCACTCACCAAGGACAAAATATGCTGTATGCTGGCAAGTGTGGTCAAGACCGTGTAACCTGAGTTCTTCCTGCCCTTGCGGCTGTGAAAAATTTAAACTGATTTTTTAACACTTAAACTGCATGAAGACACTTTCTTTTAAACATAGTATTGTCTTTGTTTTAAGAAAATTAAATGGAAGTCCATTAGGGGAGCAAGGAGTGCTCTCATCTCAACCAGGTAAACCCACAGAAACTGGGGCCACTGGATGCCAACTAATCAGTGCAGAAATAAGTTTAGAATCTGAAGGATAAGACCTAATTCTGCATAAAATTAAGCTTCAGTACAAGAATATCCTGTTTCAGACCTAGCTGCACTGATCATCAATCAGTGTTGCCTACATGATCATGGTAAACCCAAAGTATGAGCAATGCAGCACGTTCAAGTTCTCTGGCTTAATATCCTTTGGTCAGAAAGCTGAGGCTTCTGACCTCCAGCTCCAGATCCTCCAGCTGGATGAGCAGCCCTGGATAATAAGCAAATGCACGCATGTTGGGGCCGGGTTGCTAGGGTGGAAGCCACACCCCTTGCTTACTTGTTAAGTGACTTTGAGCAAGTTGCCTAACTTCTCTTGTGTCTCAGTTTATCAGCACAGGGAATGGTACAATAGCACCTACCTCATAATGTCACAGGGAGGATTTAATGAGTTAACATTTTACATATTTAAAAAAAAAAAAAAAAAGAGTGAAGGCCTTTCTTTCAGCCCCAGATCTGTACTACTGCCATTTGGGGGAGAAGAATTTTCCTAGGACTCATGAAATATAAATTTTTAAAAGCTGTGTCCAACAAGAGCTGGAGTTACAGTATCGCACCCCATTTCCACCTCCTGAAGTGCTCCCTGTTCTCTGTCCCCACTTCTCATTCTGTTTTTTAACATCCCAGTATGGTGAAAATCCACCCAGCTCCTTACAGAACTACCTCTCACCCTCCTTTCAGCAGCTCAGAGTTCATCTTGCAGAGTTTTAACAGTGGAAAGGAGAAAGAGCTGACAATTCATTTATTTTGATGATACCTTCCTATCAATGTGAACATTTGATTTTAGCACAAGGCCACACGACACAGGGTAAAATTTTTAGCACCAGAAAGGTCTTCCCAGCCCTCTGAATATCTTAACGGCTCACTTCATCCCTCTTAAGACTGTTTCCAGTCTCAGAAATACAAGCTAAACCCTAATATTGCACTATTCTTTTTAGTACAGCATGTTGATTTTATGCAAAAGGGCAATCGATGTGACTAATATCAATCTTACAGTATCAATCTCATTTACATCACACCTCAGGTATAATAAGAAATTATTTTACTTTTCATTAATTATATTTTTATGTATAATAATACAGAAATACCTAAAAGGCTCGACTGTACACATTATGAAATTCTATTGATACACTGTAGTTGTAATTTATTGTGTGTGTAATAATCAAATAATAAAGAACAAATATCTCAAGATTTTTGGCTGGACTATCTGTTGTGGTTAAAATACAAGTTTAATAAATAGATGTCTTCCCTCATTTTAATACATTTTCAGCCCCTACGAGAGCGCGTGAAGCTGTAGCTCTTGGAACCAACAAGCAAATGGGTGATTTGCCTGATTTACCACTAGGGGGGGTAAAAGCTAAGTTAGTGACCCGGGCTGCAGGAGTCCAAGGAAGAGAGAGAAACGGGGGAAAGGCAATGAAAATAACGCCAAATAAAGGGAAAAAGAGGAGGCGCAGAAAAGCGGGGAACGACGGGGGAGGTGCTTTGCTGGACTCGGGATGTTTAGGGGTCCGTCATCAATTTCTTCAGATCAATCATTAGATGGCCCCATAAATAATTAGTGACAGCTTGGTGGGAACTTGGCAAGGGCAGGGGACCTTCTGCTTCCTCTGTCATCTCGTCACCTCTGCAGTGAGTGCAGTGAAAAGTCCCAGGTTCCTGATGAGAACTGGGATTTTTGAGGACTTATCGCCTTTGACCTGTAACCTACTGATAACGTGCTTGGTTTCATTTTGTTTTCTTGCTTAACAAAATCTCCCATAATCTCAGTGAGATAAAATGGGGGGCGGGGAGGATACTGGGCTAGGAAGAGAGAGTGTTGTGTGGGTGCAAATCAAGCCGCAGCGCCCAGCCTCAGTAGAAATCAGCATTGCACTTCCATGCTTAAACACAATAAGTATTCTTCCAAAAGTCATGTCACAGTCCACGTTTCCCAAAAACAGTGGCAAAAGTCCCTATTGAAATGGATTGCTCATTGTCTGGTTTGAGACACTGACAAGAACAAACTTGCTGAGGCCAGCTGGCCGTTCGTCACTTTGGTCAAAAGCAACATTGTCCCAGTGGGAAGGGATCCCGAGAGGAGGAAGGAAGGAGACCAGGAGGAAGGTCACTGGGGCAGAAGACCTGGCCTCCTGGAAGAGTCAGCCTCCCAAATTACCAAGTTCAAGGGGCCATCTGATCCACACCAGGGGCCCAGAACTTTTCTCCACGGGAGGCTTTTGTGCCAAGCGAGTCTGAACTCTCCCCTGAAGACAATGGGAAACCTCTGATAGTTTTTGATCAGGCAACTGATATTATTATAAAACAGCCATGTCTTCACACTATCATATCATTCTAATTCCTAGCATAGCATCTATCCATTCATTCACTTGTTTGAATTGCCTGTCTTCCCACTAAAATGTAAGTTCTATGAGAGCAGGAACTTTGACTGTATTGTTCATCGCAGATGCCTAGAAAATAACCCAGGTAGGACACTGTACACATTCCATAAATATTTTTCCTTGAATAAATATTCGTATTTTAGAAAGCTTCCTCTGGTAGCTTTGTAAAAGCTGTGGATAATGGACTGACACAGGGGGATGGGGTGGAAAGAGAGAGCAGAACTGGACACCAAGGCAAAAAGTAGGGAACATGCACTAGTTTAACACATGTCCACTTCCAAACAGGTTGTGATATTGGGACTGGGAACTGAAGGACAGAAGCCTGGGTCCACAACGTACGAGCCATGGGGACTTACAAGGCATGTACAGGTATTGTACAGATATAGGACTTGGGGGGCGAATCGGGAAGTTGGGGAGGTGATGCAAACAGGTGGGAAGTTCAAAGAGGCCCGGTACCAACAGAAGGATAAACCAGTGGGCAGGAATCATGGAGATCGGAGGACAGGGCGCAGCATCTGTAGTAGGAAGTAGATGCAACACTCCCTGCAGCCCCATCCCCCCAAAGAAAGGCATGCCAAAGAGGAAAAAGCCTGAGAATACAAACCTTGGGAGAATAAATGTATAAAAGGGGGCAGATATATTAAGAGGGGTGAAAAAGGGGTGGTTGTGGCTGCTGTGATGTCCAGACAGACCCTGTCATCCTCTCCACAGCTGAGAGTGTTGGTGGGTTGGGGGTCAGTTGTCAGGGCTCTCCACTGAGTCCCTCCCTGGAAACTGCTCCCAGCTGAAGACAGCCCCCCTGCCCAAGTTCATAGCATCGTCCCAGGGGCAGCTGCATCCAATGACTCATGCACAAAGGTGGGATGCAGGGGCCCGGCCCCTTGCCTCATGGTGGTACAGCTCTGGGAGGCCCTCCCAGGTCAGACTCCAGGCAAGATTGACCGATTCCTCTGCTGCAACTGCAACAAAGCTCAACATCTCCTTCTGCCCAGTGTGACCGCCTTTACTCCTTTATAGGTATAAGCACTAAGATCACTCCCCAAAAGACTTTTCATGGAAATTTTTACCTCTAAGTCTGTTTCCCAGAGAACTTGACTCAATATAGTTGGTGCCAGGAGTGATCCAAGAAGATGGATTCTAAAGTGGAACTGCAGAGCTGGTTCATCCTCCTGCCGGCTGGCAGTGAAGCCCCAGCCCTGCTTGCTGGAGAAGTGCAAGTGTCAGAACTTTCACTGGTGCTGACCTGGGGTGTGACAGAATACCTTGGTAGATGGCAATCTCCCAGGCTTTTGAGAGTTAGAAAATGTACCAATCCTGAGAACAATGGACTCTAATGGCTCTGGCCGAGTCACTGGAAGCCTTAGAGAAAGATAATGTGAGGCTCAGGGCTGTGAATCATCATTGAAAGGAAAGTGAAAGGGAGAAAGCCTCACTGGAGGCATCAGAAGAGACTCTCATCTCCCGTAGCAGGAGGACTGAAAAAGCTATGGATAAGGCCCAGGAATTAACTATAAGAACAGCAGCACTTCAAAAAAATTTGAATTCTTAGCTCTGGTTAGTCTGCTATGACAATGTCAGGGGCCTATTAGGGATCAGTGGGACATCAGAATTAATGCTCTCAAAACCTCAACACTTGAGGCCAGGCACAGTGGCTCACTCCATTAATCTCAGCACTTTGGAAGGCCCAGGCAGGCAGATCACCTGTGGTCAGGAGATAGACACCAGCCTGGCCAACATGGTGCAACCTGGCCTCTACTAAAAATACAAAAAATTAGCTAAGCGTAGCAGCATGCGGCTGTAGTTCCAGCTACTCGGGAGGCTGAGGCACGAGAATCACTTGAACCTGGGAGGCGGAGGTTGCAGTGAGCTGAGATCGTACCACTGCACTCCTGCCTAGGTGACAGAGTGAGACTCTATCTCAAAACAAAACAAAACCTCAACACTCCATTCGGAGCCCGCTGGGCCTACAGAGATGGCCCTGACCTCCCTGTGAGAGGCTGTGCTCTGCCCTTGCTTGAACATGATCTAGAAGTCTCTGCATTGCAAGACAACACACGACTCCTAAGGATCCATCCCCACCTCCTGCCTTGACCAGACCCATCACTAGAGTCAAGTGAGAAAGCACGCGGAGGGGAAATGCAGAGCCTGCTGAGCAAAGGAATGAACCATGTACCTAAGGGCAGCAGGCCAATGTGCAATGGCCAAAGCCAGAGACTGTTTATGGGACTGAATGAGGGAGATGAATCAAAGCAGGGGAAGCATGAAGTTAGAAAAGGGTGAGTTTATTTATATGGGCGCAGTTTACTGTGATAGATGATTTGCCACCCTGACAAGGACTCTTGGAGATGTTTTCATCACACTGCTAGGATGACTCCTGGAACTTTGGAGAAAATTACAGCCCACATTAAGTAAAGTTGAAATGGTGCAAGTGTGTGATAGATGATGGAAGAAGAAATAAAACAGATCTTAATCTTTGAGTCAGTTTATCTGACCCAGAATCCACTAACTCAAAGGGAGGTCAGGTTCTCAGGGGCACCCATGGCAAGGGAACACAGTTACGGTTCCAATGGTTCTTTGCCAAATGTGCCTGTGGTCACTTATTTAAACAACTATACAGTGGAAAAGCAGAATATGCAAACATTTTGAGAAATGCTAGACACAGGGCCTGAGCTGACATTCACACCCAGAGAACTCAGGACTCCTTAGGGCCCTCTATTGGAATAGGATGCTTGTGGGCCAGGAAATAAATGGAGTTTCCGCCCTGATCTGGGTTCCAATGGTCCACTGGATTCATGGACCCACGCCATGGCCATTTTCCTGCTTCCCAAATGTGCAACTGGAGTGGATATACTTGGAAGTTGGCAAAACACTTATATAGGTTCCTTGGCCTTTGGGATAAGAGCTATCCTATTGGGGGAGGCTAAGTGAAAAGCTCTGCTACCGCTCCCCTGGCCAACATAGTCAATAAACAATATCACACACCTGGGGAAAAGGCTTGGTGCTATTCTTCAACACCTAAACTATTTGGGGCTGGTGGGCCCCATCATATCCCATTTAATATACCACCCAGACACTGGAGAGTGACAGCAGACGACACCAAACTCAGTCAAGTAGTAAGTCCCATTGCTGATGTTGTACCAGATGTGATTTTTTTTTTTTTTTGATGGAGTTTTGCTCTTGTTGCCCAGGCTGGAGTGCAGTGGGGTGATCTCAGCTCACTGCAACCTCCACCTCCCTGGTTCAAGCGATTCTCCTCACTCAGCCTCCCAAGTAACTGCGATTATAGGCATGCACCACCACGCCTGGCTAGTTTTTTTGTATTTAGTAGAAATGGGGTTTCACCATGTTGGTCAGGCGTGACATCTTTAACCAGAGCAGAATAAGGACGGTCAGAAACAGATCACATTTACTTGGAACATACAGAAATATGTCCTGCCTACAATCATAATATGATACAGAGAGGCCTGCACCATCCCAACACTCCACAGAGCATCACAGTATATATATATAGTCCACAACATAATTATATCATGTTCATTAGACTGGATGAGCAAGAAGTGGCAAGTATGCTGGAGGCCTCACAAGGGCGCATGCACTTCAGAGTGTTCGTAATAAAATTGATGAACACAAGATCTGCCATATTAGTGAAGTTTTTTGGGGGAAATTAGTGGCCTAGAGAAGCTGGGGCATTTTTCTTAAAGGACAAATGATTGCTTCCTGAGTCACACAATGTGGTTCAGGAAGCAATAAGGAAACACGATGACAGCCTCTTCAGTTTCTGAGGACACCACAGTTCAAATTTGGAAAATACTGCTCCAATCCACTTACGGGATGACACAAAAGCCTGTCAGCTTGGAGCATAGCTCGGATCGGGAAATGGCTCTGGACCAGGTCTGGGATGTAACACCTAACAGGGTCTGTGGTTTTCATCATATGACCTGGCAGGCCCTATGTGTCTGAAGTCTCTGTAATGGAAAAAGATGCTCTTAGAAATTCATGACAAGCCTCAGTAGACTCCAATGTATACCCTTAGGGTTCTGAAAGAAGACTATGTCAGCTGCAGTGAGAATTATAATCCATTTAGAAACTAGCTTTTGGTGCACTATTAGGATTGCTAGGGGTAGAGCACCAGACTGTGGTACCTCGTGTACCATGCAATTGGAATTCCCCTTTGTGAACTGAATTCAAATTTAACAAGTCATAAGGCCAAGTAGCCCCAACATAATCCACTGTAAGATGGAAGTAGTACATTTAGGGTAGTCATGAACCAAAATAATAATAATAATAATAATAAGTTTTGTAGCTTATTTGTGTTTAAAGGGCATTTGTTTAAAGGACACAAATAACCTACAAAACCAGATGATCCTGGCCTGCATGTTATCACCATTGTTGCACTTGTGTCTCTCCCTCAAATCCTTAAAATGGCTGCATGGAGAGAGGTCCCTTATAATTACCTGACGAAGGAAGAGAAAAGCCAAGTTTGGTTCATGAATGTGTGGTTTGGTCTGGGAGTGCAAGCTAAAATAAACTGCTGCTGAACACAGGTCCTCTCAGGTGTGACATTAAATAGAGCATTAAGGGGGAATGCTCCCAATGGGCACAGTGGTGTACCTCTTCTTCCGTTTTGGTTTCTTGGTGAGAGAGGTGGTCATGGTAAGAATATGTGTAGATAAATGGGCAGTGGTGAATGACTTGACAGGTGTGTCAGGGACCTGAAAGGAGAAAGGTTGAAAACTTGGAGACGCATATGTCTGGGGAAAACATGTGGCTGGATATAAGGGAGTGAGTTCAAAGTGTGAAGATCTTACATTTGGATACCCACTCGAGACCCTCCACTGCAGAACAGGCACTTAACAACCTGGTCAGTGGAATGGCTCAGCCAGTTGACATCAGTCATCCTCTGTCTTTGGCTGCTCCAGTTCAGCTGTAATTTAATACGACCAGGGCAGCCATGGTGCAAAGATAGAGACTATACATGGGTTCAAAGCATGCGTTTCCACTCTCCAATGCTGATATAGCTCCTGCTGCTGAATGTGCAAGTCATCAGCACCAGAGACAACCCTCAGCTCCAGTATTGCACCATCCTCAAGGAGACCAATTTGTCTTTTGGTGGCAAATTGACTACACTGTGCCCCCGCCGCACACACACCCCATATGAAACAGTGACACATCATAGCTTGAACTGACATATTCTTGGTATAGGTTTGCCTTTTTTCCTTAGCCAGTACCAATATCCAAGGGCTAATATAGTGGTTGATCCACTGCCACTGAATTCTCATAAAACATTGTATCACACCAAGAAAACTATGTCACATGAAAGGAGGTGTGGCAATGGGCATATGGCCATGGGATCTACTGGCTCCATCACACAACCAGAAGCTGAACGTCTGTTGGAAAGACCTTTTGGAAATGCTGCTGAGATTCCAGCACGGAGAATATACTCTCTGAGCAAGGGGTGCCATTCTCCAGAATGCAGCATATGGTAAGAGTCAATAGATACCAAGGCCTACGAACCGAGAAGTAGGACTAGTGGCCCCTCTTACGATTATTATAAATTGAGCCCATTGGAGAATTCATGCTTTCCATCCCCATCACACTGGGCTCTGCAGACACAGAAGGCCTAGTTCTCTGAAGAGGTATACTTGTAGCAGAGGTCACGGTAAGAGACACACTAAATTTTAAGCAATGGCATCTGCCTGAACACTTCAATCTCCTCATGCCATAAGTGTCTATCAGTCAACAAAAGGAGTGGTCATCCTGGCAGGAGAGTTGAGCCTAATCATCAAGAGGACAGATACCTGCTTTTACACAAACGGAGGCCAAGAAGAAGGTGTTTGGTACGCAGGTAATCCACCAGGTTGCCTCTTGTTTTTACGATCAATAATAAAAGTAAATGGATAAATGCAACCTCCAAAACCTAAGAAGAGCATTGTGATCAGGATCTTACCACTCTCAGAAATTAGGGTCACTTCAGCAGCTACCTATATCAGCAAAAGTGGTAACTGGTGGTGAAGGGACTCTAGAATTGGCAGTACAGGAGGACGATGATGACTGTCAGTTGCAGCCTTGAGATCAGCTGCAGAGTTTGTGGTTCATCCTAATAACCTTCCTCTCATAACATACTAGGAAAAGAGACTGCTATGGCTTGAGTGCCCCAGCCACAATTCATGGTGGAACCTTAATTCCCAGTATGGTGGTGTTGGGAGGTGCTGCCTTTAAAAGGTGATTAGGTCATTAAGATGGATTAATCTCTTTATCTGAAACTGGGTTAATTCTCCTAGAAATAAATTAGTTCCCACGAGAACATGCTGTTACAAAGCGAAGTCATCTCTCATGTTTGGTCCCCTTTGCACATACCTGCTTCCTCTTCGACTTCATCACCATGTGGTGATGCAGCAGGAGGCACTCAGCAGAAGACAAGCAGATGCTGGTGCCAGGCTCTGGGACTTTCCAGCCACCACAATTGTGAGCCAAATAAACCTCTTTTCTCTATAAATTATCGAGCCTCGGGTATTCTTTTAAAGCAACACTAAACAGACCAAGCAAAAACTTAGGAAGCTATACTCAAAACTTATTATATGAAAGTAATGGCTATGATAGCATAAGGGGAAGATTGTAGTGGATGCTGTGGTGAGCTACTCAGATTCACTCTACAACAGTTGAAGAGAGCTCCACCCAAGTTTTCATCCCCTCCCAGAAAGCAGCTCTGACTCAATGAGTGACCAAGGATAATAAAGACCTATCCCCCCCATCTGAGGGCAGGACAACTCCAAAGGACCATCCCTACTCCAGAGCTCCCCAGAAGCTCAGAGACTAAGGAAGAGTGGCTAGAAAGAAAAGAGATAACGAATAAGGAGGCATGTCCCAGAAACTAGAGATGAGTTGCTAAAAGAAGAACAAATGGGCCTAACAGACATTTACAGAACATTTCATCCAACGGAATACACATTCTTTTCTTCAGCATATGGATCATTCTCAAGAACAGACCATATGTTAGATCACAAAACAAGTCTTAAAACATTCAAACAATTGAAATAATGTCATTCATCTTCTCTGACCACAACGGAATAAAACTAAAAATCAACAACAAAAGGAATTTTGGAAACTATGCAAACACAGGGAAATTAAACAATATGCTCCTGAATGACCAGTAGGTCAATGAAAAAACTAAGAAGGAAATTAAACAATTTCTTGAAACAAATGAAAATGAATACACAACATGCCAAAACCTATGGGATACAATGAAAGCAGTACTAGGGGGGAAATGTATAGCTATAAACGCCTACATCAAAAAAGAAGAAAAACTTCAAGTAAATAACTTAATGATGCATTTTAAAGAGCTAGAAAAACAACAGCAAGCCACACCCAAAATTAATAGAAGAAAAGAAATAATACAAACCAGAGCAGAAATAAATGAGTTTGAAATGAAGAAAACAATACAAAAGATCAACAAAACAAAATATTGGTGTTTCGAAAAGCTAAACAAAATTGACAAACTTTTAGCCAGATTAATGCAGAAAAGAAGGGAGGAGACCTAACTATCAGAGATGAAAAAGGAGACATTACAACTGATACTGCAGAAATTCGAAGGACCATTAGTGGCTACTATGAGCAACTATGTGCCAATAAATTGGAAAATCTAGAGGAAATGGATACATTTCCAGACACATATAACCTACCAAGACTGAACCAGAAAGAAATTCTAAACATAAACAAACTGATAACAAATAACAAGACTGAAGCTGTGATAAAAGTCTCACAGTAACGAAAAGCCCAGAACCTAATGGATTCACTGCTGAATTCTACCAAATGTTTAAAAAAGAACTAACACTAATTATATTCAAACTATTCTGAAACATAGAGGACAGGATACTTCCAAACTTATTCTACAAGGTCAGTATGATCCTGATACCAAACCCGAAGACACATCAAAAAATGAAAACTGCAGGCCAATATTTCTGATGAATATTGATGTAAAAATCCTCAACAAAATACTAGCAAACTGAATTCAACAATATATGCAAAACATAATTTGTCATGACAAAGTGGGATTTATTCCAGGGATGATTCAACATATGCAAATTATCAATGTGATACATCATGTGAACAGAATAAAGGACAAAAACCATATGATTATTTCAATTGATGCTGAAAAAGCATTTGATAAAATTCAACATTCTTCATAATAAAAACCCTCAAAAAACTGGGCATAGAAGAACATAGCTCAACATATAAAAGCTGTCTGTGACAGACCCACAGCAAGTATCATACTGAATGGGGAAAAACTGAAAGCCTTCCCTCTAAGATCCGGAACATGACAAGGATGCCCACCATCACCTCTGTTATTCAATATAGTACTAGAAGTTCTAGCTGGAGCAATCAGAGCACAGAAGGAAACAAAGGGCATCAAAATTGGAAAGCAAAAAGTCGGATTATCCTTGTTTGCAGGTAATATGATCTGATATTTGGAGAAACCTAAAGACTTCACACCAGAAAAATATTAGAAATGATAAACAAATTCAGTAAAGTTGCAGGATACAAGATCAACATACAAGAATCAGCAGCATTTCTATATGCCAACAGTGAACAATCTGAAAAAAGAAACAAAAAAGTAATCCACTTACAATAACCACAAATAAAATTAAATACCTAGAAATTAACCAAAGAAGTGAAAGATCTCAACAAGAAAACAATAAAACTACTGATTAACAAAATTGAACAGGACATAAAAAAAGCAAAGATATTCCATGTTCATGGATTGGAAGAATCAATCTTTTTAAAATGTCCATACTACACAAAGTAATCTACAGATTCAATGCAATCCCTACCAAAACACCAATGACATTCTTCACAGAAATAGAAAAAAACAATATAAAGTATATATAAAACCACAAAAGACCCAAAATAGATAAAGCTATCCTAAGCAAAACCAACAAAACTGGAAGAATCATATTATCCGGCTTCAAATTATACTACAGAGCTATAGTAACCAAAATAGCATGGTACTGGCATAAAAACAGACACACAGACCAATGAAAAAGAATAGAGAACCAAGAAACAAATCCACACACCTATGGTGAACTCATTTCTGACAAAGGTGCCAAGAATATACATTGGAGAAAGGACAATTTCTTCAATAAATGACACTGGGAAAACTGGATACCATATGCATAAGAATAAAACTTGCACCCTATCTCCTGTTGATTTTTAGTTTAGAAAAAACAAATCAAAATGGACTAAAGACTCAAATCTACACCCTCAAACTATGAAACTACTATAAGAAAACTTTGGGGAGACTCTCCAGGATATTGGTCTGAGTAAAAATTTCTTGAGTAATACCCTATGAACAGAGGCAATGAAAGCAAAAATGGACAAATGGGATTACATCAAGTTAAAAAGCTTTGCACAGTGAGTAAACAATCAAAAAAGTGAAGAGACAACCCACAGAATGGGAGAAAATATTTGCAAACTACCCGTTTGACAAAGGATTAGTAATCAGAATATAAGGAGTTCAAATGACTGTAAAGGAAAAAAAAAATCTAGCAATCCAATTAAAAAATGGGCAAAAGATTTGAATAGACATTTCTTAAAAGAAGATATACAAATGGCAAACAGACATATGAAAATGTGCTTAACATCATTGACTGTCAGAGAAATGCAAGTCGAAACTACAATGAGATATAATTTCACCCCAGTTGAAATGGCTTTTATCCAAAAGATAGGCAATAACCAATGCTGGAGAGGATGTAGAGAAAAGGGGACCCTCGTGAGCACTTGGTGAGAATGTAAATTAGTACAACCACTACAGAGAACAGTTTGGAGTTTCCTCAAAAAACTAAAAATAGAGCTACCATATGATCCAGCATTCCCACTGCTGAGTATATACCCAAAAGAATGAAAATCAGTATATTGAAGCGGTATCTGCACTCCCATGTTTATTGCAGCACTATTCACAATAGCCAAGATTTGGAAGCAACCGAAGTGTTCACTAACAGAAGAATGGATAAAGAAAACGTGGCACTTATGCAAAATAGAGTACTATTCAACCATCCAAAAAAATGAGATCCTGTCATTTGCAACAACATGGATGAAACTGGAGGTCATTATGTTAAGTGACATAAGCCAGGCACAGAAAGACAAACATCAAATGTTCTCACTTATTTGTGGGATGTGAAAATCAAAACAATTGAACTCACGGACTTAGAGAGTAGAAGGATGGTTACCTGAGGCTAGGAAGTGTAGTGGAGGATGGGGAGGAGGTGGAGATGGTTAATAGGTACCAAAAAAGTAGAAAGAACGAATAATACCTAGTATTCGATAGCACAACAGGGCAACTACAGTCAAAATAATTTAACTGTACATTTAAAAATAACTACAATGGTATAATTGGATTGTTTGTAACACAAAGGATAAATGCTTGAGGATATGGATACCCCACTTTTCGTGATGTGATTATTTCACATTGCATGTCTGTATCAAAGTATCTGATGTACCCCATAAATATACATACCTACTATGTACCCATAAAATTTTTTTAAAAGAAGTGTGTAGAAGCTTCTTGAGATTTGCTTTAATATAATCTAGTTAGAGAGGCAAAGAGGGAGAGTTATGGTGGATATAAGTGAAAATGAATTGACCATGATAATTGCGAAGTTGAGTAATGAGTACAAGAAAGTTCATTTTCTCTACCTTGTATATATTGGAAATTTTTCATAATAAAAAGTTAAAAAGCAGAAAGGGAGTGGATATTGATAAATACTGTTCAGATGGCAAATAAAAAATCAGGAAGCCAAGGCTTACCTTTCCCTCATCTCAGTGGCACCATCTTCAGCACCAGGAGTACAGCAATGAACAAAACAGGTAGCAAATCTTGGCCTGATGAAGATGACATTCAAGTAAAGAGAGACAGACAATAAACAAAACAATTAGAACTGGGAAGGTATTTTGTGCACCTGTGTGTAAACTTGCTTTTTCTTTCCTCCTCTCAGGGTACAAGATGTAACCTTTGGAGCATATAACTGGTTCAGTGGTCGAGAAAGTGCAGAAAATATTATACGAAAATGCTAGGGTCACAGATTCCATATACAAGCTCTTCCTACACCATGCTGTTAGGTACCCCCAATCTGACTATAAAGCAGGAATATAGTTTCCTCCTTTTCAAATCTTGCATGACTTCATGCATGGGAAGTATCACACATAGAGAACCCAAACCCAACTATGCATCCCTCTGGATTGGTTTTTACTGGAGGCTCTGCAACAGGCCAGTTGGTTAAAGCAGCTTCATACCTACAGCCTCTGTCATTCAAAGTGGCTGGGAGGACTCGAGTCTCTTTCCCAAGATATTAATCAAAAGCTCCATTATGTGTCATTGGCTCTGATTGGGTCATGTCTAGCTATTGTCACTATGAATACAGTGCACTGATTGATTTAGGACTAGATCTTATGCTCCTTCCCTGAACTGAGGGCGGATTCTCGCTCACAGACATGAACTAATCATGTATGAATGGCAGGACTTGTTTTGACAGTAGAGTTGACAGCAGTTGATGATGAATTTTAAAGAAATAATAGAGGAATGATTTTCAATAGGGGTGTCACCACTCAGAAGGGAGTTTTGAAAATTTATGGGATTATTTCTGATTGTCAAATCATTAAAGGGGAATGACTGGAATTGAGTAGTCAGGAGCCAGAGATGCCAGATATCACAGCAATGTGCAAAGGTAAAATAGCCCTTTGTCCCGCACAACTTTTGTAAATCTCATCCAAAATTAGGACTGAATGTATGGATGATCTACAATCAGGTAGAGTTGCAAAGAAATGTGTTTTCTATGTCATTCCACACCACTCTGACCTACATCATAACAAAAAAATTCTTTTTATCTATCTTTACAAATCATTAATAAGGCTGCACTCATTTATAAGATTACCATACTTCCTAATTTTTGTCACTTTAATGGCCTGAGTCTGTAACCTATTGTCTTAGTCTCCTCAAATTGCCATTAAAAAAATCACAGACTGGGTGACTTAAACAAAAGAAATGTATTTCCCACAGTTGTTGAGGCTGGAAGTCCAAGAGCAAGGTGCCAGGATATTAAGTTTTATTCTAAGACCTCTTTTCTTGGCTTATAGGTGCAGCCATTTCACCCCATGCTCATATGACCTCTTGCTTGTGTGCGCCTGGGTTGGGAGACGAGGGAAAGCTCTCTAGTGTCTCTAAGCCTAATGGATGTTGACCATTTTTAACCCCAATTCCCTCCTTATGATCCCCACCTCCAAATACAGTCACACCAACTGTTTGGGCTTCAGCATAGGAATTTAGGTCGGAACAAAACATTCAGTCTGTAACATTTGTCTTGACCTGCTATTCATGTGTATTAGTCCATTTTCATGCAGCTGATAAAGACACCCCAAGACTGAGTAATTTATAAAGAAGAAGAGGTTTAATGGACTCACAGTTCCATGTGGCTGGGGAGGCCTCACAATCATGGCGGAAGGTGAAAGGCACCCCTTACATGGTGGTGGCAAGACAGAATAAGAGCCAAGAGAAAGGGGAAACATAAAATCATCAGATCTCGTGAGACTTCTTCAGTACCATGAGAACAGTATGGGGAAAACTGCCCCCATGATTCAATTATCTCCCAATTATGGGAGCTATAATTCAAGATGAGATTTGGGTAGAGACACAGACAAACCATACCACCGTGTATTCAGTTAAGGTTATTTCCCTCATCCTCTTATTTTATACCCTTGTGGAGGAAAAATCCACAGGCTAAGAAACCCCTCCAAGAATTTCCTCGGGGTCACTGGGGAAAGAAGGGCCTCAGGCATTCAAGTAAGGCAGATGGAACATCCCGAGGCTGAGCAGAGAAGGAAACAGTGAAGTTATCATCAAAAGTTACACACATTTGAGGGGGAAAAGGCTGTTTAAAAGGGCATTGAGGATATACATCTTTTAAATGTCATAGCATTTGTCAAGGAAGACATGTAGGTTCTATAAACAAATCACAGTGTTCATCCAGGGAACTAAAGCATCAAGGATCTTATTGTTAGTTAAGATTTTTAACTTAAAATACATGCCGTGAAGATTGCTTGGCTGTAGAGGGGCTGATTTAAAAAAAAAAATATATATATATATATACACACACACACACATATTGGAATAACTCTGGTTATCCTAAAACTAGTTTTAACCTAACCTTGGCTTTTAATCCAGGGTCTACTTGGCTCTCTGCTCTTTCTCTGCCCTGAACTTTCTGTTGAGAATGATTTCTGATCTTACTCCTGTCATATCCAAATAATTCCCTAAGAGTAGACGCAAGCATCTCACTACTTCATTGTGGATTATATTAGTTACATATTGCTGAGTAACAAATTATCTTAAAATTTGGTGGTTTAAAACAACAACATTTATTATCTCAGTTTCTGTAGGTCAGAAATTCAGGTACAACTCAGCTGGTTTCTCTGGCTCAGGGGCTCTGATAACAGCTGCAATCAACTGGGGATGGATCCGTGTCTAAGCTCACACATGTGGTTGTTGGCAGGATTCCGTTTCTTGCAGACTTTGGGACTGAAGGCCTCAGATCCTCCCTGGCAATGTGCCCGAGGTTGCACAGAGTTTGTTTCAACATAGGCCTCTCTATCTGGCAGCTTCCCTTATCAGAACAAGCAAGAAGAGCCAGAAAGAAAACGGGCTGTGTTGGGGGAGCAGAGAGAGAGAAGGATGGAAGTCACAGCTTTTGTAATGCAATCATGGAAGGGACATGCCATCACTTTTGCCGTACCCTCTTCATCAGAAGAGAGTTAGGTCTAACCCACACTCAAAGGCAGGGAATGGCACAAAGGGATAACTGGGAGCCATTTCAGAAACTACTAACCTCATGTTCTAAGTATTTACATATTAAAACATATTGTCCTGTTATATATTGCATACCTTTTATTTCTCCATTTTATTACGGCTAAGGCATTTTATTTATATTTTTACCGGGTGTGTAAGTTACAATGTCAATGAATTTCATTTTGGAGGGAAAAAAAGGAGCAAACATATTTGTGTTAAAAAGGGGGATGTTGAATCTGACAAAGTTGTAGAATACTATCCTAGATGATGGATAGTCCTAATAGGATAATGTATTCGAGAAAGAGAGAGAGAGATTGACAAAATGAGATAGAGATAGGAAAGAGAAGTCCTTGAGAGCCAGAGGAGGTGGGAACCTGAACACATTAGAGGAGTTAGATTTTGACAAAAAACAGAAAAATATGTATTAAAGAAACTCAGAGGGAGTAGGATAATTATTTTCAAATATTTGGAAGGCCATCTACATTGGACAGATTCTCCAGAGGGACATAACTAATATGATAGATGAATATATAAAGGGGAGTGCGTTAAGGAGTATTGACTCACACAAACACAAGGTGAAGTCCCACAATAGGCTGTCTGCAAGCTGAGGAGCAAGGAAGCCAGTTCAAGTCCCCAAATCCCAAAAGTAGGGAAGCCGACAGTGCAGCCTTCAGTCTGTGACTGAAGGCCCGAGAGCCCCTGGCAAACCACTGGTGTAGGTCCAGGAGTCCAAAAGCTGAAGAACTTGGATTCTGATGTTTGAGAACAGGAAGCATCTAGCACGAGAGAAAGATGGAGGCCAGAAGACTCAGCAAGTCATCTAGTCCCACCTTCTGCCTGCTTTATTCTAG
The DNA here is from genome assembly GCF_000951045.1 of Mandrillus leucophaeus. Classification (NCBI taxonomy): domain Eukaryota; kingdom Metazoa; phylum Chordata; class Mammalia; order Primates; family Cercopithecidae; genus Mandrillus; species Mandrillus leucophaeus. The sequence continues at coordinate 555,786 of NW_012109286.1, forward strand.
CTGTGCTGGCAGTTGATTAAATGGTGCCCACCCACATTGAGGGTGGGTCTCCCTCTCTCAGTCCACTGACTCAAATGTTAATCTCCTTTGGCAACACCCTCACAGACACACCAAGGAACAATACTTTGCATCCTTCAATCCAATCAAGTTGACACTCAATATTAACTATCACATCATCCTGTGAAAGAAAATTATATTTGCTCAATGTTGCCCCAGTTGATAGAATGTAGACTAATGAATGGAAATTAGAAGGCATAGTGATACATGAACAGGAAAGAAAACATGTTTACCCATCAGAAACGTTTACTGTCCAAGATAAACAAGAATTCCCAGGAAATGGGTTTAACAAACCTAATTGCATGCCTGCGTGTGTTCTCACTTATGCTACCTCATCACATGATGGGAGCATTAGAACAAGAACTGACTGGAATAAATCCCATCACAATTCCTTCCACCATGAGGTTCTCTGACTTCATGAACTGACTTTTACTAAGAGACTGTTTTGTGAACACATCTGAGCTAGATCATTTATCCATTCTCGACAAGCTTTGTTTGTTTGTCTGTTTTAGAAGAGAAGCTTTGCCTTTTTCATGTATGTACTGCTTATATGGAAGCAGAAGTCAGCATCTTCTCCAAGCTTCAGATTCTACAGGGCAAAAGACACTAAAAGCAACAACACAAGGCAAATGGCCGAAGTCCAAGAGAGGGCTAAATGCAATGATTTCTTCATTCAAAAGCATTTCTTGAATACCTTCCACGCGCCAGTTCCGTGTTAATTATTGGAGACTGTGTAAGGGATTGATTACAATTCTAAGCAAGATATCCTCATCTGAGTGAAATTACGTTCCTAACTAGGTCAGGGACACACAAAGACCTAAGTAGAACTTCTTAACTACCTCCAAAAATCCCAGATGTGATAGACTGGGATATTGATAAAGATTCATTACTAAGTTAAGATGGTTTAAATTTGAACACAGATATGAGAAGTTTTTCTCCAAATATCCAGTGATGAGGCACAGAGCAATTGTCTTGAGTTGGCTGCCTAGAAGTAGAGCCTGAGAGAGGATGTTTGTAAGTGATTTATTGAGAGTCATCAGGGACGTGCAAGGCAGCAGGATAGGGCAGGAGGCAAAGTTCAGTAAGAATATGCATTATTTCAACTGGAGATGAACTTCAGTCTGAACCTGCAAGGAGGCTCACTGCACCTTGATGCAAGGGGGCAATGTTTACACGCTTCTGTCATTAAGTCATCGACTTTTGCCCACATGGATTTAGCAACTTGTCACTTATGACCTTCATCAAATCAGGTTCAGTGATGAGGTGGAAATGTACCTATTGAGTGTATCCAAGAGAGAGTGGGAAGGGAGAAATTGTAGACAGTGAGTGTAGACAAGTCTTTTGAGCAGTTTATTAGTCCATTCTCACACTGCTATAATGATACTACCCGAGACTCGGTAATTTATAAAGTAAAGAGTTTCAATTGGCTCATAACTCCACAAAGCTGAGGAGGCCTCAAGAAACTTACAGTGATGGCAGAAGGCCAATGGGAAGCAAGAACCTTCTTTACATGGCAGCAGGAGACAGAAGTGCAACGGGGAAATGTCAGATGCTTATAAAACCATCAGATCTCATGAGAACTCACTCATTATCACAATAACAGCATGGGAGAACTGCCCCCATGAGCCAATCACCTCCCCCACTTGACATGCTGAGGGGATTACAGTTCAAGATGAGATTTGGGTGGGGACACAGAGCCTAACCATATGAAGCAGTGATGCTGCAAATGGGAGCAGGGAAAGAGGGAAATGCAACTGGATACGTACATGGGGTCAAGTGAGTCTTTGTAAAAAGGAAATAATTAGGTCATGTTCCTGTGTTGATATGGATCAACTAATAGAGAAGAAAAGTGGTGAGACTGAGCGAGACAGAGAATTGAGGCGGTAGAAGGAGTAGAAGCCAGTTCACATACGGGGAGTTTGGCCTTAGTGAGGACTGCTTACTTTTAGCAATATGAGGAAAGATGGAGCCCAAGGAAATACTACACATAAATGGGGGCAGGTACCGTGGTAGGAGCATGTGCTGAGTCTCTTCTGACTGCTTTTAGCTTTTCTCTGAAATTAAAAGCACATCCCTCGTGGAGAGTGAGATGCTGGGACATTAAGAAAGCGAGAAAAGATGTGGGAGGTTTGAGGAGAGAAAAGAGAGTGAGAAAATAAATGGAACAGGGAAAGTGACGGTTATTAAATAAATAATTTTACTAATTCCAATAGTTTTTCAGTTGATGATTTGAGATTCCCTAGGTATACAGTCTGAAAACAATGATATCTCTTATTCTTTGTATATCACAGCATGTCCTTTATTTCTATTTCATTCTGATTTTAGAAGCCAGAATTACACAACATGAAGTTCTGTTGATTTTTGTCTCCTAAGTATCTCTCATTCCATCTGCTTCTCCGTCTTGGCTACCATCATGTCAGCACAAGCCTGGACACTACAACAGCCTCTTAATTAGTCTCCTGACGTTGTGTTTGGCCCTCTTCCATCCATTCTTTACACGAGGGCCCAGGTGATTTTTTTAATACACACGTCTGATTCCTTCGCCATCACCCTAAACCCTACAAGGGTTTCCCGCTGCCTTTTGGCTGAAGATGCTACACAATCTTCTCCCTGCCCATGTCACCATCCTCACATCATACCTCTCCCGATCACTCCCTGAGCAGCAGCCTGTATGGTTTTCCTTCTCAGCTTTCCCAGGAAACCACACAGTCTTCCCTCTGAAACACCCTTAGCTCTTCTCAACTTAGCTCAGAGTGCCTCTTCATCAATCATTTCTTGTAAAATATGAAAGACAAGTAAAGAAAAATGGAAAGCACATTGAGAAAAGTAATATTAATGTATGCCTAACTGATGTTTGTAGTGAAGCAAGAACATGAAGAACAAGCAATATTTGAAGAGATACCCAGAATTTTCCATAAAGTCATCAGCACATAAACTCAAGTACGCAAAAAATGCCAACCAGGACAAAAAAAATCTATCCACATCACAGACAAAAAACCCGGACACATCACAGTGAAGCTGAAAAATGCCAATGACAATAAGAAAACAATTTTTAAAGAGGAACCAGAATAAAAATACATTATTTTTTCTAGTTCTGTTGAAGGATAATTGACAAATAGAAATTGTTTATATTACAGAGTACGAAGTGATGCTTTCATACATATGTGCATGGTGAAACGATCCCCACAAATCAGCTAGTTAATATATCCATCACCTCACATAGTTACTGTGTGTGGGCGGGGGGATGGGTAGCATTTAAGATCTACTCTCTTAGCAAATTTCAAGTACACAATGCAGTATTAACAATAATCTCCAAGCAGTATGTTAGCTCTTTAGAGCTTATTCATCCTGCCTTACTTGAAAGTTTATACCCTTTGACCAACATCTCCCCATTTCCCCCATTCTCCACCCCCTGGCAAGCACCATTCTACCTTTGCCTCTGTGAGTTAAGACTCTTTTAGATTCCACATATGAGTGAGATTATGCACTTTCTTTGTCCTTCTGGACCCGGCTTATTTCATTTAACATAATGTCCTCCAGGTTCATCCATGTTGTCACAAATGGCAGAATTTCCTTCTTTTTTTAAAAGGCTGAATAACATTCCATTCAGTATGTACTATACTATATATTATATATGTTACATTGCCTTTATTTCTTCATCTGTCAATTGACACTTGGGGTCATTCCACATCTTGACTGCTGAGAATAATGCTGCAATGAACATGGGAATGAAATACCTCTTCAACATACTGATTTTATTTTCTTTGGGTACATATCAAGTAATGAGGATTGCTGAATCACATGGCAGTTCTCCTTGTAACTTTTTAGGAACCGCCATACTGTTCTCCAGGTAACCACACACTCTTAATTAGTAATGGCTGTGCTAACTGACATTCCCACCAATGGTGTGCAAAGGGTCTCTTTTCTCTGCATCCTCGCTAACACTTGCTATTTTTTGTCTTTTTTATAATAGCCATTCTAATAGACATGAGTGATATCTCACTGTGGTTTTGATGTGCATTCCCCAAATGATTCTGATGTTGAGCACTATTTCATACATCTGTTGGCCATTTGTCTTCTTTTGAGAAATGTCTATTCAGGTCCTTTTCCCATTTTTGTAATTGGGTTACTTGTGTTTTGTTTTGTTTTGTTTTTTGCTATTGAATTGTTTGAGTTCCATATCAGACAGATGCTTTGCAAACATTTTCTCCCCTCCTATAAGTTATCTGTGCACTCTGTTGACTGTCTCCTTTGCTATGCAGAAACTTTTTAGTTTGATGCGGCTCCATTTGTCTATTTTTGCTTCTATTGTCTGTGCTTTTCGGGTCATATCAAAAAAATCATTGCCTAACCCAATATCGAAAAGTTTTTTCTTTATATTTTTTTCTAGTTGCTTTAAGATTTCAGGTCATACATTTAACTCTGTAATTCATTTGAGATTATTTTTTACACAGTGTACAATAAGGGTCCAGTTTTATTCTTCTGCATGTGGATATCCAGTTTTCCCAATACCATTTGTTGACAAGACTATCTCTTCGCCATTATGTCTTCTTGGTGCTTTGGTTGAAAATTAGCTCACTGTAAATGGATAGATTTATTTCTGGGCTCTCCATTCTGATTCAGTGGCCTATGTGTCTGTTGTTATGCCAGTACCTTGCTGTATTGATTACTATAGTTTTGAAATATAGTTTGAATGAGGTAGTGTGGCCTCCAGCTTTGTTCATTTGCTGAAGATTGCTTTGGCTATTTTGTGGTTCCACACAAATTTTAGGATGTTTTTCCTATTTCCGTGAAAAAGTTCATTGGAATTTTGGTATGGATTGCAGTGAATTTGTAGATCACTTTGGATTAGTATGGATATTTTAACAATATTAGTTCTTCCAATCTGTGAATATAGGATATCTTCAATTTCTTTGTTATCTTCAATTTTTTTCACCAATGTTTTATAGTTTTCAATGTACAGGTCTTTCACCTCTTGGTTAAATTTATCCTAAATTGGCCTCTATTTTTTTTTTTTGGTTGCTATTGTAAACGAGATTGTCTTCTTGATTACTTTTTAAATAGTATATTAATCCATTTTCACACTACCATAAAGAATTACCTGAGACTGGGTAACTTATGAAGAAAAGAGGTTTTATGGACTCACAGTTCTACAGGTTGTGCAGAAGCATCACTGGGAGGCCTCAGGAAAACTCACAATTATGGTGGAAGGCTAAGAGGAAGTACACACATCTTACACGGCCAGGGAAGGAGAGAGAGGATGAGAGGGGGAAAGAGCCACACACTTTCAAACAACCAGATCTCATGAGAACTCACTCACTATCACGAAAACAGCATAGGGGAAACCACACCCATAGATCCCATCCCCACCCACCAGGTCCGTCCCCTGACATGTGGGGATTGCAGTTCAACATGAGATTTGGGTGGGGACACAGAGCCAAACCGTATCAGATAATTCGTTGTTAGAATATGAAAACACTGCTGATTTCTGTATGTTAACTTGTATCCTGCAACTTTACTGAATTCATTTATTAGTTCTAACAGTTTTTTGATGGAATCTTTATGGTTTTTTATATACAAAATCATGATGTGAAAAAAGACAGACTGTCTTTAATGGAGTGGCTATTTGATTTCCAGATGATTTCTTAATGGCAACAATGGAGACCAGGATTGAAGAAAGATACTGTCAACCTAAAACTGTAGACCAGTAAAAACGTCTTTTAAGAACAAAGGTAAAATAAAAACATTTTCAGACAAAGATAAAGGATTTTCCATTGGCAGATCCTCACGATAGAAAAGCCTAAAGGTGGAAGAAAGAGTGACTCAGACGGAATGTCTGAGATAAAAGAATAAGTAAAGAGCTAAAGAGGAGTAAGTGAATAGGAAATTGGAGATGTAAGCCAAAAATACTCATGACAGTTGGAAAGAGAACTTAAAGAATGACTGAGTTTTCTGCATCCTTAAATTTTCCAGATGGAGAACAAAGACATATGATTAACTTTAGACTTTCATAATTTCAGCAGATAATTAGATGTCTAAAATTTCAATCTTTGTATTTTTAACTGGAACATTTATAGTTAATTGACAAAGCTTAGCTGTGAAAGGCAAAATTTTGAAACATTAAGAGAAATATGGAAGACACTTGTGACCTTGAGGTAGCAAAGAATTTTCTAAAACAAGACACTAAACCATTTATCATAAAGAACAAGATTGATAAATTGGAGTATATTAAAATTAAGGATGTTTGTTCATCAAAAGCTGCTGTAAAGAAAGTAAAAATACATGACATAAAGTGGCTAAAGGTATTTACAATAAATACATAAAATATCATTAGTATGACAAGCTATAAAGAACTCCCATTGTTACAGGAAAGGGGCCCTGATCCAGACCCCAAGAGTGTGTTATCAGATCTCATGCAAAAGAATTCAGGGCAAGTCCATAGAGTAAAGTGAAAGCAAGCTTCTTAGGAAAGTGAAGGAATAAAAGAATGGCTACTCCATACACAGAGCAGCCCGAGGGCTGCTGCTTGCCCATTTTTATGGTTATTTATTGATTATATGCTAAACAAGGGGTAGATTATTTATGCCTCCCCCTTTTAAACCATATAGGGGAACTTCCTGATATCACTATGGCATTTGTAAACTGTCATGGTGCTGGTGGGAGTGTAGTAGTGAGGACCACCAGAGGTCACTCTGGTCGCCATCCTGGTTTTGGTGGGGTTTGGCCATCTTCTTTACTGCGAGCTGTTTTATCAGCAAGGTCTTTATGACCTGTATTTTGTGCTGACCTCCTATCTCATCCTGGCAGTTAGAATGCCTTAACCATCTGGGAATGCAGCCCAGTAGGTCTCAGCCTTTTTTTTTAACCTAGCTGCTATTCAAGATGGAGTTGCTCTGGTTCACACGCCTCTGACACCATCACTCAATAAGAAAAACAATAAAAAAGATGTAAGGTGGAATTTTACAGAAGAGGAAACCCAAACGACAATAAACATATGAAAGGTATTTAACCTTATTAACAATATAGGAAACCCTCATTAGAACCACAATGAACCAGCTTTTCACGTCCAACAGTTGAAAAAATTAAAAGTCTGATTATACTAAGGTTATCAAGCATGTCAAGTAATGGAAATGCTCATAGAATGTTTGAAGAGTGTAAAATTGTATAACTGTCTTAAAGAAAAAAATGGCAATTACAGTTAGACCGAAAATCTACAATCTTATAGGGCAGCAATTCAATTTCTAGATAATCTCTTACATATATGATATATACAATAACATTCATAGAAGCATTATTTATATTAATAAATAAAAAGGAAAAAACTGGAAACAACCTAATTATCCTTCAATGATGGGAAAGATAAATAATCTGGATATATTCATATAATGCCATACTATCCATTGAACATTATTAAGATACACATATCAATACGTTAGAATCTCAATTCCATAATGTTGAGCCAAAAAAGCAAAAACCGAAACACAAATCTAATCTTATAATGGACAGAATAATATGTTTTACCAAACAGACAAAAAATATGTGTAGTTTAGGGAGACACACAAATTTCGGGAAACTATGAAGAAAGCCTGATGTGCTCCCTCCCTCCTTCCTTCTCTCTCCTCCTTTCTTTCCCTCCTCCTCCTCCTTCTCCTTCTTATTTTTCTCTCTTTCCCTTTTCTCTCTTTACTTCTCTTCTCTCCTCTCACATCCTCTCTCACACTCACTCACTCACTTCCTCTCTCCCAACTCCTTTTCTCTCCATTTCTCCTCCTTGAATGAAACTACAACTCAACTTCCCTCCTCTGGCTGGCCTGGGTGCCTTTGCTCTATTAAAGCTCATTATGTTTATTAAACGCTAGGATCAAAAAAGAGACAGAGAGAGAGAGAGACAGAGACAGAGACAGAGAGAAGGAAGGAAAGAAAGTAGAAGGTATGGAGATGATTATCACAAAATTTGGGAAAGTGTTTATATCTGTGGGAGCAGACCACAGTATATGATTTAGAAGTGTCACTTGGGGGACTCCGAGGGGCTGGTAACATTTTATGTTACTATTTTAGACATAGATTTTTGAATACCTCTATACATTTACATATATATAATATATATAAAGAAATATATATTTATGTATGTTTTATATGCTCTTGAATGCATGACATATTTCACAATACATCTCACATTGTGAAAAGTAAATAGCGTATGAGAGACAGCAATAAATGTAGACAACTTTTTCCAGATGTCTTACTGTGAAAACAGAGCCGAGAATGGTGCTGTAGCTAGAAGAGAATGAAGGTCAATAAAAGATCCTTTATAATGAAGGTCACTAAAAGATCCTTTTAAAGAAGGGAAACAATACAGCTTGCTTAAGTGCCCACGGGACTGAGCCAGCAAAGAAGGAGAAATGGATGGTGCAGAGCAGAGAGGCAGGTAACTCCAGAAATAAAGACCTGGTGCAGGTGAGTGAGGAAAGGTGGTGCAGAAGAGAGTTTTTGAAGGCATTTGCCTCTCAAAAACAGCACCCGTGTCTCACTCCAGTGACTATAGAGAAAGGGCAGAGTCCGGATGTAGATGTAGACAGGTATGTTGATTTGGTAGCAGAAAGATGAGGGATTTCCCATCTGACTGTTTGCAAGTCAAGGGCAATGGCTAAGAGAGGGAATTAGAGGGGGCCAGGTATAGGGTTTCAAGAAGAGTTGAAAAGTAACAAAGATCTTGGAAAATATGACAGAACCATGAGGGAGTGTCGAGTGCTCACATGGGTTTGTGGTCACGAAATTTCAGTGAAACCTTCCACCTGGTGTACAATGTTCCCAGGGAATTTATTTATTTATTTATTTTTGAGACGGAGTTTCATTCTTGTTGCCTAAGCTAGAGGGCAGTGGCCTGACCTCGGCTCACTGCAACCTCTGCCTCCTGGGTTCAAGCGATTCTCCTGTCTCAGCCTCCTGAGTAGCTGGGATTACAGGCACCTGCCACTATGCTCGGCTAATTTTTGGTATTTTTAGTAGAGATGGGGTTTCACCATGTTGGCCAGGCTAGTCTCGAACTCCTAACCTCAGGTGATCCACCCGCCTGGGTCTCCCAAAGGGCTGGGATTACAGGTGTGAGCCACCGCGCCTGACCCAGGGAACTTTTAACTTCTAATGGGTGAAAGTGCAGAGGAGCTGGATACTTGAGTTGGGTAGTTGGGTTCACCAGGGTTGGAGGATAAATGTAAGGAGTAGTTTATCATGAATTACTATAAAAGGAAAACAATCAGAGAATTGAGAATGTTAGTAAGGGAGGAAAGATTTGAAACAGTAATTGGTAAGGAAGTAGTAAAGTCAAAGAACTGGGGTTCTTGTGTAATTGAAGAATGGTGGAAGGAGACAAGAGGAAATGAGCTGAAGGAAATAGAGGTGGTCCGTGCAACACGTGAATGAATGAGCCAACTGCAGACTGTTGCCTACTTTGCACATTGCTAGGAAGAGGTCAAGAGGTCCTCATGGCCACCCTGTGAGAAAGCATCCTTAGGGATTATTTGTCTAAACAGCCCCAGGGAGGCCAAAGAGGCTTGACAGGAGGGCTGCCAAATGGGCAAAGTCAACAGGTGCACCTCCGGAGTTCCAGATGGATTTGTAGGGGAGTTATCTGGAGCTTTGAGAGCAGAGAGAGTTGAAGAGTAAATACTGAGCCCTGCTGAGGTTCACAGCAGTCATGTCCAGGCACCGGGAACAGAAACAGGAGGGGAGCCAAAGGGCAGAACTGAGTAAACAAAGAATGAAGTGCATGCTCAAAGGGCAGGCGGGAATCAGGCGAGAGATCCAAAAGGGTTTTCATGAAAATTGTTGGTTGGATGCCTCTTGTGTTAGTCTAGGATCATGGCACAGGGTCGGTGCCAGAGCTCATTCCTGTGAAGCAGCTGATTGTCATCTCAAGACCCTAACTTGGAAGCATCAGGTTTGGAAAAGACAAACAGTGGGTCACCTAGAAAGGATGATGAGACATCTGTTCACACTTATATACGAAGGTGAGCACTTGAGTGAGTGCCTCTGTGAAAGGTCACTGAGAAATTGTGGCAAAAAAGAAAGTAAGTCTGCAAAGAGCATGAAACCTCCCAGAGGCAGGCTTCTATGTAAAGGCCTTCAAGCACAAAAAAATAATCAGCACCTGGCAATTCTGAAATCTAGACATGACTGCAGTCTTGAGGCTTTTGTACTCTTTCACACTTTTGCCACACCTAGTCAGAGATTTTAGGAATATTGCAGTGCTTCTATTAAGCAAAGATCATGAACTCTAGAAATGGTTGATTTATGTGGGCATTATTCAGCAGATGCTGCTTCTCTTTTAGGGACAAGGATATAGTTCTAAGGGTTGTTAAGTTTAACATGGGGTTCCACGGCACATGAATTGCATGATTCTGTGTCCTTATTTAACGGGTTATGCTTAGCTTCCTCCTAGACACAAAATCACCCAGATTTTTTTAAATAAAAATATTAGCTCTTGCATTATAAAAGAAAGTCTTGCTTGTTGAAGAAATAACAGCAACTACAGAAAATGTTTAAAATGAAAATTTGTTTTCTACAAAACCACTTCCCAAAATAACCACCATCAATATTTGAAGAACAATTTTCTGGGCATCATTTTCTGTTTAGGTGCACACATACATGTATATTTCAATCTAAAATGGAAACTCTGTATATGTTATATATTTTTTATATATATGTTTTGCAATTTTGTTTATGTTTAAAAATATTTGTGGGCATCATTTATGTCAATAAGTACACACACACATATTCATTCTTAACGGCTGAAAAGAAAATTACAAAAATGAGATAATTTATTTAACCGATCTCTTATTTAGGCTATTTAGGCATTATAACATTTGTAGCTTTTTACTATTTAAAAATGTAGTAAGGCCCAGGCAGGCAGATCACCTGAGATCAAGGTGATCAAGAGTTTGAGATCAGCCTGGCTGACATGGTGAAACCCTGTCTCTACTAAAAATACAAAAATGAGTCAGGCATGGTGGTGGGCAACTGTAATTCCAGCTACTCAGTTTGGGGGCGTGGGTGAGACAGGAGAATCACTTGAACCCAGGAGGCGGAGGTTGCAGTGAGCCAAGATCATGCCACTGCACTCCAGCCTGGGCAACAGAGCTAGACTCCATCTCAAAAAAAAAAAAAAAAAGTGGTGAAGCTGAAGTGTAGTTAAATAGCTATATATTTGCCAATTTATTTCCTAGGGATAAGTTTCTTGAAGTGAAGTTACTGAGTTAAAGGGAATGCATTTTTAAAGACTTCTAGTGCACTTTGGCAGATTGCCCAGGAAAAGTTTTTCCTTCCTTCTAGCTGCATATAAAAATGTTCATTTCCTTTGACTCTTAACCACATTGGGTATTATCTTTTACATGTTTTCTAACCGGCTGACGAATGTTCTTTCTTTTTCGGTTGATTTGTATGTGATTGCTAATGAGAGTGACACTTTTTTAACGTTCAGTAACTTAGTATCAGATGTTAAATAAGTGACATGTATAAGCCTCGAGGAGTGATAAAATGTTGAATGTGGGGAGAAGCACAGGATGACCTTCATGGGCTTGGGGAGATTAGGGTTCTGGTAGTTGAGATCAAGAGCAATTATAGAAAACTGCATGTGCAGGTTTGGGGAGACAGTGAAAATGAAGACTCTCCTTTGGGCCAGGGTGAGTCTGAGGGGCTTGGAGGACACATGAATGGAGATGCTCAGTGGGCAGTGTGATACACAGGTGCTGGAACTCAGGAGTTTGGGACTGCTTGTAGGACTTAAGAATCATTAACACACAAGTCTAGTAAAGACTGTAGTTTTGGAGGATGTCATCAAAAAGGAGTCCAGGAGTGGGGAAGCAGAGAGCTGACTGACCAATAAATAGAGCGAGGTGGAAAGAGAAAGAGACGGCAGGAGAGTCACTCCCTTCAAAGCCATTCAACTCTCAGACACCACCAGGTAAATGAGACTGAGTAATCAGTCCTAAAGTAGAAATGACACTTAAATTGGCTTTTTGTTTGACTTACTCCATCAGTTTTGGCTAATGTAGATCAACTTCAATGGCAAAAAGAAAAAAGTGTTCAGCAATGCTTTAAAACTTTACTAAACTCTATATATTAACTTCCTTTACTTTGTACTAAGATAAATGACAAAGACCGAAGGAGAAGGGGTAAAAGGGGGAAAAAGACAAGCTATCAGTCAATAGCCTAATTTCATTTCACTAATTTGTATCTGATGTGGTTTGGCTGTGTCCTCACCTAAATCTCATCATGAACTTCCCACATGTTGTGGGAGGGACCCGATGGGAGGTAATTGAATCATGGGGGCAGGTCTTTCCCATGCTATTGTCGTGATAGTAAGTCTCATGAGATCTGATGGTTATTACGAGGGGGAGTTTTCTTGCACAAGCTCTCTCTTTGCCTGTCACCACCCACATAAGATGTGACTTGCTCCCCCTTGCCTTCTGCCATGATTGTGAGGCCTCCCCAGTCATATGGAACTGTAAGTCCAATTAAACCTCTTTCTTTAGTAAACTGCCCAGTCTCAGGTATATCTTCATTAACAGCATGAAAACAGAGTAATGCAGTATTCGTTATTCATTCCGTTTCTTAAAATAATTTATCTTATCATGTATTAAGTGAGAAAAGAATAAAGAAGCTAAGAAAAACTTAGAAAACAAAGAGAAAATAGGATCCCTTAGGAGATCCTATTTTACAGATCTAATAGGAGATCCTATTAAACAGATGCTACAATCCAAAGGAAGTGCTAATAAACAAAAACTCACTAGCAAAATGAGCTGGACAGAACCCAGTTAAACAGCTCTTGTGCCACTTACCTTGCCCTGCTGGTATGAAAGAGGTGGACTGTTGGAATCAGATATGTTTCTTTCAATTCTATTGTATTATACCATCTTCCGGGGAAAATTGCCTTGGGAAGAAAAGCTGTTGATATGCTGTATTAGTTTGCTAAGGCTGCCTTAACAGCGTCCCACTGCCGGGGGGTCTTATACAACAGGCGTGTATTTTCTCACAGTTCTGGGTGCTAGAAACCCAAGGTCAAGGTGTTGGCAGGTTCAGCTTCTTCTGAAGCCTCCCTCCCCGGCTTACTGATGGCCAGCTGCGTACTCTGTGTCTTCACGTGGTCTTCTCTCTGTGTACATCTGTGTCGTGGTCTCCTCCTCCTTTAAGGACACCAGTCATATCAGATGAGGGCTCACCCACATGACCTGATTTTACCATCTTTACCTCTTTAGAGGTCTTGTCTTCAAATACAGTCACACTCAGGTCATGCAGGGTTAGGACTTCCACATACGAATCTTGGGGAGACACAATTTAGCTCATAACACATGCTATACATGTTTTTAAAACTCCCCCCAAATTGGAATCTGTGACTGTTCAACAGTGCCAGTAGAGAGCTAGAGGGTGCCCCTTGTAATTAGAGGGGCGTTGAGTTGCTCAGGGTCCTGGCAGGAAAGAGACAGCACAAATAAAATAAGTGATTGTCGCGAGTCTAAGGAGACCGAACGGTGAGATCGGAGTTAAGAGAAAGCAATAAGATGTAACGAAGAGCCAAGCACAGCACCATTTTACTCTGCAGGACAGAAGAGGAAGTGGTTAGCAGAGATCAGCGCTGCTGGATCTGCTGGTGAAGGCACCTGACAGGGCCAGGGCCTGCCATTGAGAAACACAGACACGGCCGAGCAGGGAACATGAGGCATAAGCACCCAGTCACTCTCCTGCTGCGGGGCCTTCCCCTTGGCTGAACCCTGAAGGCAGCTAGAGGGCAAGGGAACCCATATGACACATCCCCATGGCCAGCCTTCCTGGTCAAGGGAGAGGCAACTGAAGAATGAATACCTAGCAGTGACACAGCAGACTCACATTTACCCCTGCCTGGAAAACTGCAAGTACAAATCTGGACACCCAGCTCTTCAGCAGTGGAATGAAGGCAAACTCCTGCAGGGCTGGTTCAGAGTGTGGCAGGATAAACATCTCTGTGGCCAGAGCTGGGCTGCACAGGGGGAGAGTTGACTTGGAGCCATGGTACTCCCAGCCAGGAAGATGGCCTGGAGGGCCACTTGGATCTCCATAAAGAATGTGTGGAGTGGACCCTTGGAAAAGCAGGTGCTCAGGGTGACTGGGAAAGTTAAATATTTCCTATGGTGGCCTGTATAAGTTTCCTGCGGCTGTTGTAATGGGTACCACAAATGGGATGACTTCAGAAAACAGGTATCTATGCCTACAGTCCCAACACTTTAGGAGGCTGAGGCAAGAGGATTGCTTGAGGCCAGGAGTTCAAGAACATCCTGGGCAACATAGAGAGATTCTCCCCCTGCCAAAA
>NW_012109286.1:570818-621613 GCF_000951045.1 Mandrillus leucophaeus
GAGTTTTGATGCATATAACGGAGTCCTGTGAGATGTTAGCTTTCGGGGAAGCTGGGCAAAGGTAGGAAGGAATTCTGTGTAGTATCCTCACAACTCTTCCGTACGCCTAAAATCATTTCAAAATAAAACCACAAAGGAAAAAATAACTCATCTGTTGAAGGCTCCTGTTGGCTAAAAAAGCATATGGGCTCCATGAAGCAAAATCTTAGACCAGCACCAAACGTGCGAGTAAACACTGAGTCCATACCAGGGAGGGTGGAGGAGAAACGGCAGCACCCACCATGTGAGGTCAGCCAGGCGGGCTGTAGACAGAGGGCACTGCCTCCCAGCCTCTTCCTCAGCCCAGCCGCCGCACAGTCAGACAGAACCAGCGTGCCTCACCTTCTGATAGAAAATTGAGTTTAAATACAGCAAAAATAAAAAGTAGAACGCAAGTTCGACTTGGACAGGAAATACATTTACTTAAACTAAAGCAACTCTCAAGGGAGTGTATGCTGCCTGCCAGAGAAGTCCAGGCTGAGGTCCAGAAGATACAGGAGGGCTGAGGTGCCAGAAGAGTCGGTGGAGGGAGCAGGCGTGAGTCTGGCTCCCTGACAGGTGTGGCGGAGAAGGGGGGATGGAGAGCGCGTCGCAGCTGAGAGCCACAGTGAGAAAGTGAGATGGTGGGCAAGGAACAATTACACCAACTGAAGTGAAAAGAAGGCCTTGTGGAAGGCCTGTGAGAGAGAGTATGGCAAGGTTTAGATGCTGCACACACCCTCACACATACACTGCACACACCAAACACACACAAAACACACAGTACAACACACACATCACACACATGCAGCATAACGCGCACACCTATCACACCACACACACAGCACAACACACGCAGCACGCCATGCACACACACCACACACATACGACCCACACAATGCACACAACACACATCACCAGTCACATCACTCACACACACACACCCCACACATCCTTTGCATAAAATGAAAGTAAACACCTCATTCCTTGATCCAAAAATATTACATATGGAAAAACTACATTTGGTTGTAACATAACAATTTATTCATATTTCCATGGTCAGATATTTGTTCCATCTTTCCTGTTTCCTCCCTCACTCCTTCTACTGGGCCTGAGGCCCGGGAGCCCAGCTCCTCCTGGCCTGGAGAGTGGAGCCAGGCCCCTGCAGACATCTGGAGGGCTGACCGCCTGCTCCTGGGTGTCAAAGGGCAGGCCAGCGGTGTCACTGCTCTGTGCACAGATGCCAGGATTCCTCCCCCTTCCAAACCATCCTGTCCTGCCTCCTCCACCCTCGATGCTTTACTTCCTCACTGCTTCTTGCTGTCTCCTTCTAGAAAGACTTCGATTCTAGATCTCCCACTCTCCCAATTCAGCTAGTTGCCATTTTGCTTCTACTTTCCACTGTCTAAAAATGCTCTGAATTCGTCATTCATCTGACATTGTCCTTCCTCCTATTCTTTGTGTTTTTTGTGTTAATTGTTTATACCCTTTTATTAAAATTACTTTTCTGTTATTTCTGTTGAAGATTAGAGAAGGTATAGAAATTGTAAATTACATATGTTCAGGGCTCTGTGTTTAAACAAAAGTCCCTATAATACATTTTAATTGTGGAAAAATGGGAAAAGAGCCTGGGTAATCCAGCAATTAAACTGAATTCCTTCTCATCTGAGAAAAAGTTTTGCTTTCATCCAACCCCTAAGTTTTTCAAAATAAATGCACACAGAAGCATGCACAAGCTCATCTATATCCTCATTTGCACCCACCCACACACACTGCAGAGATTCAGAGACCAACCAAGGAGCACTACATTTCAAATAAAGTGATCTCAGATTTTTGGCAATAGGAGTGCTCAACATGATATACAGCCTGTGTAGATAAAAATCATCATAACTTTCGCCATAGATATAAATGGACTCCAAGCATGCATGACTTTGCATCTTAATCCTGTCACTATCGAGTGGAAGCAACTTTTACGAAACAAACTTAAGCAATGGAAGCTGGTTATTTAAAATAAGCTGGAGTCCCTAGTCATCTAAACAAATAAGAAAATTGTGGACTTAAATTTCTGGATAGTATCTGGTTTTGCTCCAATCTTCAGACGTCAATCACCCAGCTGAATCTTTAAAGCCATACTCCCTACCACAAGCCAGGCTTTAGAGGACAAGACTGTCAGCTTTCAGAGGCTGCAGCCCCTACCACTCCTGCTCAGAGGCCACCAGTCCCCAGGCTCCAGGCCGGCTGCAAACCCCCAGCCCATTCTGCAACATTAGAAAGCAGTGATGAATCCGTGGCATTTGTTTTAGGAGTGCTGCTGACAGGATTGGCGTGAGAAGGGATGTAGCAGAGATAGTCCCCAGGAAGTTGGAGGCAAAACATTGTAATCTTTCTTTTGTTTTTTTGAAAAGAGGGTGAACTTGAATAAGGACTTTGAGATCCTCCAACTCTAACCCAAAAACAGAACTCCACAAATATAAAATCGTCTGAGGGCAGGCATCTTACCCTTCATCATTACTTCATCTGGAGGATCTAGCACAGTGCAAAGCACATACATTTTTATTAGATGAATAAACAGTATTACTAAAGGAAAAGAGTTCAATAAAAACCCTGCACATGTACTGGGTCATTTTACTTTTTTGTTTTTTGTTTTTGTTTTTGTTTTTTTGAGAAGAGTCTGGCTCTGTTGCCCAGGCTCTAGTGCAGTGACACGATCTCGGCTCACTGCAACCTCTGCCTCCCGGGTTCACGCAATTCTCCTGCCTCAGCCTCCCCAGTAGCTGGGACTACAGGCATGAGTCACTACACCCAGCTAATTTTTATATTTTTTAATAGAGGCAGAGTTTCACCTTGTTGGCCAGGTTGGTCTTGAACTCCTAACTGCAAATGATTTGCACACCTCAGTTTCCCAAAGTGCTAGGATTACAGGCATGAGCTACTGCCCCCAGTCAGGTCATTTTACTTTAAACACTATTTCTAAAAAATTTTATCATAAGAAGCTTTAGGTTTTTATTTCTTAAAATTTAGTAATACTTTCTCTTGTTTTTCCTTCAGGGTCATGTTAAACAATTATTCAATACATATGGAAATGTAAACTATCAAACCACAAGCATAGTTTCATTTTTACATTTAACTATTTAAAATATGAAAAAAAACCCAAATATTTAAACTATAGATCAAAAAGCAAATGTGTACCAGGGTGTGCAATACATAAAAACGTAAGTGTAAAACCATTTCACCTGGAATTTATTTGCTTATTTATCCATATACAAACAGGTGGAAAATGCAACTCATTTTTCCCCAAATGGTTAGTTAGCAAATTATCTCAATATCAATAAATAAATATCAATTATTTATCCACTGGTATATAATGTCATATTTATTATATACTAAAAGTTTATGTGAACTTGGATTTGTTTTTGAATTTTCATTCATTCATTCAACCATTTTTACTGAGCAAATACTATGTTCTAGACACTGTTTTAGGCACAAGGAATATGGCACTGAGTAAGACAGGCAAGACCTCTGCCTTTTGTAGCTTTTGTTTAAGGAGCAGGCACAGACATGAATATGATTCCCAAAAAAGAGGAAGAGCAAGTCACAGTGCAGGAGCAGGTGACTGTGTGGGAGAAGGCTGGGAGCCATGTGAGCCAGCGTGGGCAGGACGGCCTCTGTGAGGGGTGGTCTTTGGGCAGACACCTGAAAAAAGCAGAAGGGATAGGAATCACGCAGGGAGTTGTGAGTTGGAGTGAGGACGTCAACCCACAAAAGTATGGGGGTAAAGGAACAGGAAGCACAGAGAGCCTGGGGCAGGGACAGGTTGGCATCCAGAGGAGGAGCCAAAAGGCCACCGTGGCTGGACTGAAACAGATGAGGAGAAGTTTAGAGGTGTAGGTTGGGGTCTTTGGAGGCCATGGAATGGTATTTGAATTCTACTTTATATTTCGTGGGAAGCTAACGAAGACTTGTTTGCTAGGGAGTGTAGTCTGATTCACATAGATTAAACAAGCAATTTTGTTGCTATGTGCAAAGAACTGGCATTTGTGAGGCAGGGACAGGATGAGAAAGGCCAGGTGAGAAGCACTTGGACGGGTGTAGGAGACTAGGCTGGGGATACAAAGATGGTGAGATGGAATCAGCTCAAGCGTATAGTTAACTGAGAGCTTTCCAAACCGGCTGATGTATTGAACATAAGGAAGAAATTTGGCAATGGAAGGAAATTTGGAGATGGCTTGAATAAAGGGGTGAATGGTCATGCCATTCAGTTAGGTGGAAGAACTGGGGGCATGGGAAGTTCCAGTTAAGAACACCAAATTTTGTTTGGAACATGTTAAGGTTGAAAGTCGTCCTATCTATCCAAGTGGCAATGTTAAGCAGGTGATTGGATATACAGTTGATCCTTGGACACTGTGAAGGTTAGGGGTGCCAACCCTCCGTGCAGTGAAAAATCTAACTTTGGACTCCCCAGAAACTTTACTAATAGTCTAATGTTGACCGGAAGCCTTACTGATAACATAAATAGCCCATTAACACGTATTTTGTATGTTATATATATTATATACTGTATTCCTATAATAAGTTAAGCTAGGGAAAAGAAAATGTTACTAAGGAAATCATAAGGAAGAGAAAATATATCTACTATTCACTAAATGGAAGTGGATCATCATAAAGATCTTCATCCTCATCATTGTCACATTGAGTAGGCCGAGGAGGAGGAGGGACCGGTCTTGCTGTCTCAGGGGTAGCAGAGGCCGAAGAGGTGGAGGAGGTGGAAGGGGAGGCACGAGAAACAGGCACTCTCGATGGAACTTTTATTGGAAACAAATTCAAATGGAAACGGACCCACACATTTTAAACCCGTGCTATTCAAGGGTCCACTCTACAAATCTGGACTCAGGGGAATGTTCAGGGCTGGAAATACAAGTTTGGAAAGCGGGATGAGGGTCTCCGGTGTTCAGGTAGTGTGCAGGGCCTTGAGGAACTCCTTGGAGAAAGAGTCTATAGAGATGAGAGGAGGCCCAGGGGAAAGGCAGAGGAATGACCAGTGAGTGCGGAGTTGGGAGTGGCTGGAACCAGGAGAAGAAAATGTTTTGAGAAAGCAATAAGGAGATTCCCTGTCGAAGTAGCTGAGGGGTGAGTGAATCTGGGACTGCACATGGTCCCCTGGACTTGGTGAGCTGGAGGTCACCAGCCATTCTGACAAGAGCCGCTGTCACACAGGAGTAGGGCTCCCAGCGGGGACAGGAGTTGAAGGAGAATGGGGAAAAGACTAAGAAACAGTGAAAACAGAGATAGGTATATGGAGAACCGCTTGGAAAAATATGTAACCAGGGAGGTTTTCTGTTCATTCGTTTTTAAAGGGAGCTAATTTAGCATGTTTGCACACTGATAAACCCCAGGTGAAAGATAAAGGAGACATGGCGATCAGAGGGTATAAAGGCAGGGAAAAGAAGTGATAAGATCTGGACCCGATTCAAGGGTTGAACTTTGTTTAGGGCAGGGACAGTTCTTCCATTTCTATTCCAATCCCTTCATCTGACTCTCTAACCTTTTGCTAAATCCACAATGACCTAACTCTAGAAATCTATGGAACATTTTAATGTCTGATAAAACAATAGACATTTTGATAAAGTTATTTTTAATCTCTATTTAAAAAGTTTGTCTTGAGTATTTTAGCACATTTTTTCCAGGCAGGTGATCTTAAATTTTTAGTATGAAAGTAATTTCAACTACTTTTAATAACTGAAGCGACAATACATTCATGTGGTTCAAAATTCAAAAGTTACAAAGAATATACAATAAAAATCTCTCCTTTATTAGTGTCTCCCAAACACATTTTTCCCACCTGGATGGCAACAATGTCACCATTTCTTGAAAATTCTTCCAGAATTATGTTACGCATATATAAACAAATATTGCTATTTTGTTCTCTTTCTCCTTTTTGCACAACTAGTGACATACAGCTCTGTCTGTTGCTTTTTTCACTTAAAATATATCAAAGATGTTTAAATATCAGTAACTAATGAGCATTCTCATTCTTTAAAAAGACAATCTGATTTAAAAAAAAAAAGCCTGTATGAAGTAAGGCCACATAAGAGAAATACAAAAACTCGAGTAAGAAATGGCAAGACAGACCGGGTGCGGTGGCTCACGCCTGTAATCCCAGCACTTTGGGAGATCAAGGCAGGCAAATCACAAGGTCAGGAGATCGAGGCCATCCTGGCCAACATAGTAAAACCCTGTCTCTACTAAAAATACAAAAATTAGCTGGGCACAGTGGCGCGTGCCTATAATCCCAGCTACTCGGAAGGTTGAGGCAGGAGAATCACTTGAATCAGGGAATCAGAGGTTGCAGTGAGCTGAGATTGTGCCATTGCACTCCAGCCTTGAGACAGAGCGAGACTCTGTCTCAAACAAAGAAAGAAATGGCAAGACAAAACAAAATAAAGCAAAACAAAAATAAAAGGAAAAATTTTACAGAAATGAAGATAAATAGGAAGGCAAGCAAGCGATAAGAGATACTGTTGAGAACACAGTAACAGAAATAGAAGATAGAAATGAGAAAAACATGCAATTGAAATGGAAATTAAAAGTTTAATAGGATTCAAGAGAAGATGAAAGACTGAAAAAAAACACTGTACTCACAGAATCTTCCCACCTATAATAACATTATCAATAATAATAATAGAATAGAACATATTAATAATATAAAAACTTCCCTCACATAAAGGAAGACATAATTTAAGTGAAAAAAAAGTCTCCCACTATGTCCAGGAAACTTATTAGAATCATCAACACAGATACATATCCTAGTAAAGTCATCTGACCACAAAAATAAAGAAAGACTCTGTTGGGCTTCTGATTTCTTCACAGCAATATTCAAAACCAGAAGACAATGGAGCAGTAACTCTAAGATTAAAAAAACAAACAGCAAGAACAGAAAACCTATGACTCAAGGATTTTATATCCAACCAAGCTGTCTTCAAATACAAAGGTTCAGCGATTTGAAATTGATGACCTCCCATGACATGCTCTTGAGGAACTCTCAGAGCAAGAACTTCAGCTGACTAAAATCACAACAGAATTACTGACTCTAATGTGGCAATTAAGGTTAAAGAGAAGAACATAAATGTCATATATGCTGACGATGTAGAGATGACACAACTGACAAACTTGAGGAGGGGAAGAGAGAAGGAGGTAGAGTCAATCCACACCAGTTACTGGGAGTGGATGATGCACTTTAAAGATGATATATCAAGTACTAGAGGTGTTAAGCAGATTACACTATTCACATGTAAAAACTGAGAAATACAGCACTATTGATTAAAAGCAGCTTATAGAATAAAGGGAGGGGAAAGATTCTAATATCATTGCTATTTTTAAAAAGTAAAGGAGTAAAGTATGTGCAATATTACGTTTATCAAAGTAGCCAATAAAACCAAACTTTAAATATAAAGACTCTACACATAAAGCAAAGAGAGCAGATTATGTAATGAAAGACTTTTTAGAAATACCCTAAAAACTGAAATGCAGCACAATATTATGTGAAAGAGCTAATATCAAACATTTCTGTTAATCATTAAGGGAAAATAGGATTAACTCATCTATTAAAAGGAAAAGATCTTCAGATATGATCACGAAACAAAATCCAACCCTATGCTATGCACAAGAGACATGCACCACAAAAGCAATTCCATTCCACTGAAAATTAAAAGATGGGCCAAGCATGACCAAGCACATGCAAACAAGAAGAAAGTTGTGGTCTCAATATAAAGATCAGACTGAGTAGAATCTGGGCCCCAAACCATTAAATGTGACATGAAGAGTGGTTTTTAATGCACTAAATACCCCACCAGCAGTATTCACCAAAAGATTCTAGGAGACACAAGGAGAAACAGACACAACCCAGCAGTAGAAAGAGACTTTAATTAATTTCTCAGCATATGACAGATTCACAGGACAAAGAAAAGGCAAGTATCAGTCGTCCAAAGATACAATGATTTCAATATAAACACCGAGGAAAAATATGTTCAGTTATATTCAAGACAAAGGATGGATTTCCTAATATAACAGAGCTCCCCAAAATTGATGAGAAAAACAAGAAACTTAGAAAAAGAAGCAGGCAAAGGATATAGACTGCTCATAGAAAAACCAGTGTGAATAACCCTTAAATATATGAAAAAATGCACAACCTCACTCATAATATGAAAAATAGTTACTGAAACTACACCGAGATCCATAATATCTAACTAATCAGCTTAGCAAAAATTCCCAAGTTCTCCAGCATACTTTGCCAGAGAGGCTGTGGGGAGGGCAGCACTGGTAGCTGGTAGGAGTATTCCAAATGGAAAAGGCCAACTTTGCAAATGCAGGCTTTGGGGGATTGTCTATGAAGTGCAATCAGTGAGTTCCAGCAGTTCACAGGGTGCAGCAAGAACTTCCTTGACAGAAAGAAACGTGAAAACAATATGCAGTTAACACTGTGAGATTTAGCAAATGAAAATACAAGTTGTTCAGTTAAATTTGAATTTCAGATAAACAACACTTTGCTTTTAGAATAAGTGTGTCCCAGGCATTGAGTATGTTCAATGCAGTATTTGTGGCACGCCTATTCTAAAAAATGATTGTTGTTATTTAATCCAATTCAAATTGACTGGATGTCCCATATTTTATCTGGCAACCCTATATATAGTTAAATGTATAAATGGCCAAGAAGTCATCAAGCAAAAGGCTTTCTTGATACTTAAAGCTTGATTTTGAGAGTTCAATCATTTAGCAACTACATTTATTTTTTGTAAAACACATCACTGTACAAAGGGCCTAGAAAGTCAAGCCTCCAGCTCCCAGCAGTTCTTTGAGAACAATTCACAAAGCAAAGTGCCTTTTCCTCCCCTGGTCTTTCTTCCTGTTATTAGGTGTGTCACTGTAAATTGTTTATCACACGTGTCTCCACCTTCTGTAAATACTGTAGCCAAGGCAGTTTCACTATCATTGAAGTCTGACTCAATGAAACCCTGCAACAGTCACAGTTATTGTTCCGGCCAATGAGATCTTCACTCACAGTTTGAATGGAAAGAAAATAGCTTCTGCAGGGTAATTGATCATCCTTCTGTATCAAGATCCGCAAATGCTTTTCCCACAGTTTTCACAGAACCAGGAAGAGCAGGATGGTTTTGTTTTATTTTGTTTTGTTTTTAAATCCAGTGATGAGGGGTCTGACATAGTAGCTATTCCAGTGGTTAGCAGTGGTGGTTTCCAAAAAGCTCTCTCTGAACGTCTGTTTACGCAAAATGTAAAATGAACTCACCCCTGAGATGTGCACTTTTTAAAGCTGCAAGTGAACAAAAGCTATATTCTCTGTGTTGTGTTTTTAAAAATGATATACCCATATTTTTAAGGAAAAAAATTACTCATTCCCTTGTTAAAGTGCAGTAAGGCAGATTTTATTCAGGGCCATCGCCATAGGAGTAGGGAGCACTGAAATAGGGTTTTGCAGCAGAAGAGAGAGGGCAGGTTCAACTTGCAATACAGTAAGGAAAAGTAGACATTTTCAGCCAAGAAACAGGCTGGAGGTCATTGGGTACAAATTAATAAGAAGAAACATTAGGGGTGAAGGGGGATTTTGGTTAAACTGACCTAATAGGATTCTCACTGAAGGCAGGCTAAAGTGATCAATCACCTGGGAGACGTTGGAGGATGAGGAACCTGATGAGATACTGATAGTGATCCGATATAGAGGGTGAAGGGTTCTGGCTAAATTGACTTAGCAGGATTTTGGACCATGCAGAAAACACAGAAGCCCAAAATTCAGGACCAGTTGAGAAGAGAGTTCAGAAAAGCCTGACTAGAGTTTGCTTGCTCAAGGAGAGAATCTTTGTCAACACACACACACACACACACAAACGCATTCACAGCCTTAAAAAGCAGGCTTGTTCTTTTCCCTGCACTAAGATGATTTTATTTTAATCAGGGTTCTCACTTTTCTAGGAAGGGCCACACCTTTTGCTTTCTTCTGACTCTTTATTATTCATAAAGAACATTCCATTTGTATTATTCCATTCTCACACTGCTATAAAAATACTACCATAGACTGGGTAATTTATAAACAAAGGAGGTTTAATTGACTCATAGTTCTGCATGGCTGAGAGGCCTCAGGAAACTTACACACATATGGTGGGAGGGGAAGCAGGCACCTTCTTAACAATGTGGCAGGAGACGGGGTAAGTATGTGAAGGAGGAATTGTCAAACACTTATAAAACCATCAGATCTCATGAGAACTCACTCACTATCATGAGAACAGCATACGGGGAACCACCCCCACGATCCAATCACTTCCCACCACATCCCAAAAATAACATGTCGGGATTATGGGGATTACAATTCAAGATGAGATTTGAGCAGGTGGAGACAGCCAAACCATATCATTCTGCCCCTGGCACCTCCCAAATCATGTCCTCACGTTTCAGAAGACAATCATGCCTTCCCAACAGTCCCCCAGAGTCTCAACTTATTCCAAAATTAACCCAAAAGTCCAAGTCTACAGTCTCATCTGAGACAAGTCAAGTCCCTTCCATCTAGGAGTCTGTAAAATCAAAAGCAAGTTTCATTACTTCCAACATACAATGGTGGTACAGGAGTTGGATAAATGCTCCCATTTCAAATGGAAGAAATTGACCAAAATAAGGTGGCTACAGGTGCCACACTAGTCCAAAATCCAGCAGAGCAGTCATTAAATCTTAAAGTTCCAAAATAATCTCCTTTGACTCCATGTCTCACATCCAGGGCATGCTGATACAAGGAGATGGGGTGAATATGTGAAGGAGGAATTGTAGGCTCCCACAGCCTTGGGCAGCTCCTTCATGGGCTGGCATTGAGTGCCCACAGCTTTTCCAGGCACATGGTACAATCTGTCAGTGAATCTACCATTCTGTGGTCTGGACGACAGTGGCCCTCTTCTCACAAATCCACTAGGCAGTGCCCCAATGGGGACTCTGTGTGGAGGCTCCAACCCCACATTTCCCTTCTGTACATGAGGGCCCCACCCCTGCAGCAGACTTCTGCCTGGACACCCAGACATTTCCATACATCCTCTGAAATCTAGGTGGAGGTTTCCAAACCTCAATTCTTGACATACATGTACTTGCAAACCCAACACCACATGGAAATAGCCAAGGCTAGAGGCTTGCAGCCTCTGAAGCAATGGTCCAAGCTGTACCTTGGCCTCTTTTAGCAACAGCTGCAGCTGAAGTGGCTGGGGGATTAGGGAGGTCCTGGGCCTAACCCATGAAACCAGTTTTCTTCCTAGGCCTCTGGGCCTGTGACAGGAGGGGCTGCCACCAAGATCTCTGACATGCCCTAGAGATGTTTTCCCCATTATCTTGGTGATTAGTGTTCGGCTCCTTACTTCTTATGCAAACTTCTGCAGTCAGCTTCAATTTCTCCCCAGAAAATGGTTGTTTCTTTTCTATCGCATCATCAGGCAGCAATTTTTCCAAACTTTTATGCTCTGCTTCCCTTTTAAACATAAGCTTTAATTCCAAACCATCTCTTTGTGAACACATAAAACTGAACACTTTCAGAATAATACTGGTCACATCTTGAATGTTTTGCTGCTTAGAAATTTTTTCCACCAGATACCCTAAACCATGTCTCTCAATTTAGAAGTTCCACAGATCTCTAGGGCAGGGGCAAAAACTCAGTCAGTCTCTTTGCTAAACCATAGCATGAGTCACCTTTACTCCAGTCACCAATAAGTTCATCATCTCCATCCGAGACCATCTCAGCCTGGACTTCGTTGTTCACATCATTATCAGCATTTGGGCAGAAACCATTCAACAAATCTCTAGGAAGCGCCAAACTTTCCCACATCTTCCTGTCTTCTTCTGAACCCTTCAAACTGTTCCAACCTCTGCCCATTACCCAGTTCCAAAGTCACTTCCACATTTTCAAGTATTTTTATAGCAGTACCCCACTCTCTGCAGTACCAATTTACTGTATTAGTCTGTTCTCACACTGCTTTAAAGATACTACCCAAGACTAGGTAATTTATAAACAAAGGAGGTCTAACTGACTCAGTTCCATGTGACTGGGGAGGCCTCAGGAAACTTACAATCATGGCAAAAGGGGAAGCAGCTACCTTCTTCACAAGATGACAGAAGAGGGTGTGAGGGTGTGAAGGAGGAACTGTCAAACATGTATAAAACCATCAGTTCTTGTGAGAACTCACTCACTATCACTAGAACAGAACGGGGGAAATGGTCCCTATGATTCAGTTATCTCCAGCTGGTTTTTCTTTGACATGTGGGGATTATGGAGATTATCAGAACTACAATTCAAGATGAGATTTAGGTAGGGATACAACCAAACCATATCACCATTTTTATTCGAGCTCCTAACATCTCCATCACTTTGCTGATAATGTTTCAAGTCATTGGTTTCAAGTGAAACTTTGCAGTCTGTAAAAGTGTCACTGGTTTTAAGAGAGACTTTGAAGTCCTCCCAACTCCTGTCCATACCTACCTGATACCCAAGGAGCCCTGTCACCTGCTGCCATCTTGGATCACTGGTAACCAAGGTTCTGCCCCCACAATCCATAGTCCTCAGGAGCATCTTTTGCTCACCGTGGATGGCTGTGGCTCTAGGGACACTTTTGGATATTCACTTTACAGAAGACTACGAGGTCCACCTCTGTGAAACTGTGGGCACATCTTTACAGTGGCCATTCCAAAAGGAAAGGGGGTAAGCCTGCCCTTTCTTAGCTGCATTATAGCTTATGCTGACGGTATGTCTCCTTGAGGTCATAGTTTCTCCCTTGAACAGGAATACTGCCTTTAGCAAATGGGTGGTAAATAAACTGGATTTCCACAACAGGTAGCACTGTTCCTATGGCCAGAGTGTTTAAAGCTATTTTCATGTTTCTCCATAGTAATTTTTCTCAAAAGGAACCCTGCCTTTTTCCATACAGCTGGGCCCTGTGAAACCGTATTAATTTTTTATCAGATGTACAATCTAGAAATGTTGTTTTGTTTTTCTTTCATTTTTTAATTGTGAGAAGTCGTGAAGGTACACTCAGTGAAGAGAGTGGTGTAACGACCCATATAACCTCTGCTTAGACGTAATTATTGTTAACATTTTGCTGTATTTGCTGCTTATATTTTTGTCACTGTCTGTAATACACATATCACGAAATTTTATTCCTAAACATTTTTAAATATACCATTAAAGTCTTAAGGCATTTTCTTACATAATCATAATTATCATGGTCATACATAAAATTAACAAAAATTCCTCAACAGCATTCAATACCCAGTGTCCTTCACTGTCCTCAAGGTGCCCTTTACAGGCAGCTTGTTCAAACTTTGATTCAGTGTGGACATGCATTGCATTTAATTATCTTATCTAGGAAAGTCAGCCTCCTTTCAACACCTTGGCTGTTTGTTTGTTTATTTCTGAGTTTCACATTGATTGTTGACCAGTCTGAGTCCAGACTTTGTCTACAAGTAACCAGAGACCCAAATCAAAATGCTTCATAAAATATGGGAATTTGTTATCCTATGTAACAAGAAATCAGGAGGGAGGGCAAGGCCACAACTGGCAATCCAGTGGTTAAGCCAGTGGCTCAACAACATAATCAAGGTCACAGGCTTTCTCTTTCTTCTCTGTTATCTGCATCATGCTAGCTTTCATCCTCATGCTCATCCTATGGAAGTTGCAAGAGAACTGCAGCACTTTTAAGCATCTTAATCCCATATGTTTAGACAAATCAGAACATTCCTTCCAGTGCCCCTTTTATAGAATGAGACAAACTTTCTCAGAAGTCTCTCAGCAGGATTTTCCTAATATCTTTTTGGCCAGAATTGTTTTACATGCTCACTCCTAAACCAGTCACAGGCAAAGGGAACAGAGCAGCAATTACTGTCTTCAATACATTAATATTTACCCCCACAGGGGCTAAGGAGGGACTGAAACCACATGGCCTCATGACACCTGAACAATGTAGGTTATTTGTGGTAGTGAAGTGTGGAGGGAGGCTGGTGGTTAGGCAGTCAATTGCATTGCAACGAGTCTTGTCCTAAGAAGCCTTGTGTATTCTCAGTTCCACATAATATACATATTATTAAATTTTTCCTTCCAGATTTGGACATCAGTCATGCTCTTGATGCATATTCACAATGAAAAGCAAAAATGCATCTGATGTGCCTTATTTATCTGGCTGCAATGATCAGGGGTTAGTAGCCCACAGACTAGCTGTAAGGTGCATCTATATTATGACTGTCCAACGCATCCCTCTTCTGCAGTGTAGGGATGTACCTGTCTCAGTCCCCGTTTTGTTGCTTACAACAGAATATCTGAAAGTGGATAATTTATAAAGAAAAGAATTTATTTCTTACAGTTATGGAGGTTGGGAAGTCCAAGGTCAAAAGGCCATCCTGGTGAGGGCCTTTTTGCGGGTGGGGACTCTCTGCAGAGTCCTGAGGCAGTGCAGGATATGACATGGTGAAAGGATGGAGCATGCTGGCTTAAGTCTCTCTTTCTTTTCTTACAAAGCCACTAGTTGCACACCCATAGAACTCATTAATCCAGTACCCATTAGTCCTTAATTTATAAATGGATTAGTCCAGTCATGAGAGTAGGACCTATTTAAGGCCTTACCTCTTAACACTGTCACTTTGGGGACTAAATTTCAACATGAGTTTAGGAGGGGACAAACGTTCACACCATAGCAACATTTGTTTTGGGGCAAATTCATCTCAAAGCAGATGCTATTGGATCTGATTTGAAACCACCGGATCCTTATTTTGCCTACAGCAAAATAGAGCCCTAAGACACCGATTCAACTGTTCATGACCTGGAGAAACCTGGTAGAGGAAGAGAGCAGTGAGAGAGGGAAGACAAAGCAGCCAATAACAGTAAATAATCAAGCCACTGCTGCTGTGCGCAGCTGCATCCTAACCCTGCAGGGGAAGCTGGGAAACAGTGTGGAACTTAGCTGGGAAGCATTGCACCTGAGGAGTCAGGGGCTGGCACAAGGGGAAGTAAGAGAGAACCTGGTGCTGGGTATGCATGGAGAACAAGACCATGCACCAGGATGAACGGCAGAGGGTGTGTACTGATGAGCAGTGGGGAACACAATCTGGATGGGATGGGGCAGTCTGGACAGATACAGGCATCCAGAGGATAGACACCACTGAAAGTTAGGTTGAGAAGCTTGGATTCAATTGGCAGGCACTTACATGCCATTGACACCTTCGGAAATGAGGAATGAAGTCCTGGGCTTGGATGGAGACTAAGAGCAGAGAGAAAAAGATAAAGGAGAAAATCATTTTGGAGATAGAATGAATAGGACCAGGGACAGATCCAGGGCCAGATCCAGGGCCAGTTGACCCTGTAGTCACGCAGCACCCTGAGCTCACAAAGGCTAGTACCTAGCTTAATGCTCCACTACTCCCCTCTTGAGATTCGTAATCTTATCTTTGAGTGTGTTTTCTATGTGCAGTTTGATGATAAATGAAGCATGCTGTGGAGTGGGGGACCTTGCAGCCTTTGCTCACATGCAACCTACCTTCACCACTTCCCCTGCCCAAGCTGGCAGCACCACATCTAAGGTCAATGACAGAATGAGCCCCCACCCACATGTTAGCTTGACCCAATGTGGAGGTCATGCATTGGCCATGGATTTGGCATTGCCTTTGGAAAGGAGGTGTGCCTGCCTGCCTCAGTTCCCTCACTCTCGGCTAGGACATGAATCCCAAGTTGGTGGGCAGGGAGTGTGAGGGTGGTAGCAGGATGCTTTTGAGGGTCTGCCTTTGCCTGTGGACTCTTTCCTTTTTCAGGAGGAAATCAGACATTAAATTACAAGAACAACAAAAACAAACATTAGCATTGCAGCTCAAGAAAGAAACCACTGAAGAAATGAAAAAGCTTTGTATTTTAGTATCTTTAACAACTCTATTTTTCCTGCTTTTTGAAGAAAATGCCCCGATGTTTTCATTTGCAAGGGGTTTTGCAAATTATGCAGCCAGTCCTGGACAGGAATGGGTACCTAGCGGAGGGGGAAAGAGTGATGAATCAAGATGGTGCTAAAGTTTCAATGGTGGATGACGGGGAAATCTGACAAAACTCAACATGTTTATGGAGAGAACGCAGAAGACAGGTGTAGGCTCAGAATTAGAGTGCCTGGATTCAAATACAAATTCAAATTCAGCAGCAGCCTGTGACCTTCCTAGACAAGTGATTTAAGCCCAACCAGTTTCATTTTCTTCTTCTGTCAAATGGAGGAAAACTAATATGTTACTTATTTCTCTCTCACTTCTTATAAGGATCCATGGAAAATGCTGAGCTTTCTATCTGCCACATGGCAAATTGGTATTGTTATTGGCCACCTGAGAGGTGCTTTTCATCTAGTTACAGGAGCTTCTGCATTCTGAGTCATTCATGGGTGCCAATATGCCTGATTGGAGTTTTCTGGCAACTTCCTTCCCATGTGACTTCACTTTAGCCAAGCCAGAAAGAAATACCATCTCCATTTTCCACCTCCTCCCACCTCCTGACTGCCTTCTATTTTCATAAACACAACAGCTTTGCTTCTGATGATTAATAGTCTTGGGGACTGGTGCAGTGGCTCACACCTGTAATTCCAACACTTTGGGAGGCCGAGGCAGGCGGATCACGAGCTCAGGAGTTCAAGACCAGCCTGGCCAATATGGTGAAACCCTGTCTCTACTAAAAATACAAAAATTAGTCAGGTGTGGTGGCATGCACCTGTAGTCCCAGTTACTCGGGAGGCTGAGGAAAAAGAATCACTTGAATCCAGGAGGAGACTGCAGTGAGCCAAGATTGGGCCACCGCACTCCAGCCTGGCTGACAGAGCGAGACTCTGTCTCAAAAAAATAAAAAATTAAAAAAAAATTGTATTGGATCCTGGACAATTCCTAAAGGAGGCTGAGAAGGACACCTTTACAGTGAATGGGGTGGGCCCACGCAGACCCTTCAAAAGATGTCTACAAGAAATACCAAGGCTAGCATTGTTGTGGGTGTGGACAGCAAATGAGGCAAAGAAATGACTTTCAGCACTAGGCAATACATGGTAGCTATAACTGTTATGAATAATAATATGAAGAACTAGAATTGAAACATTAAGATTAGATGTGTTTCTACCTCATTCTGCCCTAGACAGCTAAATGCGGCATAATAACGTCCTCTCAGATAAATGTTGGCTATAAAATTCAGTCTTGAATCTCTAATGATTCGATTGGTACAATTACAGGAAAAAACCAAATCATAGCTCTGCTAAGGACCTGTGGAGTCCACTCAGTGTGACCTTTCATTTTGCGGTTAAGGAAAGTAAGGACTAGAGAGGTGCAACATCTTATTCAAAATTAAACAGAAACCCATCAGTATCATCCAACTAGAAGTTGATGCCATTTTCGTTGTATGTTATGTGAAACACGTATCTGTTAAAAGCATTATGATGATTTTAAAACATACCTGCACATTCTTTTAATTCTTTCCATCCAGAAGTTGAGCCTAGTTCTCCTTCCATTAAATCTGGGCCAATTGTAGGGACTTCACTGGTAACCAGTAGAATATAGCACAGCTTTTGAAGCTATGATAAAAGCCTCTACTGCTTCTGTCTAATTCTCTTGGGTCACCTGCATTTGGATCACTGAGCTGCCACAAGACCACCATGTTGTGAGGAAGCCCAGGTCTTATGAAGAGGCCACATGAAGGTAAAACAGCTGATAGCCTCAGGTGAAGTTTCAGGCAACAGCCAGCATCAACTGCCAAACTGGGTCATGCTCCCCATTCCAACTTTGACTCTTCTCAGCTCAGCCCCCAGACATTGTGGAACACAGACAAGCCATTCTCACCGTGTCCTTCTATGAACTGCTTACCCACAGAATTTTTGAGCATAATAAAATGGACGACTTTTTTGCCACTGTGTTTTACGGTGATTTGTTAACCAGCAGTTGAAACAGGAGCAGTATTTTTGTTCTACTACAGACTTTTGGATGGGAAGCAGAAAAGAAAAATTCATTCCTAGTCTATTTTACTTTCACTCAAGGCCAACTAAAGCCAGAATACTGTATTTGGTTTGAAAAGAGAAATGAAATAAAACCGGGCTCTGCGTTTTCACTTTCTGCCGCACAGATTCTTTGAGGAACAAATAGAACGCAACCCCAAGAGGCTTTTCTTTTTTAAATGTCATGAGATTTTTCAGAAGATGATAAACGTTTGCTTGGCAGTATAGCTCCCAAGCAAATATCAGTCAATTAATCACACATATACAAAAGTTTTTCTGTGGAGAAATTTTTATTAAAAATACAAACACTTTAAAAGCTAAAAATACTTTCCATGCTTTAAACATCTCTTGAAAAGTATCTGAAAATATAAGTAAACAAAGGGTTCCTCTGCTCTAAAGTACAATACAGCGGATTTACTTTTATAATGTAAACATCATTTTTTCTCCTAATGCTGAAAGCCAAGTAAACACCAAGGTGGGCTGAGGGCTTGTGTGGGTCAGATGTGCTTTTGGCAGCCACTGAGTTTGCCTGATGACAGTCTAGAGGGCAGGCAGACACAGTCAGCAACACGGAAAACCAGGGCAGTGTACTCAGTATTTTTATTCCTTTCCTAGGGCTGCTATCACAAATCACCTCAATCTTAGAAGCTTAAAACAACAGAGATGTCTTATCTCATGGTGATGGAGGCTAGAAATCTTCAATCCAGGTGCCAAGAGGGTAGAGGTCTCTGAAGTTTCCAGGGGAGGCGCCTTCCTGGCCTTTCCGGCCTCTGGTAGTGGCTGGCAGTGCTTGACATGACTTGGAGCCACACCACTCCCATCTCTGCTACGCGGCGTTCTCCTCTGTGTGTGTCCATGTCTCCTTTCCTCTTCTTATAGGTACCTGTCATGTTGGATTAAGGGCCCGCCTACTCATGTATGGCCTCATCTTTACTCAATTACATCTGAAAAGACCCTATTTCCAGATAAGGTCATGTTCACAAGTACCGGGTGTTAAGACATCAACCTACCTTTTAGGGAAACACAGTTCAACCCACAGCGGTGTCCTAAACAAAAAAATCTAAATAAATGGCTGTGGTGGCAGGAGGAGATGACGATTGATCCGGGGCACCCCTGCTGCTGCTCTGCACGTGGCCTGAAGACCCTGGGTGTAAATACCGACTGGCTGTGAAGCTGTGCGAAAGTGATTCCCCTCACCAGTCTCAGAGTTCTTACCTGTGAGTGGGGGCCGACTGATTCTACTGGCCCTGGGCAGGCCCTGTGAGCACATCCTCCTGCGAAACGCTGACACCCAGGCTGCACCCCAGCCAGCTGAACCAGAGCTTGCATGTTACCAGATCCCTCGATGATTCTGTGCACGTTACAGCTTGAGGCTACCTAACAGTTCTTGGTGCATAATGATTTGCCAATAAATGCTAATCTCTTCTATTCATAAACACCACAAAAGCACTTCAATAAAACAGCTGAGTTTACATTTAATTTAATAACTATGGACTGCAATAAAAGGGAGAAGGGAGGAAAGTAGGCCATGTTTAAACTAACTTCCTCCTCCAGAAGGAAACTGACTAACAAACAACATGCTGGGTGAGACACTAACTTTTGGGACTCTTGAATATCTCAGCTTTCTTTTTTTACTTAAGCAAAGATTGCTAGGCTGAGATGGGAAAAAGCCATTCAGAGAGAGGAGGTAGCTCAGACAAATTTTTGTAAAAGGTCATGTTAACTGAAAAAAAAAACCAGGGGAGTTTAGAGATCATTAGTGTATAATTCTAATGAGAATTTAAATATATATGCATATTAAAATATAAAAACAACAACCAACCAAATAAAAATGCTTGGAAGTCATCTCTTCCCCTCTCTGAATGATAACAAAAACAAGCTGAAAGTCAATAACTTTTCTTAGATCCATCACAGAACTGAAGTGGAGGATAAATCGGCACCCTGAAAACTGAAGAGATGGGTGAAGAGGGAGAGCGCAGATCAGCTGGCTGGAGGCAGAGACCACTGCAGCTGGTGAGAACATTTGAAGGGTGCCGCTGACCAATCGCCAGGGGCTGAGGGTGGACTAACTTGAGAGTTAAAAACTCTTGGGGACACGAGAGCAGTGTTGTGTGACACACTTTGTTTTTCCTCCAGGAACCCCACCAGGTTCTCATGGTGAAGATACCCCACGTGTGGCCAGGGAGAAGGGAAAAGTAACCATTTTGAAATATGCCCAGATCACTCTCCACCACAAACACCAAGCCAGAGCTTTATCCTATGTGGGGCGAAGGAAATGACCCAACTGTAGCCCCCTCTAGCCTGCCTTCTCTGGCACGAGAAGAGAAAAACCATTTGAGAAACACTGGTGAAGGTCACAGCCCAGGGACATAGTCTCACTGAAACACTGAGACCTGGTCATAGGATCGTGAACTGGTTCCCCATCCCACACCTTATCCCACATCAACAGGGCTCCTGTTTAATAGCAGGGTTGCAGCAAAATAAAACTTCAAGGACCAGACTCATAAGAAAAAGTTCCTAAGAAACCCACAGACAATAGGGGAGCCAAAAAGCAGGACAGAGGACAAATAAGCTTCTGACACGTACAGCTACAAGGGACAGTAAGCACAGCCTCACTTCTAGCCAGAAAAACATCAAACTTCTCACCAAAGGCCTGTCTACTTGAGTTGCCATAACCCAGTACATCATGTCTGGCTTTTCACAAGAAATTACAAGACATGACAGAAGGCATGGAAAAAAACCATCTGAAAAGATAAAGCAAGCATCAGAGTCAGACTCAGATATGGCAGAGACTTCAAAATCATTATATCAGGAATTCTAAGTAACTGTGGTTAAAATGTTAATGAAAAAATTGGACAACATGCAAGAACAGATGGGTAATGTAAGCAGAGAGATAAAGATTATAAGAAAGAAGCAAAGGAAATCTTAAAAGAAACCAAAACCAATTCCGTAACAAAAATGAAGCATGCACCCTGATGGGCTCATGAATGGACTGGACACAGCCAAAGAAAGAATCAGTGAGCTTGAAGAGACATAAATAGAAACTTCCCAAACTGAAATGCAAGGAGAAGAAAAAAAATATTTTAAATGAAATAGAATATGCAAGAATGGTGAGACATAAAAGGCATAACACACATTAATGAATACCAAAAGGAGAACAAAGAAAGTGAAGGAGCAGAAGAAATATTTAAAGATTATAATAATGACTGAGAATTTTCCAAAATTATTAACAAAAATCAAACCATAGATTAAAGAATCTCAGAGCACATCAAGCACAATAAATACCCCCAGATCAACACCTGAGCATACCATACTCAGTCTACAGAAAAACAAAGACCCAGAGAAAAAATCTTGAAAAAAACCTGGGGTGGGGGTGGCATGGTAGGGGACACCCACCCAGAGAGGAACAAAGATGGGCATTCCAACAGACTTCCAGGCAAGCGAGAGAGTGGAGTAAAAGATTCAAAGATCTGAAAGAACAAAAACCCATGTAAAATTTTGTATCCTGCAAAATTATCCTTCAAAGATGATGGAGAAATAGAGACTCAAATCAACAAAAACTGAGGGAATGTGTCACCAGTAAATCTGCCTTGCAAGAAATGTTGAAAGAAGTTCTTCAGAGGAAAGGAAAAAGACACAGGTCAAGAACTCTTCTCTACCTAAAGAAAGGAAGAGAGTTGGGGAAGGAATAAAAGAAGACTCTTAGGTTGTGCTTAGAAGCCCTTACTGCTGACAGTGTTGAATTTTACCTGTGTTCTTAGAAAACAGAGGAGGCTAAGAAATTTCCCATCCTTTGTGTTAGAGGAAATGACTTAACTTCAAGATCCCTCTTCCTTGTATTACTTAAATTAGATTCATGGAAGCCCCCTGTATTAGTCTGTTTTCATACTGCTATAAACTGCTGAAGACCAGGTAATTTATTATTTTCAATGGCAAAAAACGCCATTACTTTTGCACCACCCTAACATAAATGAAAGATTTAATTGACTCACAGCTCAGCATGACTGGGGAGGCCTCAGGGAACTTACAATCTTGGCGTAAGGCCAAGGGGAAGCAAGGCATCTTCTTCACAAGGTGGCAGGAAGGAGAAGTGTTGAACGAAGGGAGAAGAGCCCCTTATAAAACCATCAGATCTCATGATAATTCACACTTTATCACAAGACCAGCATGGGAGAAACCACCTCCATGATTCAATTTCCTCCATCTGGTCTCTCCCTTGACAAGTGGGGATTATGGGGATTACAATTCAAGATGAGAATTGGGTGGGGACACAAAGCCTAACCATGTTACCCCCTCCCCGCCCCAATATGACAGGCCAGACATGGGCTTTCCAAATTCTTATTCTTTGCCTCATAAATTAGCTTAACTATTTTTCCCTTGAAATTAATGGAAATAAAATGCTTGTTTATTGAACTTTGGTTAAGTTTCTCTCCTTTCCCCAGGTCCCAGAACCTTGGCCCACCATCAGCCTAAGCCAGTCTTCATCCACTCCTAACAACAGGCTGGCCTCCAGAAGAATGTTCCCTGACCCACTATCCACTCTTGGGACCCCTTCATCCACTTCCTCACATCCAGTTCTTTCTCAACTTGTTTATTCCTCCTATAAAAGAAAACCCTTTTGCCTAACTCTTGAGATGCCTGCAGATCTCATGTGTAGAGTGTTCTATTTATTACAACAGTCTCCCCACACCCCACCACCATCCAACCTCTTCCAATGATACTTTTGAAGAAAATCTCTCCTAAGTCATGATTTATTTGACACTGTAAATTTGGCCTCTCGCTTTGGCCTGGTTCCATGTCAGAGCCTGCCAAGCTCACACTCCCATCTCAGGAATCAGCTCCAGTCACCATCCAGTCCAAGCAAGTTGCTGGGAAGTATGTCCTTAGCCTTCTATGCTCACAGCACCAAGAGCTTTTGCTGCCTTCCTTTTCAGGCACTTGAACAGAAATGACAGGGATCTCCAGGTTTGTTGCTGCTGGAACCATCAATATGTGCTTTCCCTAGTCAGGAGGTAATTTTTTCCCACCTCTTGAGTGAAGAATTCCCTTTTTGACAAGCTTTTTTTCTTCTTGTTTGTTGTTTGTTTTTGCATACAGTCATACTCACAATTAGCCTTGCATAGCATAGGGTCTCCTGACAATGGTTTTAGATGAATTGTTGATCATTTGGCTTAGGAAAAAAAAATGTACGATGTGTGCAGAACTACACATTCTGAATTGAATCATAAGATAAGTTTTTGGAAGCTAGAGTTCTCCAGATTTCCAGATTTTATTGCCAGAGCAGTGATGAAAGTGGTTTACTCATCTTCAAATTATGTAATATTCTGTAATTTTTAATTCTCTCTAAAACTCTTCAAAGAACCCAGGCTGCTAAGAAAAGCCAGACAACACATTCCATATGGATTTGCTCATTACGAATGTTTTGTTGACCGCCTCCCATCATGTGCTTCTAGGTCCTAGGCCTGAGATGGATGACCCCAATCTTAGACAAGGATGCCCACTCCACCCACCCCCTGCCCTGAACCAAAGGAGCTCACATTTTAGCTAGAGAGATGAATATTAAATAATTAATGAACATTTTTTTAAAGTTTATTTTCATTGTATTGAGGTTTTCCTTTAAATTACTGAACACACTTATATGTCATTTTTAAAACTTACAAATAAAGTGCTGCCAAGGAGACAACCTGCCAGGGGACTGGGAGTCAGTGGGATAGGGAGAAATGGGCATAAACTGGGTGTCAGACAGCTCAGGAAAAGTTAGGTAGGTGAGATTCTAAGAAACAACACTATAGAGAACGGGACCACGGTGCCCAAGGACTCCACCTACACTGTAAGTGTAGACATAACTCTCTGAGCAACCAAGATGGTATTTTCCATTAACAAGGCAATCAATACTTATGATGCTTCGTGGGCATGTTGCAAAATACATCTCAAATTTTGAAAAGTTGGCAAAAACAATTGAGGATCGGTAATTTAAGAATTAGGAGTATATTAGTCCATTTTCACACTACTATAAAGAACTGCCCACGACTGGGTTACTTATAAAGGAAAGAGGTTTTTTTTTTTTTTGAGACGGAGTCTCACTCTGTTGCCCAGGCTGGAGTGCA
Organism: Mandrillus leucophaeus; assembly: GCF_000951045.1. Lineage (NCBI taxonomy): Eukaryota > Metazoa > Chordata > Mammalia > Primates > Cercopithecidae > Mandrillus > Mandrillus leucophaeus. The sequence continues at coordinate 594,961 of NW_012109286.1, forward strand.
GTGGCCGGATCTCAGCTCACTGCAAGCTCCGCCTCCCGGGTTCACGCCATTCTCCTGCCTCAGCCTCCCGAGTAGCTGGGACGACAGGCGCCCGCCACCGTGCCCGGCTAATTTTTTGTATTTTTAGTAGAGACAGGGTTTCACCGTGTTAGCCAGGATGGTCTCGATCTCCTGACCTCGTGATCCACCCGCCTCGGCCTGCCAAAGTGCTGGGATTACAGGCTTGAGCCACCGCGCCCGGCCAGGAAAGAGGTTTAATTGACTCACATTTCCGCATGGCTGAGAAGGCCTCAGGAAACTTACAATCATGGCCCAAGGTGAAGGGAAAGCAAGGCACCTTCTTTTTAAGGCGGCAGGAAGAAGAAATGAACCCAGGAGGAAATACTGCGTATAAAACCATCGGATCTCATGAGAACTCACTCACTATAAAGAGAACAGCATTGGGGAAAACCACCCCCATGATTCCATTACCTCTACTTGGTCTCTCCCTTGACACATGGGGTTTATGGGGATCACAATTCAAAATGAGATTTTGGGTGGGGAAACAGCCAAACCATATTAAGGAGGAAAGATACATTCATGAATCTCCTATTTTTTACATTTAGACTGTTCTTTGGAATGATCTGGATTTGAATGATGTGTTATTTATATTTGGCTATCCTAATTGTTCAAACATGAACTGAAGAAATACTTTTATTGGAGAAGGGAATGGAGGAGGGAGGCAACTAAAAATTTTAAGAGTCTGAAAACAAAACAAAACAAAACAAATGAAGCCAAACTTATACTCAGGATAAAAAACCATGCAATTCTTTTCTTTCAAGGTGTATTCGGCATATATTTATCGAGGCTAGCTAAGCCATAGGGTGTCAGTGGACAGAAAACACTCAAGATGCCTAGAATTTGGATTCTGGTGGCAAAAAATAGTCAATAAAGAAAGACATGAGAAAATAAGGTGAGTTCAGGGAGTGTGAAATGTCAAGATTTTGGTAATTACACTATAAAATGCAGGTATAAAATATGTGTGTTCCTTATTCCTTCAATGTCTCCTCAGAGATAATCCCTGGTAAATTAGGGGCTTTCATGCACATTTTTTCCTTTTTTTTTTTTTTAATGGAGGCAGCCAAAAGACACGGCCAGAGACTGAGCAGGATCAATATCATCCTCTTTTAAAAGCTCCACAATCCCCTATACACCTACCTCCAATCTCCAGTGCTCTTATGAGAAGAGGACAGACATACAGTAAAGATGGAGACAGGGACTAAAAGCCAAGGAATGCCAGCAGGCACCAGGACCTAAGTGAGAGGCAGCGAACAGATTCTTCTCCAGAGCCTCCAAAGGAACCAACTTTGCTGATATTTGATTTTGGACTGCTGGACTCTAGAACTGTAAGTGAATACATTTCTGTTCATTTAAGACATCAGTCTGTGGTGCTTTGTAGGGGCAGCTCTAGAAAATTTATACCTAACTCAATGGAAACAACTATCTTTATCATTAGACATCATTCTGGATTACATATATATGTAATGTACATACATATTAAAATTCCAGATGTATCCATATATCATATCATATATTCATACCATGTATGGATATATAAACCACATATCTCACTCCCACTGGTTAGATAGGTACAGATATGTACAGACAGATGGTTAGATTGACAGAAATATTTCTATTATAATGGGGGTAATTCTATACATTCTATATTAAATGTGATTTTACTTGAATGTATCTGAAGTAAAAGAATAGGTCTATCCTTCTATTGCACTGTTTTCCTATTTCTGTGCTAAAATCTTGTCGTTCAGTTTATTCAATTTTGTATAGAGCAAACCCGTACTATTTGCTAACGCTCTAAATGTTTGTGTCCCCTCCCAAACTCAGATGTTGAAATCTAATCAGCAATGTGATGGTATTAGGAGGTAGGGCTGCTGGGAGATGATGGTATTAGGAGGTGGGGCTGCTGGCTCTGCCCTCATGAATTGGATTAGTTCCTATCTTAGTCCATTCAGGCTACTATAAGGCTACCTCAGACTGGGTCATTTATAAATAACAGAAATTGATCTCTCAGAGTTCTGGAGGCTGGGAGTCCAAGATTAAGGCACTAGCAGATTCAGTGTCTGGTGAGACCTCACTCTCTGCTTCATAGTGACACCTTCTTTCTATGTCTCCAGATGGTAAAGAAGGGGTGAACAAGCTTCCTTGGGCTTCTTTTATAAGGCCATTGCTATGGCTTAAATGTATGTCTCTCTCTAGAATTCCTATGTTGGAGGCTAAAATTCACTATAATAACATTAAGAGCTGAAGCCATTTTGGAAGTGATCAAGAAATGAGGCTCCATCCTCTTGAATGGGATTAGTATCCTTATAAAAGAGGTTGACAGGAGTGTCCTAGTCCCCCCCGCTTTTTTTTTTTTTTCCCTTTTGCCTCCCATCTCTTCCCTCATGTGAGGATACAGTGTTCGTCCCCTTCTGTGGACCCAGCAACAAGGCACTGTCTTGGAAGCAGATAGCAAGCCCTTATCAGACACTGAATCTGCTGGTACCTTTATCTTGGACTTCCTCTGAGAAATAATGAGAAATAATGTCTATTATTTATAAATCACTCAGTCTAAAGTATTCTGTTACAGCAGTGGGAATGGACTGAGATAGGCACTAATTCCAGTTATGAGGTTAGAGCCCTCATGACCTAATCAATATCTCAAAGCCCCAACTTTTAATACTATTGCACTGGTGATTAGGTTTCAACATATGAATTTGAGGGAACACAAACTTTCAGATCCTAGAAGTGCCACTGAAAGACAGCTCAGAGAGCTAGCTCGCCCCTTCTGTCACGTGAGGGCACTGTGAGTAGGTGCCTTCTGTGAGTCATCTGTGAATCTCTGGGTCCTCACCAGGGACCAGATCGGCCGGCACCTGCATCTTGGATTTCCAACTTTCAGAACTGTGAGAAATAAATTTGTTATTTATAAGCTGCCTAGTTTATGGTATTTTGTTACAGCAGTCCACACAGACTAATACACTTCTCTTGTTTCCAAGTTTTCTTGATAATTATGTGATCTTCCACATAAAACTTAAAATTAATTAGTTCTAAAACACATATCCCCAAGAGAATTTGGGACTCTCATGAGAATTGCACTAATTTTGTAATTTGACTTGGGAAGAATTGACAATATTTTTGATACTGACTACTCATCTAAGAATACAGCATGTTTTACATTTACTAGGGCCTTATTACTGCCTTTTCAGTAAAGGTTTATAATAAAGATTGTGTAACTTGTTGAAGTTTATTCCTAAGTCTTTTATGGTTTCTGTTGCCATTGTGGAGAAAATATTATTTCATTTTTTAATACGTTTTTGCTTATTCAAATAATTCTGGTTTTTCGTCTACTCAGTTAAGCTTTATTATTGCACTCAATTTTAAAATTGAGGCACCTAGATTTTCAAGGGTTCCTGTCATCTGCAAATATTAACGTTGCCTTTTCCTTTTAGGGCTCAATAATGACACAGTTTGTTGTACCACATGGGGACGAAGCTTTTCGTGGCTACGGTTGAGGAGGTGCTGGTTATGTGCAAGGGCTTTGCACAGTATGACCTAGGTGCACGTCCCTGCTCTGTCACCTACTAGTTGTGTCACCCTTATTTAACCTCTGTGGACCTCAGGGTCCTATCTCTGAAACGGGAATAATAGTAGTACTTAATTCCGAATTGCAAGAATTAAGCACTTGTTAATACATTAAAGCATTTAGAAGGCACATTAAACCCTATAGTAAGTAAGCATTAGGCTACATTCATCAAAACCTGCTGCATACTTACCTCCTTCAAGTCTCATAAGCACTTCAGAAAGTGTGGTATCTCCATTCTACGAACGAGGAAAGTAAGCTCAAGACAGCAAGTGCTGAGTGCAAGTCACTTGGATATACATTTTAGGGCTGCCCCGCAAGACCAGCTCCTAGAATATAACGCAATCAATCAATTTCTGCGAGGCAGGACTTAAATCGCACTAAACCGTGCTTAATTCATTCAACATGGCGTTGGCACCTTACCAGGAAGAAAAAAAACGGAGTACGCCAAGGCGAAAGGGAGAGCCTCCATCTACTGCGTCTCAGGCTTCCGCCAAGACTGACGGAAAAAAACGAGTCCGCTCGGAAGCGCTCGCCTGCCTTCGGTAAAAATCGTCAGAAGGCGGGGCCCACGCTTCGGCACGTTCCGCGCAGGGCATTGTGGGAAGGGCGGCCGGTGCAGCCGCAGCTGCCATCTTAGGGGCGCCTTGCGCTGCGGCTTTCTCGGTGGAGGCGGCCTTCCTGGCAGCGGTAGACGTCGGGAAAAGGCAGAAAGTCCGTTGGCCGACACCTTTCTTTCCTCCGGCCTCTGTAGGACCGCCAGCCCGCGTCCGAAGGCGGAGGCGAGGGGAACTGGCCGCGTGAGGGGCCTGAGGCCAGCGGTTAGAGCGTCGCCCGGAAGGATGGGCCGGTCTCGGAGCCGGAGCTCGTCCCGCTCCAAGCACACTAAGAGCAGCAAGCACAACAAGAAGCGCAGCCGGTCCCGATCGCGATCCCGGGACAAGGAGCGCGTGCGGAAGCGTTCCAAATCTCGGGAAAGTAAACGGAACCGGCGGCGGGAGTCGCGGTCCCGCTCGCGCTCCACCAACACGGCCGTGTCCCGGCGCGAGCGGGACCGGGAGCGCGCCTCGTCCCCGCCCGACCGCATCGACATCTTCGGGCGCACGGTGAGCAAGCGCAGCAGCCTAGACGAGAAGCAGAAGCGAGAGGAGGAGGAGAAGAAAGCGGAGTTCGAGCGGCAGCGAAAAATGTGAGTGTCCGCGGAGGGATGGACCGGGGCGTGCGGAGAACGGGGCGCTGGGCGAGGGCGTGGGGCCGGGGCGGGACGGCGCTGGCTGGGAGAATGGCGGGGACCGAACGGGGCTGGGGACCGGGCGCGGGAACGGGCCGGAGAGGCGGCGGCGGGGCCAGCAGGCTTGGCTTTTGGAAGGCCTGGGGTGGGACAGACCCAGGAGTTGTCCGGGAAGGAAAATTCGAGGGCTTGAGCAGAAAGGGCTTAAATAGGAGAAGGCGATTTTGGCGCGTGAGAGGAGTGGTGTCCCGGAAGTAGGGGTGGAGTTCGGAGTGAGGTCGGAGAGCTGGCCTGCAGATGTGAAGGGTAGTGAGCTTTTGCTGGTCGGCTTGAGAAGAAGAGAGAAGGGAATTAACCTTTGAGATGCGAATCACAGCTGGCCAGAAGCATTCTTCTATTGAAGCTCAAATTTGGGACAGAACTTAAGTACTCCCGAGAATCATACACTTTAGGTGGTCCGCCAGAAAAATGCATTTTCACTTTAGTGTATTCCTATTGTTAAGGTGTCTGGATTGCTTTTTTCCCCTTGAGCCTACACCCTTACCCCTTTCTTGAGATGTTAAAAAAAAAAGGCACAGACCGTAAGTGTACACTGCGATGAGTTTTTTTGGCATTTGAATTCACCTGTGTAATCACCATCCCAAAGCCTACCCTTTTTTAAACTTGCTTTCTATTTCTCTAGCAAACACGTGGAGTTTTGTTGTTTCCCTTGCACTGTATTTCTTCTGAAAACACTGAAATAGTTGCTTTCGTTTTGGCGTTGCTCACATGAAGAATAGTGAAAACTAGAGTTACAATGTGTTTCCGAAAATGTCAGCTCTCAAGTATTTCTGGCTGTGAAAATAGATGTGGATAAATAATCCCAAACTACAGGAACTTTTGGGTTTTAAAGTTTAGGGATTTGTTGTGTGTTTTGCTTTAAGATCATCATACTTTGATGCTCTGGGTATTCAGTTCCCAAAAACCACATTGAAAAATAGATTTGAACAGTCCTACTAACTGCCTATTTAACCAGCCATACTTGGTCAGTTTGGTCAGTTCTTCAGTGAATATTTAGAAAGTGCTCATGAAGCAAGAACGTTACTGAATTTATGATTTTCTCGAGGCGAGTTTATGTGTACTGAATTGTCCGTAGGGTTTGTAGTTTTCTGTAGTTGCGTTTGTGTTCGGTGGATTTTCCAGCACACATACAGCTTGTTCTAAAATAAAGTTACTAAAAGGTAGGACTGGAGCACTAATACTACAGAGGAAGCTGTACCTGGAGCTGTTTTGCTTCCAACATTCCTTTAAAACACATGCAACACTCATTTTTCCTGTACTTAGAACTCTCAGTGATATATATGAAAACAAAGGTAAAGTAATTATTTCAGATTAAACCTTGATTTTGTAGAATCCAACTTTTGGGTCTGCAACAAGGCCCTTAGCTGTAAAGTTCTCAAATAGCTATCAATAGATGGATGTATAAAAAGACATTGCTGAGATAATTTCTTCATGTGAAAACAAAGGAGTCCTCCATAGAGGAATGACTTGCCTTTCATTAGAAAGCTAAGATTTGTAGGAAAAATTAAAAGAAACTTGGTATGCAAAGAATAAATAGAAGCATTTAGCAGGCTTCACATGGATAGCAGAGAAGAAATTCAGGAATGAAATATGGCAGATAGAGGCTGTATGGTTCTCTGGTTTGAGAGAAGACACAAACTGCCAATAGTATTTAGGAGGGAGAAGGGGCCAGGGCCAGCAGCCACCTGTATCCTAAATTCCTGGGTGCCGTGCAATAGGCGTTACTTAATATATTCTAATGCCTTGGAAGCAATGCAAAAGAAACAGTGTAAAGACTTAAGTATTGGAGCTTTGGGAATGGAAGGAAATAGTTTTCAGTCGACATATCCTGTTGGTTAGTTTATTCATTTAACTGATGTTTATTGAGCATTTAATAAGTGCCAGGCACTGTGTTAAGTGCTGTTAATATAAAAATGATTGGCCCTTCTCCAAGAGCTTGATCTAGCTCAAAGACAGATCATTAAATAGGCAATAATACAGTGTAGTAAATTTAGTGGCAGTAATATAAACGGTGTAAAGGAAGTATCCTGTGAGGGTGGAGGAGATAAGACTATGACAATGACAGGCAAGGTATAGGACATATGTGGAGCACAGAAAAGAGCCTCCTCCCCCGACTCCTGCCAAAATAGAGGAAATGGTCTCAAAAGTGGAGTAATCAGGTGACTGTTGACTTAGAACACGAAGTTCTATAAATATTTAAGTCATGGAGTGACTGGAGAGGTAAATAGAGGCTGGGAATCATGTTAGAGTTGTTTTATGTCATGTTAAAGAGCTTGGATTTCATCGTAGAAACAGGAAGGATTTTAAGCAGGTAAATGACAGGGTGCCTTTTTTGTTTTGATTGTTGTATAGGATGGAAAGTAAGAGGTGGGTACAGAAGTTTACACAGGAGTAGTGAGGATGGTTGTCGGAATGAAAAAGAGGGACAGATTTAAGGAACATTCAGGGTATATTAAATGGAATGTGGGACTTCAGAAAAAGAATGTTGATTCTCATGTTTATAGTGTGGCTATTGCAACTCATCTACCAAATGTTTCAGTAACAACCGTGTGGCAGGTACTGGTAAAAATGTCAGAAACTTTGTGAATAGCGAATATGGGAGAGGGAAAGGGAGTAAGAGAATGGTGCCTCCACTGTGAGCACTGGTTTTGGATACATTGTACTGAGTTGTATCCAGAGTTGATCATGTGAGACTGAAGCCTGGCTAAGAGGGGCTTCTCTAAATGTCAGTGAAACCTTAAGAGTATATGGAATGACCCACGGAGAGTGGAGAGAAGAGAGCGGTTCATTCAAGGGACTGAAAGAACCTGAGGACATGCCTGTTTTTGCAATTGGGAAGAGGGAGAAAAGCCCATGGTGGAAGCGGAAAGGAATATGGTAAGAATGCATAATGTCAGGTGCCCTTTCAAGAGGTCTACTTAGATGGAATGAGACTGTAAAATAAGAATCAACCGCTGGGTTTAGCTAATTAGGAATTCTTTGGTAAGATTGGAAACCTTATCCACTTACAATTCTGACTTGTTGAATAAATCACCTACCTCTAATCTCTTGCTTATTGTGAAAATTGGAAATAATGTATTTAATAATGTAGGTGATACTTGGCATATAATAGTTCCCAAGAAGTAATGTTATTTAATGTAACTTACTTACATGGAGCCAGACCAAGCCTGATGAATTTAAGAAGTGATCTTACAAGTTGTAATCTTGATGCTTAAAAGGTAGGCCTTTACATTTTTTAAGACCTTTGCCATCAATTTTGAATAGGCAATTCACATGGTTCAAAATTCAGTTCAAAAGGTCTTCCTCTCATCCCTGTGTCCCAGCCATTCAGTGTGGTTCTTCTCACCCCTCCCCCACACCAGTAGCACCATTTTCTTAAATGCTCTTTTGAGATGCTGCATGCATGTTGTATTAACTGTTGAAAAAATAGACAACTGAAAATGACTTGCAGCAAATCAGGAAAATGTTAATGGCATAGTAACTTACTCTAGCCTGGGATGTCTAGGTTCCGATATCCTCTGTGTTCAACTGGATGACAGATAAAGAGCCTTCTAAATTAGAGTGTCTACACTGAACTGGGATCTATATGAGTGATTCTTAGAATACTTGGACAGTTTTTTGTGAGAGCAAAGAAGAGCTTTTAGGAGAAAATTGAGTATATGAAGCCACATATTTTTGGAGGTTAAGGCTCTGACAGAACATTAAGGCATAAGACCTAGTTAATGTTAAGAATATGTATTTATTTATTTATTATTTTTGTAGAGACAGAGTTTCACTATGTTTCCCAGGCTGATCCTGAACTCCTGGGCTCAAAGAATCCTTCTCCCTCAGCCTCCCAAAGTGCTGGGATTACAGGTGTGAGCCACTGTGCCTGGCCTATACTTTTTTCTTTCTTTCTTTCTTTGGTAGTTAAATCTGTGTGCTTGTCCTTGCCTCTCTCATTTGTCCTGCAGAAACCAATATAGGGTAGTAGTATAGTGCTTGCTTGAGATCATTAGCTTTGGCATCTATGTAGGTTCAGAGAAACAGCTCAGCAACATCCAGTGTGCGTGAGTCCAGAAACTTAAGCTCCTTGTTCTTAGTTGCCACAGTAAAAATGAGATACATACCCAATGCATAGGAATAATTATGTGATTTAAATGATTATATGGTATATAAAGCTTTCGGCACAATATTATATGTTACTTATTAAGTAATAAGTAAATGCTGTTTGCTAGTAATTATTAAGCGATTCCTAGAAGTAAGCCCCTAGGATTGAGCTCCTACATTTTAAAGATGTTTTAAAATAATGGTGTCAGTTACTCTGTATGGAGTAATACTCTTAACAGTGATGAGTTGCTATAGCCTTACTGTTTTGTTTTTAATCGTTAGCATTTTAAAGTTCATTGTGACTAGTCTTTTTAAAATACCTGAGAGCACAGATAAAGTAGAACCTAGTATTACACCATTTCCATTGGAAACCTGGAAGATCTTGATTTAATGCTTCCATCAGTATAGCATATTATTGGCAGGAGAATGGATATTCAGCAGAGAAGCATGAGGAAAACATTAGAGAAAAGAACATCATGAGGGTGACAACTATGGCAAGGGTTTTAAGGAGTGAATAGGCTGTTAGGTGATACCTATTTTGCAAGACACTAATGACCCACTCAGGAAAGTTCAATGCCTCTTATGGGAGTAGACATAATAGTGGTTTTATCATTGATTATGATGATAAATTTGCCGTCAGTAAAGATGAACTCATGCTTAATTCAGTTGTATATGTGCTCATTGGTTTGCTGAATTCAGTGTATGGCGAGGGCATAAAATTGAGCTTTCCATCAGCACTGGTTCTAAAATTTGATTTAAAATTTTTTTTCTGATTACTGAAGTAGCATTAATTTTACCAAGAAAAACAGGGAAGTTATGTTCTTGCTAACACTTGAAGGCAAACAGTTTTGCTGTGGAACCCATAACCTTGCCTGTTGCAAAGCTTAGTTTTCATGTTCGGATGCCTTGCAGTTCCTCCAGGAAAAAAGGGAGATAAGCAGCTTTGTGAGAAACTGCACTAGGTCATTCATTTCTCATTCTCCAGTGTTTCAGTTGAGCATGGGACTTTCCACTTGCCCCCTCCCTGTGGGCTATAAAGTCGCTGAGCTGTAGTTAGATTTGACTCCTTAGCAGCATAGCAGCCCACGGCCTGCCTGTACTGCCTGTTATATGGGCCCTCTGGTTTGATGTCATCAGTGGAAATAGAAGCAGGGAACTGACAACATTCTGATTTGGCTTTTGCTGTAAGTAAATTTATTTGGCTCATTTTCTGCTTACTGGCCAAAGCTATGGAAATTGAGGCCCTGTTAGCCACTGCACTTCTGCTGAGGGATGGCTTGACTGCCAAAAATAACCTTGAGTATGTATCAGTTCTCTTCCACCTTCGTCAAATTCTTAAGTTGGCAACTTTTTACTCCTAGGGCCTTCTTTCTACTTTGTGTGGAGTTTTAATTGGAACTGTGTTACTTTATCCTTTTTTTAAATAGTACTATGATCCACTTAGTATTGCTAGTTACAAGTCACATCGTACTGGCTTTGAAATTTTAAATATTAAGTTTCTTCTCAGGCTTCTCTACATCTACTAATTTCAGAAGAACCAACTAGCAAAAGTGTGTGTACACACACTTTATTATGAGAAATTTACATATACACAAAGGTAGATTACTATTATTATTGTGTACTCATTATCCAGATTCAACAGTTGTCAGCCTTATTTCATTGATTAGTTCTCTTTCCCTTTGGATGAAGTAGAGAAACAACATTTTATATTGAAATGTGGTTTAATTTCTATTGAAGTTGCCATCTGGTTTCCTTTGGTGATTGATTTTTTTAGTGTTGGGGAAGATACCTGCTCTCTTACTGAGCTGCTGTAGATAAAGGCTTATTGAAACCACTCGAATACTGTATTTAATTGGAAGTTAAGGAAAAGGAGCATAGTTAAGTCTTAGGCTTTCTTACCTTTCTTTAAGAAAACTTAGTTTTGGAAGGGAAAGGGGAAATATTTAAGAAACAACAACAGAGTCCTGAGAATGGGTGTTGCAAACGTCTAGGACCTTAAAGGTACTTTCTCTAGTATCTACTGTCTCCTTGACAGAAGAATGTAGAGGATAAATGTAGAAACTGAAATGAATCCGATTGTTTAAGACACATTGGTGTTAGTGTGTTATCACTGTGAATAAGTAACAGGAGTTGAAAATGAGAGCCCTTGGGTGAGAATTGAGTCATCCTGAAGAATAGAGTTAAGTTGAAGTGGATTGGGGTATTTAAAGGTCACTTAGAAACGATAAAGTCTTTACTAAACAGGTAAATTGAATGACTCTCATATATATGTATGTCAATTGAGTCATCAAAAGATAAAGGTTGTGGGTTTTATTTAATTTTGAGGGTTGTGAGAAAGTTGGAACGTGAATCGGCCTCTGAGGATTTAGATTTACTGCAAGAGCCTCAGAATTTATTCATTCAGCACAAATTATTGTCTCAGAGTGCTATTAAGTAGAAATAGTGTGAACAATATATGCAATATAAAAATTTTTAGTAGTCACATTAAGAAATCGATGAAATTATAGTGTATATTTTTATCCAAAATATAATTTTTAACACACAATCAAATAAAAATAGGAGATCATTTATATTCTTTTTCTTCACACTAAATTTCAGTTCGGACCAGACACGTGACCAGTGGCTATCACTGAATATCATTGGTATAAAATGTACAGAATTTCCACAGTGGTGCCTTGATGAATGTCAGTAATTTCAGCACAGCATTTTATTTTGAGTAAATTGGTTTATAATATCAAAATGGGATTGGAGTAATTAAAACTGTAGTATCATGCTTTATTGAACTTTTTCTGGTAATAAAAATATATTTTTACCCACTTTCGTATTTCTAGAGGAGCTTTTAATTGAAAATCAATTAGCAAAAGGAAGAAAAGACAGTAGGAACTATAAAGCTAAAGAACTTCAGTTCAAAACTTAAGTTGGTCATAATTTCAGTGAAAACTACGCACTATTACTCCAGCAGTCTGAATCTCTTCAGTCTGTGTGTGTTCTCTCTTTGCTTAGCGGGAAATGAATTCAGCCAGTCTGAGTTGCCTGCTACGTAATTTCTGCTTACTACTTTGTAAGCCCCAGACGAAGGGATTGGCAAATGAGCAAATCTATATATTTTAACAACTTGTCCTCTGATTATAAAGTCGATAACAAGTAGTTTTCTGTGTCATGTTTATCGTTCCTAAATTAAAACTAATGAATTAGGCTTTTTGTATATACCAGTTCTCCTGTATTTAGAATATGATAAAGGAAAAAAAGATTTTATATTCATTTGAATTTCTGTATTAGTTAACATCTTGGCATCTGTCATTTCCTTAAATGTGACGTGAAAATGAATTCTGAAAAAATCACTGACTAATATCAGGCTCAATGGCTTGATAGACTTAAAACTAGTTTTGTTTAAATTTATAGTTTTAAAAATAAATATCTAACTCGTTTTTTTCGCTTTGTTTGCTAGTCGACAGCAGGAAATAGAAGAAAAACTCATCGAGGAAGAAACAGCACGAAGAGTGGAAGAATTGGTGGCAAAAAGGGTGGAGGAAGAACTGGAGAAAAGGAAGGATGAAATTGAACGAGAAGTTCTCCGAAGGGTGGAGGAAGCCAAACGCATCATGGAAAAGCAGTTGCTCGAAGAACTCGAGCGACAGAGACAAGCTGAGCTTGCAGCACAAAAAGCTAGAGAGGTAACGCTCGGTCGTTTGGAAAGTAGAGACAGTCCATGGCAAAACTTTCAGTGTTGGGTTCTGCCTCCTGCTCAGTTCAGAAAGAGATGGAATACAGACTATCTAATTCCTTTCTCGTCTAAACTTAACATTGCTGCGAAAGTTAATTTTTTAGCCTATTCAGAAGTGCTGACTGATAACTTAAAAGTTGGAAGCTTTCATAAAACATATTCAAGGATACTTTTTGATTTAATGGAACTGGCTATTTGAGAAGTGTTTGAAACTTTTGCCATGGCTGCAGGACTTACATTCTTTTTTGGGAGGACGGTGGGGAGACAGGGAGTGGTAAAGGGAAAAGGTTAAAAATCCACCTGTGGTTGTATATTCTTCTATTCTATCACTCTGTTACCTAGACTGTGAGAGGCTTTTGCCTTCAGTCAGATTAAAAAGAGCAGGGCCTAACATTGAGTGATAGCACCTGCTTTGATAAATAGGTTTTCTCACTCTTCTTTTTTTCCTTCTTTTATCCCTCACTCCCTCCCCTAAACCCTGCTTCAGCACAATGGACTAATTCTAGCATTCCGATCATAAGGCCCTCCATTTTCCTAATGTGTTTCAAGGAATCTTTTTAGGAAAAATATCCAGATTATTTATCCACTTTTTTTAGTATCTACTAACAACTCCTTTTTTTCTCTAGAGAGTTATGAAGGAACAGGTTGTCCTTGTCTGGAGTCAAGCTAAACACATGATTTGTTTTATCAGCAGCTGGAGCAGAAGTTGAAAATGTCTTTCTGTGAGACAGTAATTTGCTACTGAAGCTTTATAGCTTGTTTGCACTGATTACTCCAGGATCCAAAAACTTGGTGAAAGTCACAGAAACGCTCAAGGCAAATTACTTTACAGCCCTGAGTGTCTTATCACCATAGTTTGCATACTGAATATGAATCCAGTTGGTGTGTGACGTAGGAAATCCTGTAGTTGTTTTCTTGAACTGAAATATTTGACTCAAAATAATTAAGACTCATTGTCATTTTTCATCTTGGCATTATTGTGGACAAGTTGACATATTAAATCTCTTTGCTTTCTGGTAAGCTTAGCTTTTAAAATGCATTTTCCCTTGTCCTGTCTTTAACTAGATATGCATGCTTATATTTATAGTGGGTTTCACAGACTATAAAATTGAATGTATGAAATTTTTATTTATATCAGTGCTTTTAATAATGAAGATATTTTTGGAGTAATGGTGCTGTCCTGTAGCGAGTTATTAATCATAGTAAGATTTTTTTCTCTTCATTTGCTTTTTTGTTTCATATTAACAATTTTTTTTTACACGGACACAACTCTCTGACAGTCTTTCCAAATATTAAAATCATTTGAATATGTATGCTGTGATCTGAACACTGCCCAAGCCATCAAGCAGTCTTCATACAGTTTGCATTATAAAATCTCATTAAATTCTCCAAGAAAAAAATAAGTTGAAGAATTTTATTTCCTGACCATGCATCCCCTGGATTTCTGAGTTTCAGTTCAGATTGTAGATGACAATATAAGCTGCCTTCCGAAATTGTCAACATCTGAATGTTAAGTCCATTTTCCCCATGGAAGAAGCCCGTAGTTCCATGAAGTATGGATTACCATTTGTATTTTTCACTAACAGTAAATGTATTTTTCTTATTAATTGTTTGCCTTAGGAATGATGAATTACATTTTTTGTTCCTTCTTACCATAAACATCTGCATTCCTCAGCTCAGCCTTCCTTGTATGTTGTTTCTTTATAAATGGTTGAGCTGCTGATGCAGGTATTGCCAAGCTAACAGTACAAATCATTTTAAAGAGGAAGCTGGCGCGTATGGCAGCCGAGGAGCACACTCTGCAGGACACTGGACAAGACAGTAAATATTCAACTTTTAATGCTGATTAAAGGAGTATAGGTAAAGAATACGTAGGTATACATAATTGGTGAGACAAATATTCACTTTATTTATATTTTATATATTATTTTTTTAATTTGGTAAATACTATCCAGTTTTGTAGTTGTCCTTGTTGATTTGTGTGATATTAAAGTATTAGTAATAATTGCCAGGAAACTATCATTAGGGAGGGTTTAGTTGGTTGCTGTTTGGACTGGGAGGGATGATTTAAATTTAGTGCTAGAAACCAATTTTAGTGACTGCACAGTTTATCATTTGTCAGACAGAAGGTAGCTATAAAGCTACCCTGTAAGTCATATCAAAAAAGTTCAGAGGAAGATTAGTAAATATTTATCAATAAAAATAAACATTTTGTTTTTCTAATATCTTAACATATCCTCCCCTTTAGGAGGAAGAACGTGCAAAACGTGAGGAGCTAGAGCGAATACTGGAAGAGAATAACCGAAAAATTGCAGAAGCACAAGCCAAACTGGTAAGTGTAAAGCATTATGTGAAAAGTGTTTTGTATTTTGCTTTATTTCCTTTTTTCAGATTTTGTGGACTTTTGTGCTCTATAATTTGACTTATTTTTGAGGGGGTTCTTTGGACTAACTTTAAAGGCTTTTTGAGTCAAGGATAGAAACAATTGCGATTTTTACTTCCAATCTGGACAGAACTCCAAAATTTGCAGAGATTTTAAAAAACAAGTTTTCTGGGGAAATTGTTTTGTTCTGTATCCCCAGTTTTATTTTTCCTAACCTCGTTCACATTTCTCATATGCCTAAAAAACTAATAGCAACAACAACAAAAGCTTGGGGGTATATTTAAACCACCTGTAATATGCAGCATTTTACTTTGTATTAGTTGGCTTGTTACCAGGAGTAGATAGTATTTATTTGATAGTAAGTGCACCAGAGTAATTTCCTATTCCTAGTTGATAATCTTAACGAGAAATACAGAGTCTTGGGTAATTATGTAATATAAAAAGATGGGGGTGAGGGGAAGCAAGTTGTAAGCTCCAGTTACGTGGTATAAAGAAATTTTGTGGTTATAAATACACAGAAAAATATCCGGGTGGGTCTAATTAGTTAACGGTGGATCCCATTGAAAGTGGGGATGAATAAGAATGTAAAAAGTTAATATGGGCAGTTGTTTCTAGAGCATCATCTTCTTAAAGATAGTGTCCTCTGGATAAGAGATAAGGCTAGAAATATTCCACATAACTTAGTGAGCATGGCACAATGGATTCTTGATAAATATCACCTGGTATTTGTGAAGGCCATAATGGAATCTATTGGAAAGCCATAATCCACTTTCCCAAAGAAAATCTTAAAATCTGCTACAGTCGAAAAGGCAATAGGAATATGAAATGGATGAGTCATTCTAAGTTACATTGCTGCATGCTTATGAATAAGTATGTGATAACTTTTTTTTTTTTTTTAGTGATTCCAGGATTCCATGTAAGGAGAGAACCTCAGTGCAGTTAGGAAGAAGAGGGAAAGTGTACAATCTGAATTTGAGGTTAGAAGGTTGAGCTTTGAAGGGTAAAATACACTCTGGTTTCCTCTTTTGTGGATGTTTCAGAAAAGAGGAAAAAATATGGTTGACAGTTAAATCATTGAAGCAAAATTATTGAGCAGGTGGAACTAGACCTCTTTTTAGGACATGTTAGAGAGACTGGATAGCTGTGCTGGGTTCATTATGTGGGTGGCCTGGAAGCTTGGTGTGCCCTGCCAAGATCTTGATCCCTTCTGACCCTGTGGTAGCTAGGGATGGCTTGGCCTCCTTACATTATTCTTACAGTCCTCTGTTGTTTGCCCACATGAAAAATAAAAATATGACTTTTGGTGTGTGATCACTGGAAGAAGTATTGGTAGTCATGATGTAATGCTTCTCAAATGGTAGTAAATGTTCAGTTTTTGTTTTTTAATCCCAGTTTGACTCAGACCTCTATTTTGCAAAATACAATTAAGATGAATTACTAGAAAAATGAGGTCGGATTGCTGTAAAAACTTCTAAAACACTTATATTGATTTGTCCTTGTTGGGGATTGATTAGTTTGTAGATTGTAAGTGGTCTATGGGCCATGCGTAACATGAGCACTTTTCCAGATCGCACAGATTTAGATTTGATCAGAGTGACACTCTTCTCATTTCGTTTTGTTTTTGAGATGGAGTTTCGCTCTTGTTGCCCAGGCTGAAGTGCAGTGGCGCAGTCTCGGGTCATTGCAGCCTCCACCTCCTGGGTTCAAGCTATTCTCCTGCCTCAGCCTCCTGAATAGCTGAGATTACAGGCACCCACCACCATGCCCGGCTAATTTTTCTATTTTGGTAGGGATGGAGTTTTACCATGTTGATCATGCTGGTCTTGAACTCCTAACCTCTGGTGATCCACCCATCTCCGCCTCCCAAAGTGCTGGGATTACAGGTGTGAGCCACCACTCCTGGCCCAGAGTGACACTATTCTGATGGCATGCTTGTGATAAACTTCAGGTAAAAAACATATCTTAGGGAAAAAGAGGCTTGGATTTGAGAAAGTTGAGTAAGAATTAGAACATATTTAACATGTTTGCTTCCAGTGTTCAGTAAAGTTGGAAGCATAGTAAATTGGTACTGGAGGTTTTTTTTTTGTTTTTTTTTTGATAGAGTCTCCCTCTGTTGCCTAGGCTGGAGTGCAGTGGCACAGTCTCGGCTCACTGCAACCTCCCCTTTCCAGATTCAAGCAGTTCTCCTGCCTCAGCCTCCTGAGTAGCTGAGACTACAGGTGCCCGCCACCACACCCAGCTGCTTTTTGTGTTTTTAGTAGAGACGGGGTTTCAGTACGTTGGCCAGGCTGGTCTCGAACTCTTGACCTTGTAATCCGCCCGCATCGTCCTCCCAAAGCGCTGGGATTACAGGTGTGAGCTACCACGCCTGGCCAAGAAGAGTTTTTTATTTGGTTCTATTGGTAGTCATATGCTGGCAGGAAAAGTAGGGTATTCTTTGTGTAGGAGGAGACAAAAAATGTGTAAAGATGGCAAGGAGGTACACATTGAGGCCCACTTACACTTTTACTGCTTTTTTCCCTCCCTTTCCTCTCAGTTTTGAGCACTATTCTTTAATCTTTGTGTATGTTTGTTGGGAAATATGTAAAATATATTCAAACTCCTATTAAAAGTACTTGATACCATATAAAGCAAGAAGAATTAGAAACATTCTGGCCTCCAGAAAATGATGAATGATGAAGGATGATCAAAGGTAACTACTAAAATCTGTATTGAGAAAAGCACCTTGATGAAAAAGTAGACAAGCCATTAAGTGCTTTTAAATAATTTAACACATTTTGGAAATAAGGACAACTCCAAAAAAAGTTTGTTACCATGGAAATATTTGGTAAGTGGTATAGGTAGTGTGAGATAATGACGTAATTGCCCTGGGTGGCCTGGGAAACCTTCCTAGAAGAGATAGTCCCTTGAGCTGGGCCCTGATGGATAGATGGAAGTTCTATTAGAAGGCGGACAAGAGTGTGAGGAAATGAAACAGGGCAAAGGCCTTTGGGGTAGTAGAATAAAACAAAGGCAAGGGCATGGAAACTTGAGATACTGGAAGAAGTAGCTGTAGTAAAGTAGCGGCCATCCAACCTTATGTGTGCTAAGAAGTTTGTGTGGCAAGCGGATTACAGAAAAGACAAGTTGATAATGAAAGTACCCTGGAAGTGGGGAAAGAGATTTCTTAAACATTTTAACTGAAAAAATAATACAGTGATGTTACAGATCAGTAAAGACTAATTTCCTAATTAAAAAGGAGATTTGTGCACAGGTAGGATGAGAAGCAGCTACAACAAATTTCTGAAAATGTATCTCAACCTCAGTAGAGAAGCAAAGAAATGTCCCCCTCTTTTCTTTTTCCTTAATAGAAATCCCCTAAAGCCATTGTTTTTCACAGTGTCCTCTGTTGGCAAGGTTATGATACAGAGACCTCTTTACCTGATGATCATGAGAATTTAAATGGGTTATAATGGTTTCAGAAGACAATTAACAGTAAATCAGTAAATATAAAAAAACTTTAATTCTGTGTCTAAGAATTTATCTCATGAGATAGAGTCATTTACAAATGAATTTACATACAAAGATATTCTCAGATTATTTAAAATAGAAGTGTCCATGTTGTTTAATTAATTATTATTATACAATGGATTTTTCTGTAGCCAAAAAGTATTTGATAATTCAGGGGAAATACAAAATAGGATGGAGGTAGCTAAATACAAAATTTATATATCCAATATGATCCTTTTATTTTGAGAAACATATACTTGCACATTTTAAGAGACACACAAATAAGCCAAAATGCTAAGAATAGTTATCCTTAATTGTTAGTCTTATGTGTAACTTTATACTTTTCTTCAGTTTCTACATGCTACAAGTAATATATATCACTTTTTTGATCACATACAAATAATAGTAAAATTAAAGTCATACTTTTGATTTTTTTTTTATTATACTTGAAGTTCTAGGGTACATGTGGATAACGTGCAGGTTTGTTACATATGTATACTTGTGCCATGTTGGTAGCCTCTTTTGACAAAAGTTCACAGATTGAATCCCGTAATGACTGATAAGGAATGTGATAGCCTAGCCACAAGGAATGTGTTAGCCTAGCCACACGAGCTCACCCATATATGAAAATCATTGTTAAGTGCTCTAGTCCATGGCTAGTTACTGTTTTTTTCAATTCCACATTGTGTACCAAGATATTTGGTTTGTCAACAGAGACAAAAAAAAGGTATTAACCAACAAGCATACTTTATTTACAAAGTAAAAGCATCCAAATATGACTTGATTTGGCTTTTTGGCAGATTGTTCTTTGTTCTTGAGTTAGTGTTGGCGACACATAACTATCTTTAGGTATTTGAAAGGTTGGTAATACAATGGAAAATTTTAATTTTCTTTTGTTAAAAATAGTGCTTAAATTTTTTTTGAAGTCTTCTCCATGGTGTTTTTATGATGTGCCTTGGAAAATCTCAAGATACTGTTCCGAAATGTATGTGAACTTTACTTTTTTGGAGAGGGAAACAGACTTAAAAATTGGGGATAGGTTTTGCTATAGAATAAAATACTCTTCCAGAAGGTTGTGTCAGGAGGAGGAAGAAATCCTCAAACTATACCCTTGTCAAGATGTTAAAATACAAACCATGCAACCTGGTTAGTGAATCTGGTGTAAGCACCTAAACTATGATAATAGACTGATAGTTTTTAATAAAATTTTAGGTAACATACTGGTCAAAGGAAGGACAAATTACTTCTGATGGGAGACGGGGGTGTTTGGGGTTTTAAAGTATATGCAAGTTATACATTCTAGATTTACAGATCTCTTTACTAATGAAATAGTTTTCTTCAGTTGCCAAGTTCATTGTGTTATATACCACTTTGTATTTCACCAGTTTGGTATCTCAGCAGTTTGAGAGAGGAAAATATAGTGCCATGTTTTAAAGTTGCTTATATATCAAATGTGTACCACATACATAAGTTTAAAATTAACCAGAGTGTGCTTTGCAATGGAGAGATGGCTCTGAAAAATGTAAGCAGGGATTTCTTTTAAATGAGTTTGTATAGTAGGCTGAAAAATCCCTTCTGTCCTCTCTCCATGAAAAAGAGTCTATATTCTAATGCCTGGAATTTGAATGTGCCCATATATGACAAGGAGGGCGGGGCTTTTGCAGATGGGATTAAGTATCTGCAATGGGGAGTTTATTCTGGATTATCTGGTGGGCCTTAAATGCCATCACATGTATTCTTAGAGAGGCAGAGGGAAATTTTAGCATATAGCACAGACAGGAGAAGAAAGCTAAGTAAAGACAGAAGAGAGAGATTTGAAAATGTTGGCTTTGAAGATTGAAGTGATGTAGGCTGAAGCCAAGGAATCTGGCAGCCACCAGAAGCTGTAAGAGACAAGGAGCAGACTCCCCCCTAAAGACTCCAAAAGGAGAATGGACACCCTGCTGACACCTTGCTTTCAACCCAGTGATACTGATTTCAGACTGCTGGCCTCCAGAATAAATTTATGTTGAGCTATTCAGTTTGTGGTAATATGTTACCTAAAAATGTGGAAGTGGTTTTGGAATTGGACAGTGGGTAGAGGCTCCAATTTTGAGTCACATGATAGAAAATGCATACATTGTCTTTAAAGACTGTTGGCAAAAATACGGATTTTAAAGGTGTTTCTGGTTAGGGCTCAGAAGCAAATTAGGAACATACTATAAACTGCAGGGAAAGAGATCCTTTCTATAAGTAATAGAAAGCTTGGGTGAATTGTGTCCTACAGTTGTGTGTGAGGCAGAACTTAAAACTTTTTCGTATTTAGCTGAGAAGAATTCTAAGGAAGTGTTGAAGGTGTAGCCTGGTTTCTTCCTGTTTATAGTAAAGTGGCAAGAAGAGCTAAATTGAAGAATGAACTGATAAGTATAGAAAGAACCACCAGCACTTGATGTTAGGAAAATCTCAGGCCATTCAGATGGCAAAAGATGTTCACTGTTAGAAAAACTGGCTCTGGAAAGAAGGCCAAGGGTATTGCTAGACAACCTTTTGTTTGTGTTGAAGAAACTATGCATGTAACTCATAGGTTCCCGTACTATCTAAGTAAAAGCCAGAAATAGATGAGATTATCCAGGAAATACCTGTGGAGAACCATGTTTAATGATGTGACATGTAGGGGACCTCCAAAGTTTCTGAGAATGTTATTTCAGCAGAAACTGCCAACTGGGACTGAAAAAGACACATGACATGATGAAGGAAGGTGTTTAGACTCCTGACAGAATCCACGCACATAGGAAAAATGATGTGAAGACAAACACAGAGATTTGAGGATATTGACCTTGGAGTTAAGTGTCCACATACCAAGAAACCTTGGCAGCCACCAGAAGCTGGAAGAGGCAAGGAACGTATTCTCCCCTAGACTCTGTGGTGGAAGTGTATCCCTGCCAACACTTTGATTTTTGTTCCAGTGATACTGATTTTGGACTTCTTGCCTCCATAATAGATTTCATCCAGTTGCAATTTGTCACAGTGGCCACAGGAAATTAACACAGTTGGAAAAAGAATAGGGTATCTTGTAGTAGAGTGATCATAAGTTGAAATGGCACAATACTTAGGAAAAATAAGCCACCAAATGTAAATGTCAAACATTTTAATTTGAAGTGAAGTTTCGGATAAGTCAGATAAGGATTTTCGGAGAGCGAGAGGTTTTTTAATGATTGATAATATAAAAAGCTGGTTGAAGACCTTACGTTAATGTATTTGAGACAGTAATTTTAAAAATAAATTTCTGGACATGAGTGAGTGTGTTGACATTGTGAAGGATGGGTTTGTAGGACACAAACTGGAAACACGAAGTCACTGAAGGCCATTCAAAAGATGGGGCCTTGAATCACCAAAGTAGCAGTTCTTAGAAACTGTAAGAGAGAACTGATAAACTTGGTGAGTGAAGAGGTATGAAAAAGTGGAGACGCAGGGGGGAAGTCTGTTGTAGGAACCAGAAGAGACCCTCCTGATGTAATCATTCCTAATAAACTCATGCCAGGTATCCCCAGGCATTTAAGGAATACTTAGTGCACAAAATAGTGAATGACTAAGACAGAAGAACTGGTGAAAAGAGAGAATGTAGGATACGGAACATTAGAAGAGCCACATCTAGATAATACCTTTATTTGTCAAATTTTAGAACAGAAAGTATAAAGAAAATCCCGAAGGCATCAGATTTTCCTTGGCAAAATTATGCAGTGGTCTCTCCAGAGCTCTCAGGCAGTGCTTTTTGTACATAATATTGCATACCAAGCTCTACCTCAATCACTTCCTCCTTTTGAAACAGTTGTCTTCACTTCAGGTAATGTGGAATCCATGGAGATATTATCTAAGGTTGAAGTTTCAAAAATGATTTGTTATAAATGTCACAAGAGGGGAATTAAGAATAAAAAGGGGTAAAGGGAGTAGGTGGTGATATGAATTTAGATGGTAGCTAATGATATCCCGTAATGATGGTTTGTCATATTAGAAACCCTGAGGAGGTAAGCGTGAGAATAAATATGTTGTCACAGGGATGGAGGGGATCCTTGTGTTTCACCCTTCTGTTATTTAACGTCGTACATGGAATACCTTAGAAAAATTTACTGACGTAGTTTACTAAGTGTCAGAACTAATCGTATCAAATATATTTTTTTCATTTTTATTCATTGGTTATCTAAAGTGGGATATACATTTAAAAAGTTATATGGAAGGGAAGATGAATAAAGGAATTAAAATTAGAAATGGCAGAGTGGAGAGTGGATCAGGCTATTTATCTTGGAAGGTTTAAAATGTAGAAATCACATTTCTGAAGAGTGACATAGTTTCTAATTGTGCTGTTTTTCGTCCATTTCTATAATCACTCTTGATAACAAATATTTATGTTTGGATTTTTAAAATTTTATAAAGTTATGTATATTTCAAATGGAGAATAGATTTCAATATCTCTGCTACAGGGAATGTTGCTAAGGACTGCCTTGATTAAATTTATAGACAGTTTAAGACGGAGAATGCTTATAAAAGTAATCTTTATAAAATCAGTAGATCCTCTGGATAAAGACGGTAGGGCAGAGGCCAGGCGCGATGGCTTATGCCTGTAATCCTAACAGTTTGGGAGTCCAAGGCGGGTGGATCCACGAGGTCAGGAGATCCAGATCATCCTGGCTAACAAGATGAAACTCCGTCTCTACTAAAATACAAACAAATTAGCTGGGCGTGGTGGCACGTGCCTGTAGTCCCAGCTACTCCTGAGGCTGAGGCAGGAGAATCACTTGAACCCGGGAGGCAGAGGTTGCAGTGAGCCGAGATCGTGCCGTTGCACTCCAGCCTTGGCAACAAGAGCAAGACTGTCTAAAACAATAAATAAATAAATAGGGCAGAGGTTACTGGGAAGGGTAAGTAGGCCTTTTAACTATAATGGAACATTTTATTTTTGTGTATTTCTTCTCACCAGTCACTCTTTAGCTTGGGGTACAAGGTTGAAAGCCACCTTTGTGATATTGAACAGGGTTATTGGCATAATGGCTAGGAGAGTCTGCCCCAGTGTAATGGTTCTGGTATTGTGGATGTTAGCTTTCTCCTTGGCCTCCAAGCTTTCCACTACATAATCCTTGTGAGTGAGTTGCTTAGTATTATTCATCTGTATAAATATATCCATCCCCAACCCCCCAATGCAAATACTGCTTTCTTGTGCATAAATGTGAAACAAGCAGGAAGAGGAGCAATGGTTGTATTCTCTGGTAAGTAAAGTCATCAGGAAAGAAAAAGTTACTGCAGAGAGAGGGTAGGATTTAGGAACATAACCTAGCAAATACGGTATAAGGTCATACCACGCTTACAAATGGTGGATGAACAGGACACCAGCTTTTTCACTTGAGAGGCTGTATTAAAATGAGAGAGGACTGTTTGTGTTTGAATAGTCTCTTCTGTTTTTGTCAAAGTGTAATTAAGATTTACGCTTAGTTTAAAGCCATAGTAGAACAAAATACCAATGTTTGTGTATAGATAGTATATTCACCTCATTTTTAAATAATTACATTAAATACTTCTAGTAGGCACTGTATGCCTAGCACTGGTGATTAACATTGTTGAGTCGTAGTCCCAGAGAAAATCACCTCCTCTGTATGTACATACATACACACTTTTGCCTTCTGTATTTGTAGACCTAAATGAAGAAACTTGATTCTTTACCCAATCTAAAGTGCAGAATTAGTATTTTCTCTGAAGGAAGTTGCTTTACTTTCAAAATCTTGTTTTTAATTAGGCAAAACGATCACATGGTTCAAATTTTATTTTTTTAGGAAGAGAAACAGTGAAGTCCCTTTACTTTCCCCCCAACCCAATCCCCACATTCCCAACCCCATCTCCAAAAGGTGTACTCAGTTATGAGTTTTTAAAATCTTTTCAGAATGTCTGTAAACGCATATTCAGGCAGATACAAATGCATAATATTTTAGTTCTCCTTTTATTGCACAAAGGTAGCATGTATACATGGAACTTACTTTTTTCATTTAACAGTGTAACTTGGAGATTTTTCCATTGCAGAACATAGGGGCCTCCTTTTTTCCTCTCTTATTTGTTTTTAACAGCTATACAATATTCTGCTTTATATATCTTTAGTAATTTCTCTAATGTACCCCATATTGGTGGATATTTGGGTTTTTTCCCATTCTTTCTATAAACTGTGTTGTAATATGTAACCCTGTAAATATATCAGTTTCGCATGGGTGTAAAACTGGCACATTGCTGTACAAGTATATAATGTAAATTCCAGAAAATGTACTTGGTGGCATAAAGTATTATGAAGATGTAATTTTGATAGTGTCAGAGTGCTGTTTATATGGTAGCATATGTGTGTTGGTCCAGTTTTTGCTGCTGTAACAGGGTAATTTATAAAAATACTTGGCTCAGGGTTCTGGAAGCTGGGAACCCTAAGAACATGGCACAGGCATCCTGTGAGGTCTTCCCATGGTGGAAAGCATCACATAGAGAGCAAGCTAGACAGAGAGGGCCCTAGAGAGAGAGAAAAGTGGTAGCCAGACTAATGTTTTTATCAGGAGCCCATTCCCACAGTAACCAACCCACACCCCATTCGGGTGATAACAGAATTAATCCATTCATGAGGATGAACCCCTCATGGCCTAATCACTGCTTAAATGCCCCACATCTTAATACTGTTAACAATGCCCATTAATTCTAGCAGTGAACTTGGGTGACATTGAAACCACAGCAATGTGTTGTCACACTTTGAATTTGTCTTACAGGGTAAAACATGGTATATTTGTAATGTTCATTAGATTTCTCTTACGGATTACAGTTGTGATGTTCTGCTTTGTGTCCCCTCACTCTCCAGGACTCTAGTCTGCTTTTCTAGGGTTGAGTTAGAACCTTAGAAGAAAGTGAACCTGAGTAATTATCTTGATAAAATGTTTCTTAGGCACATGCACACATGCAAAGAGCCCTTCTTACGTCTTGATTCAGTTGCACACACTAAGCTCTTATCCCAAATTTGTGGTGATTTATGAAAACTGGATAAAGTGATTGGCATAGGAATTCACTGATGATGTCTGGAAGCAGGTAATTCTTTGTGTTGTAGTATCAGTGACAGCCTAAGGAAGAGAGTGGCTATTTGAAATAGATTCTGATGTGCAGGTAGGATTTCCATAGAAGGAAAGAATGGCATGAGCAAAAGACGGGGGAACAAGATAGAAAGGAGAATTTAGAAGAGGAGTAGAAACAAAGCTGGAGCCAGGTAATAGAAAATCTTAAGTCTTAGAGAAACAGTATACTTCAGGAAGTTAAGCTGTATGCCATGTATGCCATGGACAGTGGATATCGTTGGAAATTTGAGCACACGAGTGAGCGAGCAATGGTCTAGAAAGGTGAGTCTGGCAGTACCGTGTAGGATGGGTTGAAGGACACACTGGAAACAGGGGCGCCATTTTAGATGCACAAAAGATATGTGGCCCTAAACTGGCATGCTGGCAAAAGAAATGAAAATAAACTCTAGTCAGAGAATATATAACAAGAATTAATAAACTTGACTGAAGAAGGAAGAGATGAAACAAAGCTACAGAATTTGAGTGGCAGAAGAGAAAATGTAAAGGGCAGATTTATTTTAAGGATAAAGTGGAAGAATTTAAATCTTAAACGTGTTGAATTTTGAAGCAAGTCCTAGGTCTCCCGGGTGGATGTGTCCAGTAGCTAGGTATAAATGTAGCATAGGAAAATTGTTTTAGAGAGCTGTGTTTTAAAGATGCATTTTAGCTCTCTGTGGATTTTCCACCTTGGTCACTTGCCAGATTCTCTCACTGCTTGTAATTCTGATCTTTGTTATCTCTGACCTTACTTGACTGCTGTTGATTTGTTCCAACACTTGTCTTTTTAGTCTATGCCACATTGCTGTCTAAACTTCTTTGTGTTCTTCTCTTTTTGCTACTTAAGATAAAATTTAAACATTTTGTGTTGCATAGCGGAGTCCTGTTACCTTTTCCATCTTCCTTTGCCATAAAGCCTATAATCCAGTCACATTACACTTTATTTAAAAAAAAAAAAAAA